>NW_009954546.1:4077388-4090882 GCF_000747805.2 Chaetura pelagica
CCTGCTGACCTTCGTGCAAGATCTAAGTTTTAAGGTTTAAAGTTTGCCTTGTTCCAGAGGACTGGATTTAGAAGACTTATAGCTACAAACTTGTACTTATGTAAGAGCAGATTTGATCCAAAGTCCTTCTATTCCCTCACCAATTTCATGAGCCATTGCATTTCCCCATCTGTAGTGATTAAAAAAACCACCACGTTATATTACAGGATATGCAAAACATTAGCTATGAAAATGGTTGAATCTGAGGTTTTATGGTTTATCATAAGAAAAAAACTCATATCAGCCAACCCAGTATACAGCGTGTCCATTTATGGAAATTACTTCTAAACCATGTAGCTATTCCTAAGTATTGTTTTTGTTTTGGGTTTTTTTTGGGGTTTTTTTTGGTTTTTTTTTTATGGGTTCCTTTTCAAGCTTCTACACCACCTACCTACAACACCTGAGGCTTTTTGCACCAACAGAATGAACTGCCATTAGTACCTGAAAGAAATTATGAATGCTAATATACTCCTGTATGTGTTAATATACACTTTTACAGGAATGATGAACCAGGTACTGAATGAAGTTCAGAAGCCAAAGGTAGAAATTCCCTGGCAGATTATTTTCTAGGTACCAAATAAAGGGAGAGATGTAAGAAGGGTTTCAGCATTAATTGTTTACACTACTATTTGGCTGTGAGACCAAATGGGCACTTCTCAGGAGAATTCATCCTCTTGGCAAGTGGAGTTCAGATAGAAAATGTGATCAGGAAAAGAATAGGGAAATTTTGTACCCAGATGTGACTCTTATTCTGAGTAATATTGTAAATGTCAAAGTCCTAGCTCCTATGCTGTTGCAGAGGTGGGAAAGATGCCATCTTTTGAATTGTATTTTTCTTAGTACATTGGAATCATCTCAATCATTTCTATGGCTGTGACATCCTATTCTAGTCCCAAGATCAGCTGCTTTGGGAGATAGTTTGATTTCTTTGGTGATTCCATGTGTTTTTAAGACAATTCCTGAAAAAAATTCCTTGCATTTGGTCAGAGGAAAGAACGAACAGTCTTCCTGTGAAGAAGGAAGAGAGAGCAGACCTCAAGTTTAATAAATCTAAGGAGTATGTGTGATGTTAGATGTGTATTTACGGTATGTTAAATTAATGGTAGCCCACTAATGCAGTCTGTATTTCAGAAAAGGCTCTATGCTTAATCTACTAACAATAGCCATTGCTTTAAAAATTACCACCTATCTGAATTTGTAGATTAATTTATTTTAAATCCAGACACTATGCACTCTCACAAGCCAAAATTACGGCCTTCACTAATATGGATTTTTTCCAGAAATACCCTATTTTATAAAGAACTCTGTGCAAGATGCCCTTTTTTCCCCTTCTACAATAAGAAAGGACACTATCAGTGAAATTATTCAGCTTTCTAAAGAATGTTTCAAGACTTTCTTATTTCAGCCAGGGGCAGTGGGATAAAGACTAAAAATAATAATAATAATTTAAGCTTAATACAATTTTTAGTCTGCTCATAAGAAGATAAGACCAACTCTTAATCTTTAGATCAATTTATATGTATGCAATTGTATTTTTGCTAACTTCTCTAACTATAAAATTTTACAAAAACTATGTCCACTACTTTTTCCAGATTAACATTTTAATCAAGAAGGCATTACAATGGATAAGTAAGACCTAGTGCTAAATAATAGTATTTTAGTAAATCAAGTTCCTTGATGGGTTAAGGAAGTTCCATGTGTCACAGATATGGAACAGAGCTGAAATTAAAACTCTTCATATCTGTGAAGCCAAACACATAATTGCTGGTGCTGGAATAGCTTCCAGAAAACTGTGGTCTCTAAACAAGAACTGGGCTCACCTAAAAAAAATAGTCCAAGTGTGATATGTTATTGCCTGGATGATCAAAACAAAAGGATCCAGCCAAGTCAATAAGTACTTGACTTAGCTTCTGTGAAATAGCAAGTATCTAACTAATATTGAGGTTATCTAGCCATGAATTTCAAAGAGGGCTTTACTCAGCCTTCCTCAGCTGAAATGCTAGGCTGATGAGGCCAGCAATCTCATCTGGGGTTTTTGCACAGCAGATCTAGCCTTTTTTGATGAAGAACGATCTTTTGATTAAATTCAGTCTATTTCAGACAGCTGTTTTTGCCGGAGAATGTGCTCTCAGGATTAAACAGTTAAGCTCTTACAGCTTGAGAGCACTACCTTGTACTATACTGATCTGAGCTGAGTGGGGTTTTCTTGACAGACACTGTTCCTGAAATACTGTAGCATATACATGACTGAGATTTGGAATATTTGTTTATCATGTTCATATCTGTTCCTGTGTTGAAGCAGTCAAACTACTAAAATGGTATGTAACCTCTCAAATTGTCAATTTGTCAATTCTGTTCAAAACTGACCAGAATCCACTTGAGCCAAGGTAATTTCTAATGAGATTTTCACAAGGGATGAATAAGGTCTGCATCTGGAGTAAATCTCCCACAACTGGGACTACAGGTTCAAAATGTAACATGGGAATTAAAATTCAGCAGAAGAAGCCAACTCATCCAAACCAAGATTAAAAGAACTTTACAACTGCTTCCAGGGAAGGTCACACAAACACTTTCTGACTTTGCACTGAGATGAAATTAATAATTCCATCTTTGTTTGGAGAAACAGGAATATTTAAATTAGTGTGACCCAAATAATTGTCCATGAATATTTTAAAATATTATTTTCCATAAATCATGCTTATTAATAAAAAATATTTTTGGTAGAGAAATTCCATCAAGTTTAATTTCTGAAATACATTTTTGTATCATAATTATTATTATAATTATTCTTATCTACATTTGCATTCTCATTTATGCTTAAGCATGATTAAAAAATTACTATTCATACCAAACTTTGACCTTTTTCTTTCCTATGTAATCCATATTTGCATTATCTACTTAAATATTATTAAACATCTCTTTAATTAAATTGATGCAGAATGAATAAACAGCATCAGGGACTGATTTTTTATTTTTAAATTTTTTAAAAATGCCATGCCATTTTAAAAATCTTTACAATATATATGTATATTTTATATAGGAACAAATAGTATTTTCTCTCTTCTAATGCAAGTGTATTCCAAAGGTGAGCATTGTGGTTTAAAGAGCAATGCAAAGGATAATGACCAAGATGCATGATCTTTTCTGGTCCTGAACACTGGCTTCAGCAGCCCAATCATTTCAAGTCAAATCACTCTTTCAGTCTTTGCTGCTTCCTTTATCTGATTTTATATTTTTTTTTAATGTGGGTTTTTGTTGTTGCTGTTGTTGTTTATTTGCTTTCCTAAAATTTTCTTTAGCTCATGCTGAACTGATTTATTTTCTTCATTTGACATCTACAATGTCAAGTAACATAAAACTTTATTTTAAGGTAGAGGTAAAACGTTTTCCCCCTGTAATCTTAATCAATATAAGATGAAATCATACTGTAGTTCAAACTTACTGCGGTAAGTGGGGACATAGCCTAAATGCGTGATATCCAGCCTCTGAAACTTTGCAAGATATTACAGTTCCGAGATGTCATGGGTGTCTGCCTGTAGAATAGGCCCTTAAAACAGCTACCTAACTGATACAATAATATCAAGAATAAAGCTTTCAGTAGATATCAACCTCCTGCTAAGTGCATTGTCTCTGAAAATCTTGCTCTAATTCAAGACCATTAAAATAGATTCTCTTAAAGACTCCATTCTGTCAAACACCTAAATCAGAGATATACAGAGAATGGGATTTAATTATCAGTGTTCTATATCTCAAAGTATGAGTTTCTTCTGAGTAATAATTGCCCAAGTTTGTCTTCAAAAGGCATTTTAATAGTGCTAATACTAGTAAATATTGCTCATTTTGGTACTGATGTGCCGTTTTAATAGTTCCCACAGTTTCTAAAAGTAATTTCTTATTGTTTTACTGTAGGAAGAATCTCACTTTAATTATGTCATAATTGTTTGTGAGCCATAGAATCTTAATTAATGCCAATGGCTTAAAGGCACACACTGAGCACACAGTTTATGTTTCTGTTTGTTTTTCAGTCTCTTCCTTCAGCAACAAAAGCCCCAGCATGAGTTCATACAAGCTGCCTATTTCCCCTGGTCCTTTCTGTTCATTGGTGTTTTCTATGTTAATATTTTGTAGTCCTCTTCCTCCTTCCCTGCTTCTGTCATATTTGGGTTTAGTGTCTTCCTTGTATTTTTAAGGTAATTTCAATTGGATATAGCATCAATATGGGCTTCAAAACTGCAAGGAGGTAGGAACTACAATTTTAAAAGAGTCTGAAAATATGTTTCCATAAGTATCTCTTTTTTCCATACTGGGAAAGTTTAACCACTTGGATCAAACTTCCACCAAAGAATAGTTACATAGAAGAAAATTAAATAGCTTTTCTTTCTGTAGTACATCTGGTATTGGAAGATTTCAATGAATTCTTATGATTAATACAAATATTCTGGTCTTAGCTTTGACATATGAGCAAAAATATGCAAATACATTGAAAAAAATAATAAAAATATCTTTCAAAGTTTCCATTTGAAGATAAATAATCCTGCTTCTCCATTCAAATCAAAGGTAGAGAGACAGACAATGGATATTGCAGATTCCCACCTGTATTTATTTACAAATTATTTTCATCACAGTGGTAGCTCAAGGTCTTAAATCCAGAGTCACAAGTTCTAAGTGCTCCTTAAACACAGAAAGTATTCTACTAGAACAAAAAGCTGAGAGATACAACATTACCATTTCACAGGACACAACAAAACAATATGTAAAGAGATTAAAAAAATAAATTTTCAAAGGCACTCACACACACAAGTGAAAATAACTATTACTTGGCTTGCTTTCAGTGTTTGCTTTAAAAGTCTTAGAAATACACATACCTAGGTATTCTGTATTTCATTAATTTCCACCTCAGTTTCCAGCCATATCAAAATAATTATCAACTAGTATAATGTCAGACGAAATTCACATTGCATTTCCTAGCTGTTTTTTTGTTTTGTTTTGTTGTTGGTTTTTTTCCTCAATTCCATTTTTAATTTTACTTGAAAAATAATGTGCTGACACTTTTTCTTTCCTCTTGAGAATGTATTTCACAAAAAAAAAATAAAAATGCAACATATAAAACTGTGTTTATACTTCGTAATAACAAATGTGAGGTTTAATTAAATGGCATAAACCCTCAGAATTTTTTTTGCTCCCAGAGCTCATTTATTAGGTGCAGTATAGAAGTTGTTTCCTATGGAAGTTTCCAATACATTGTTTGAAAGCAGTTTGTCTCAAAATTAGTGACAAACTTGTGTTTGGAGCTAAGGCATTATGATACATACACTGTCACTAACACTGAAGAGTCATTATGAAGAAACCATACTGATCATCCATGGTAAAACTTGACCATCTTTGTATATTGTGCAGGTAAAATGGAAATCCCATTAAGCATCTTAACTGAATCTTCACCTATTCGTATTTTCTTCCAGTTCTGCTGACACTAAGATTTTATAGCAGAATTGGCAATTAGTACACTTCTGTCATATCCTGGTTCAGTGATTAAGCTTCAAATGAAACTTCTTTATGCTCTAAAGAGACACTTCTAAAATTTTATCACTTTTGGTGCCTAATAATATAAAGGGACCTTAAGTAATTTATTATAGAGTAATAGCATGGTTTGGGTTGGAAGGGACCTTAAAGACCATCTCATTCCGACTCCCCTCCATAGGCAGGAACACCTTCCAATAGATCAGGTTGACTCCAAGTCCTATCCAACCTGGTCTTGAACGCTTCCAGGGATGGAGAATGCACAGCTTCTCTGGACAACCTGTGGCAAAGTCTCACTATCCTCAAAGTTCCTAATATCTAACCTAAATCTACTCTCTTCTAATTTATGATAAGGAGATTCCTCAAAATCTCAACTCATCATGTTTCATTCATTTACCTCTTATGTTTGTCTGTAGGCAAACATGGAATCACTCTTTTTGGAAAAGGGAAAATTCACCACACTGCTGTTGTAGATGTTCCATTAACTGATGCACTTGAAAATGCTTTACCATTGGTAGCTAATTAATGGCTATCCAGCAGTGGTAAGCACTCTGTTTTGCAGCTTAAGAAGGACTGAGTTTTCGTTAGTCATGGAATAAAAGAAAGAGCTAATGATATGAATGATTCCTCAAGAAATTTAGAAGAATTTGAAATTGACAATTATTTTCCAATTAATTGAACTATTCCTTTTCTGTGAAGAAGCGAGGAGAAACAGAAATTAGAACAAAACCTGCAAAGGGAAGGTCTTAAATTTTAATTGAAAATCCTGTAAAAAAAAAAAAAAAAAAAAAGTATTATTTCACTGCATGAAAAGCACAAGAACAAAAACATATAACAAAAACAGGCGTGGCAGAAGGTAGAGGAAATACTTTTAAAACAGCTGGAGTTTGAACTCTGTAAAGCATGTGATGTCTCTTAGAACTGGCGAAAATTCCAACACTCTATGACCTACCACCCAAGAAACTTGTACGTGTCAGTAACATTAAATGACAGAAGGCTAAGTGTTAGAATTCCTGTTTGTTTGCTTTTGTAAGTAAACAGTATAGATTAGTTCTGTATTCAAACTACTAGAATTTTCGACAGTAATATTTTCCTTCTTATGCTTAGTTGTTGTTGGTTTTGTTTGTTTGTTGGTGGTTTTGTTGTTTTTGTTGAGTTTTGGTTGGGTTGTTGGGTTGGTTTTTTTTGGTGTTGGTGGTTTTTTGTTGTGGTGGGTTTTGTTTGGTTAGTTGGTTTGTGGAGTGTTTTGGTTTTGTTTGGTTGGTTGGCTGGTTTTTTGTCTGTTTGTTTTTTAACAGATCTGGTTTATTTTCTGGCTTCCTCTGTTTTCAGGTACTTAAACTCACCAAAGAAAAAATTGCTGGATGATACCAAGTTTTTAGTTTTGGGCACTAGTCCCTGATGGAGGCGAGATGCTGGGCTGGAATAACTAACACAGATCCAACACAGCAGCTCCTAAACCCATCATTTGCCAGTAAAACCTTAAAACATAGTTGCTGCTAGAGAACTGGCCAGTTCCCCTCCTTTTCATCAAAAACAACGTTAAATTTGATACATGCTGATAGCTCAGATCCTGCAACACTGATGTTAAATGTAAGTCTTGAAAGAGGAAATAGCAGGAAGTATCCTCCCTTCAAGGAGAGCAAATATTTTGAGCTCTGAAGGGTTTTATTCAGGCAAACTATACTTCCTTTTAATAATATCATACTTTACCACATAATGAAGAAACTCTTTATTGCCAATGTTTTAATGTAACTGCAAGGAAAAAGAGATAGTATATATTTTCCAGTGTCCTGGATTTTTATCTTCTGTTTAATAGAGATGCTTTTGCAATCCAATATTAAAATATTTCAGGAAAACTTTTCAAATTCAAATAGAAATATGTATTTTTAAAATATCTTCATAAAAATACTTAATCAGTAAAAAAATTAAAGATTTTCTTACATACTACATGATGCCTGTATGTATGGGGGTGAAACTGTGATGGGATGAATTTAGGTACAGGAAAGTGTCTAGAAGTAAATGCAGAAAAGTGAAACCATGTACTGGATGGAATGCAAATCACTTATGTGGGAAAAAATATAAAAATTGAATAAAATTGTGTTTTCAACAAATCTAGATATTTTGGGGCTGGCAGTTATTATTTCAAATGTGTGAGAAAAAGTTCAACGTGACTAGTGCATACCAAATGTCTTTTGATCATCTTGACAATAATTCCACTCCTAATGAAGTTCTTGCATTTCTGGCCAGCTTTATGGACAGATATTAATAGATGCTGTGAGCTTCCCCGTGGCCAACACCTTGAAAATTTTCTGTAGGAATCTGAGAACAATGTACATGTCAAAGCATTGAAAAATATTTTCAGGAATATTTCTTCAATGCCATACAGTGGCAAGGGTATGGACATATTTTCCTTTTCTACCTCACATTAACTGTAACATTTACTGTGGGGAAGAAAAAAAGAAAAAAGAAATGAGCTTTTGTTCATATTGTCAACTGGCATAAATTTCTTCAATATTACTGTTCTTTCCTATTACTTCTAATTCCTTTTGAGAATCTCATGTTTTTCTGGATTCACCAAATATCCTTCTCTTTCACCTTTCAATCTCCAGGGCAGTGATTATCAGATGTTGGAGACAACATGTAATTTGGGAAACAGTGACTTTTTGCCTCCGGCGAATTCACAAATGTTTGCAGTTTTGCTGCAGGGCAGAGGTAGAATGTAATCGTATGTGCCACAAAAATAGTTATTTTCACAGTCAAACAAGAGAGCTTTTTAGGCCAAGGCTGAATTTGGCAATATTTGTGAAGAAATTAATTTACTTGTAAAGGCAGTTGTAAAGTGAGGATCACTTTATTGTTAATGGAAGGATATACAATCCTTCTGCTTGGGTGGGGACCTCATGTGATAACCACCTGGACCCTGGTCTTGCAAGGAGAGCACCTCATTTGGTAAGCACCCTTATAAACTGGACACTGTTTTTGCAAGGGGAGCCCCCCATTTTGGCAGTCACCCTGATAAATGGAGCACTGACTTTACTTGAGAAGAAGCAGTGCCTGGCAAGAGAAGCCCCATGGAGGCACAGTGCCATCTTGCGAAAGAACAGTTTCCTGTTTAAGGACAGAGAGCGTATGTGAAAATAATGGTAACTGCTTGGTCAACCCGCACTGGGGGGGACCTCTGTTCCCTACCAACCCATTTCCAGAACATACCCGAGTCCAGCACAAAGTATGCACAATATAGGCCAAGCCTCACCCGGAGAGGCAGGGCTAGGTGCCATAAAAGAGGCAGATTCAAAATGCTCGGGATGCTTGCTCACCATCCAAGGACCACAGTGTCACGCTGATATCATCGCTGTATCCAAGGGTCAAGATATCTTTCTTACCCACTCTTTCATCTCTCTCTCTTTCTCTCTCTCTGTTTCTAACTTTATTCTCGGCACATAGGGGTAACATCATTTCTGATTTGCTAAGTTTTTCCAGTTGTGACCTGTTGTTTTGAGAGTACCATTTTGCTAAGTTCTGCTCATTATAATCTGTTGCTTTGAGAGTGATATTGCTGTGTATTTCCTTTTGATAAGCTTCACAGTCTTACTCAATTATAAGTATAGGTGTGTTTTGTGAAAGCCTCCTGGGTAATGGTCTTACTCTTAGAGTAATGAGCAGAGAATTTCCGAGCTTTATCTCAGTGAATGGGTTGCTAAAAGAGATTAATTAAGAGAGGAGGACTGAATCTGAATCTCCCTGAGTGGACCCCCGCCTATGGGGAGCCATAGCCCTGCCTACTTTGTGGGACATGACAAGCTGTTTCCTCTTACTCAGAGAGCATGCTCTGAGAGGAGCCACACCTGGCAGATACTGTGGCTAACAGACCCAGTAGATCCTACAAGATGTATTATTGTTAAACTATAGCAGCAAGCCTACAGAGTTTGCTTAGGCCTTGCAGTTTGCTCCATATCCTGAAGTCTTCTAGTTTCCTTCAGAACAATGTTAAAATATAACAACAGCTCAGTCTCTTTGTTCAAGTTTTGCAGTTTGCTCCACGTCCTGCAAGTCTTGTGGCAGCAACAGTTCAGTCTCTTACAAAAGAAGTATCCTCTGAAAACTTCTTATTTTCCACCTTGGCCAGCCCATGATGACTACCTCATATAGAAACACCTATGTTCCAGCATCCACAGTCTCAAATAAGGAAATCTTATGCTGGGTTTCTGTGTAGATCATAGAATCAAAGAATAGTTTGTGTTGGAAGGGACCTTAAAGATCATCTATGTCCAAATTCCCTGCTTTGGCAGGGACACCTCCCACTAGACCAGGCTGCTCTAAGCCCCATCCAGCCTGGCTTTGAACACTTCCAGGGAGTGGGCAACCACAACTTCCCTGAGCAACCTATTCCAGTGCCTTACCATCCTCATAGTAAATAATTTCCTCCTAATGTGTAATCTAAATCTCCCCTCCTCCAGTTTTAAGCCATTACCCTTGTCCTATCACTACTTGCCTTTGTAAAATGTTCCTCCCTAGGTTTCCTGTAGTGCCCTTCAGATACTGGAAGGTCACTGAGTTGCTCCTGGATGACGAAGGTGTGTAAAAATCAGCCTCCTATTCATATAACATGCCACCTTCCCCATCCATCTCCCCTCTCACCCCTATTCCTCTGACGGTGCAGCAGTGGGAAGGACCACATGCTTCCTGCCTGTACACAGCATGACGTGCTCCTTCTCGATCATGGGGCAGGTGAGTACCACATCACTGCACCATCACAGCCATGTCTGTGCGTTACCAGTAACGGGCTTACTTCACTCTTTTGAGCATTGTATTTATATAGTATTATCTTAAACTGCACTATGAATATTAAAATCCATTTTAGCCAGTATCAGTACACTATTCTAGTATTGTGGGTATAAAATACCAAAGTTATCTGGCTAGTAACATGAAAGGGAAAAACAAACAAAACAAAACAAAACAAAACAAACAAAAAACCACCAAAAACAAACAGTGCCTGAATTACCACAGAATTTCTGCTCATAATAGGTGACTAGTGTGCTCGGTTTTTAAACTGTCAGTAACCCTTAGTCCTTTTATATATATATATTTACTTTAATCAGAATAAAACAGAACAACAGCAGCTTGTTATCACTTCCATCTCATTGCTCCTGTTTACACACAGGGCTGTAAAACTTTATCTCTGCAGATTGCTTTAAAACATAAATAAAAATAAAATCTAATTTACATTTTTGTTCCAACTGGTTTTCTTGACAGACTGATGCCCACAGCTCAGTGGTTGCTCTGTTCAGTGTACTTTAATTTTGAGCTTTCAAGTTTTTCTGCAGCCCATTCAGAAGTAAATTCTCAGGGAAAATTGAGCTCTGTCATGGATGGATTAGTACTATAATAGTTGGTCACATATCTTGCATGAAACCTTTCAAAAGCAAGGCAAATGAGAAGGAAATGAAATTCATTTCATACTTCTTCAAGCACACTAAAAGACTTTCTCTCCAAGTAATCTGTGAAGTACCACTAGTTTATTGGAGGTTCACATAACTACCATTACATTATACCTTGTCACAATCTCATATACTGGGTGACTGCTTTTTCTGAACTGATGGTACCTGCAAAGTGTGCTCCATAGGCACTGAGGAAAGAACACTGTTTCTTAGATTAAAATGTGTAGGTCCTAGGAATGGCATATATAAAAGTACTTGAAGGTAATTGGGATATTATAGGTCATAGGTCAATGAAAACTGAAATGGAGATATACTGAGGAGATGTCACATTTGCTATGTGATTAACTGATAAAGTGGAAAAAAAGGGGAGAGAGAGAAGGGGAAAGAGCAAGACAGAGAAAGAATAATAAAGTTGTGGGTTTTTTTCTAAACACCTAACACAAAGAAGCAGCAGTCATTTCCCCTTGCAGGGGGAGAAAAGACTGTGTTGCTTTTAGCAATCCATTTGGTTTATTTGTTATTTGCAATGAAGGCAACACTTCATCCCCTTAGCACAACTGTGTGTATCTCAGAGTGTGTAAGTGTGTGTTTTAGCTCATAAGGTAAAATAAACAAATATCTGCATTATTTTAGGTAGTTATTTGATTCAGTCTTTTTGATGAAAACTATTTGCAGGCAAGGGGAAAAAATACATGCAGAGATCTTGTTGCTGTGTTGGCAGTGTGACAAACAAATTGTAACTAGAAATTGAGTTGATGTTTTAGTGCTGATGCAGGCAGAGAAAGATTAGGTGGTCAGGTATGATTCCGGCCCTGGTTCAGGGAAGCAATTAAACATATATTTAAGGGTTTTGGAATAACAAAATTTAAGGGAGTCAGTAGTGCTCCCTGACTCTGCAAATTTGCTAATCACATTTTATTTTATTTTTTCTATTATTTAAATGGCAGAGACTGATTATTCTGATTATTTTAAAATACCCCTACTATAGATAGTAATTGTGATTTAATTCCTTCTATTTTTTTATTTTTTTTTTAATTTATTTTTCTGATTGTCAGACTAATGTAATACTAACTCAAACTCAGTGCCTTGGCAGAAAAGTGTTGAAAATATATTGTATTTATGTATTTAATTTTAAAGCCTTTTCTCTTTGAATCAAAGAATCATAGAATCATAATATGGTTTTAGTTGGAAAGGACTTTAAAAATCATCTAGATCCAACCCCCCTGCATTGGCAGGGACACCTCCCATCCAAGACCCATCCAAACTGGTCTTGAACATTTCCAATGATGGTGTTTCCACAACAGTGGACAACCTGTTCCAGTGTCTCACCACTCACAGTGAAGAATTTCCTCTTAATGTCTAACCTAAGTCTTCCCTATTCAAGTTTCAATCTATTACCCCTTGTCCTCTTGCTACATGCCCTAGTATTAAGTCTTCTTCAGCTTTCCTTCAGACACTGGAGAGTGCTCTAATGTCTCTCCAAAACCTTTTCTTCTTCAGACTGAACAACCCCAAATCCCAGTCTGTCTTCATAGGAGAGGTGCTCCAGCTCCCTGGTCATCTTTGTTGCCCTCCTCTGGATTCATTCCAGGAGTTCCATGTTCTTCTTGTATTGGGGGGTCCACAACTGAACACAGCTCAGCAGGGCAGTCTCACAAGAGCAGAGTAGAGGGGAATAATCCCATCTCTTGGCCTCCTGCCCACACTTCTTTTGATGCAGCTCAGGATTTGGTTAGCTTTCTGGGTTGCCAGCACATATTGCCAGCCTATGATAATCTTCTTCTCCACCATAACCCTCAGGTCCTTCTCCTCAGGGCTGTTATTGATCCATTATCGTTGTGTTATGAACCTAACTCACAATAAAGAACCAGGCAGTCTCTCACTAACCCACATCTCACTCCCCATTGTGCGATGGGGAGGACAAAATGCAACTAGAAGCTTGTGGGTCAAGACAAAGACAAGAAGGGTTCACTCACCAATTATGCTCATGGGCAAAACAGACTCAAATTGAAAAAAAAAAATAATCAATTTAATGTATCAGTAATCAGATACAAATAGGACAGAGACAATACAAGAAACTGAACTTAAATACTTTACTCCACCCCTCCCTTCTTCCCAAGCCCAATTATTTTCTTTCCAATTTCTCTACCTTCTGCCCCCAGTAACAAAGGGGCACAGAGAATGGGGTTTAAAGTCAGTTTGTCACATGTTGTCAGCTGCTTCTTCATCCTCAGAGATAAAGATTCCTCACAGTCTTCCATGTTTCCCCACATGGTCCCTCCCCTGGGAGACAGTTCTTCACAAATGTCTGAAATGTGAGTCCCTCCCATGAGGTGCAGTCCCTCAGGAACAGACTGCTCCATCCAGCATGCACTGCTGTGAAGGACCAGGTATTTCCTTACACGAACATGAAATGTCCTTTGAGTCAACAGACAAAACTGACTTAAAATGGCATCTCCACGTGGCGCTGAACCCTCTGTGTGTGTGGGGGGGGGGC
>NW_009954546.1:4090946-4094938 GCF_000747805.2 Chaetura pelagica
AAGCCCAAAAGCCGCTCGCCGCGCCACTGCTGCTCAAACTGCTGCATTTCCACGGTCTGCAGACCGCCGCGCCGCAGCCACGGTCCCAAAGCCGCGCGCCGCCGCCACCGCCGCCACTTCTCTCTGTGGGGGAGGGACCTGCACTTGGAGCCCCGGCTGCAGCTCGAGCCCTGGCTCACCTGGTCCCGGCTCTCGCCTGGTTCCGCTTCGCTCCAGCCAGACCTGGCTCGACCCAGCTCGTCCTATCTTCGCCGCCGCGTGGTGAGACAATTCTGGCTACCCCAGCTTATAGGGGAAAGTATAATCCTGTCTTACCTGCACACAAATTGCGACCCTATACGAGACCAGCATCGGGCATATTTCCTCCCCCTCCTTCCCTCACTTAAATAAGTAAATAAGGTGTGCAACTAAGGAGTACCCATATATATTTCATGTGTTTTCATCACTCCTTTTGAACCTCCTGCCCCAAATTGCTTTGTTTTCCCCACAATAAACCGTGCATTTCGTAAATTCTAATTGGGGATTGGCTGCTGTTATTGGAAATATTAGTAAGCACTGAGCAAGTTATTAACTCGAAAAAGTCAGGGCCAAACCCCCTGCTCCTCTGTGTGAGGCGATACCCACGTGTGGATCCTGATAAGCTTAATACACTCCAAAAAGGAGATATAATAGGTCGCGGATTGCGACAGCTGCCCACAGAGTCACAGCCTTCAGGCACATTCACTTCCCCTGGTGCTGGGTCCTCCATGGCTGTAGGTCCACACCTGCTTCACCATGGTCCTCTATGGGCTGCTCCAACATGATCTTCCATGGTTTGCAGGGCGACTACCTACCATCTTACCCTCGGCTGTAGGAGAACTTCTGCTCAGGCACCTCCTTCACTTCCTTGTTCACCAGCCTTGGTACCTCAATTCTAACCCTGCTCTCACCTCTGCTCTCCGACATTTTTTATCCTCTGCTCTTGGGTCTTACATTAGTTTGCTTCTCCTTTCATATGTTAATCACAGGGGAACATCCATTGTCTCTGGTAGCTCACCTTAGCCAGAGGTGTGCCCACATTTTTTGGAGCTGGGGAGGCTTCTTACCTTCTTGCAGGGGCCACCTCTGGGCCCCCTCCCCTGCTACTATAGCCCATGCCAAGTCAAAACTAGCACATTTATCTATGCAACCTTTGTGCATAAGATTGACTTGACTCAGGTGCTGATCTTGCACCTGTCCTTGTTGAACTTCATGCAGTATGCACGAGTCCACCTCTCAAGCCTGTCAAGATCCCTCTGGACAACATCCCTTGATGTTGACCTCACCACACACCTTGGTGCTGGTAGAAAACTAGCTGAAGTTGCACTCAATTCCAGTGATGATGTCACTGACAGAGATGTTAAATAGCACTGGTCTGGGTACCAACCCTTGTCACAGGTCTCCATCTGGACATCAAGATATTAAACACAACTGTTTATGTGTGACCATCCAGCCCACTCTTTACACAATGAATGATTCATCCATCTAATCTGTATTGTTCCAGTTTTGCTAGCAGAATGTCGTGTGGGACAGTGTGGCATGATTTGCACGGGTACAGGTAGATGATGTCTGTTGCTCTGCGTTTGTCTACCGAGGCTGTAATCCCATCATAAAAGACCACCAAATTAGTCAGGCAGGATTTGTCCTTAGTGAAGCTATGTTGGCTGTCACAAATCACCCCTTTGTTTTCCACATGCATTAGGAGAGCTTTCAAGAGGATCTGCTCCATGATCTTGCTGGGCACAGAGGTGAGATTGACAGCCTGTATTTCTCTGTGTCTTCCTTTTTTTTTTTTTTTCCTATTTGAAAATGAGTGTTATGTTTCCCCTTTTCCAGTCAGTGGGAATTTTGCCACACTTCTAAGAATTTTTAAATATGATAGACAATGGCTTTGCAACTTCTTCAGCCAGTTCGTTTAGAAGCTATGGATTAATTCCATCAGATTGCATGGACTTATGCTTCTTCAGGTCCTTCAGTCTCAAATGAAGAAAAGGACTATTCTCAAACACAACCAAAAAAGAGGGTTTGAAGTCCCAAAATAATTTTATGGTTTGGTTTCTTTGATTATTTTTGTTCCTCAAAACTTCTGTTTGAGTCCATGAAAAGATTTACCCCTGCTCTCATCCAGTAAATATTGGGAAAAAAATAGTTTTGAAAATAATCAAATTTAGTGATCTGAAATCAGTCCTTCCCTTAAGAAAACAGCAAAAGTGCTTTGTCTGATTACAGAATTATTTTCAGAATTCCTAAGGCCACTCTAAGAAAGAAGAAATTAGACCTGAGACTTTAAAGTGTACTGAAGAAGACATGACACTAAGTACTTTCCTCAGTGCAAATACTTTAAAAAATAAAAATAAAAATAATTTTAAAAAAATAATGTAACTTTAATTTACCTATGTCAACAATAAGGCTAATTTTCTCAATCTTCCTGTTATTAAGACAATATATCTTCTAGAGCTAACCAAGTGTTTCCGCATCAGGTGGATCCTATATTTGATCAGCATAAAATTTCTGTTAATTACAATTTTAAGCTAACATACTCTGCTCTGTGTTCCTCCTTATTCTATGTTATTAGCATAAGAAACCTTTCTCAGCACATAAAGGAATGGAAGCACATTCACAAAGCAAATAGCATAGGATATGAATAAATGTAAAACACTACAGAATCTTCCTATTTTCATTAAAAAGCCTCTTCAATCAATAGTGTTATTTTAATACCCATTTAGAGGTACTACCTATTGAGGAGAAACTAGTAAAAGATCTTGGGGAGAAAACAAAGGTCTAACCTCAGGACATCTAAACAAAACACCTGTTTGGGGAACATTATTGTCTTAGATTCAGTGGACATTCCATCAGGAAAGAAGACACTTAAGACATGTACTCTTTGAATGACTAGAGAGGGAGTCTAAGATGATAATTTCCATGGCAAGTATTTTGATTAGTTGTTTAAGAAATTAATATGACCATGATGCCTTCTCAGTAACAGTTATGGCAATATTTAAGAACAGCTCTTACGTATCAGAATATCATTGTGGTGTTTGAAAAAAGATCAAAAGACAAGATATGATCTAAATCAAATAACATATAATATAAAGCAAGGTGGAAAAAAACACACACAACCAAACAAAAACAAACAAAGCAAACCAACCAACCAAAAAAACAATTATGTTCAGACAGAAATGGTAACATAAAACAAAACACAACCCTCCCCTCCCAAAAAAACAGACCCCACAACAAAGATAAAACACAGGTGACCTGATGTATGGGACATGGCTTTCTGCACATCAGAAACATGTCTCTTTAGTGGCCTGTAGTGATTTCTGCAAATAGAAAGTATCATTATATTCAAATAAAAAAGCAAGTGTTTAGGAATGAAGAGATGAATAACAGTTAAGTAGCAGGATTCGTTTTTAAAAATATGTGCCCTCACAGAAGTGCAATTCAGTAGTTAATCTCTGGAACTATCCATAGCTTTTTCCTTGGAGGACACATGCAAAATAAATAAATAAATGAATGAATCTTGAATGGGTGAGTTAGTTTTCATATTTAATCATTTAAGTTCACAAAGAAATACAACAGGGAAAACGGCTGTGTTCATATCAAGTAGCCTAATAATATATAGCCTACTAAAAAAACCTCTGTCCAAGCGGAATGAGCCAAATGACACAGTTATCAGTGAAGTCATGTGACATACTGTTACATGAGCCCTCAGCATCTTCCTTGACTTGTAACACAGTCGCTGACTAATATGAGTTAATGCTCCAGGTTAGCAAGTTTCCAAGAGCCTCCAGGCAACCTGACATATCAGAAGGCAGGAAATTAAGAGCTATCAAAGGCCTAGGAGGTCAATCTGCCAATTTTCCTAGTAATGCAAAGAGTTGTTCTGTACAGTAAGTTTAAAAAAGACCAAGGATACAGTGAAAAGCATACAGTGTCTGACCACACATAGGAAGAGTAAAGCTCCCTGTGTTTAT
>NW_009954546.1:4094962-4149696 GCF_000747805.2 Chaetura pelagica
AAAGAGCTGTAGCTGGAGCATGTGTAGTTTTGCAGACAGGACTGTGGTTTCTTGTTTCAGGTGTGCTGGTTTGCCTTTGATGTGGTTTTGATTGTGGGGTCCCATGAGTGTCTCCTGTAAGAAGCTACTGAAAGCTCCCTGAGCACCAAAATGTGGTCACACCTCTGGCTAAGGTGGAGTCCATCAGACACAATGGATGCATGTTTGCAATTAATATATGAAAGAAGGGCAAACTAATTGATATAAGTACTGAGAGCAGAGAGGAGGGGTAGGGGGAGAGCAGGTATGAGAGCAGTGTCAGAACAGAGGTACAAAGGTTAGCAAAAAAGGAAGGGGAGGAACTGCCTGATCAGTGGTCTCCTACAGCCCACAGTGAGATGACAGCTGTCCCCCTGCAAGCTGTATGGCAGCCTGTGAAGGACCATGGTGGAGCAGATGTAGACTTGCAACTGTAGAGGACTCCGAGCCAGGAGACGTGAATGTGTCTGAAGTGGGCTGTGACTCTGTGTGCTGTACATGTTGGAGCAGTCTGTTCCTGAGGGACCACACCTTATGAGAGGGACTCATGTTGGAGAGGTTCATAAAGAACTCTCTCCCATGGGAGAGACTGTGTTGCAGTGGAGGAAGACTGTGAGGAGTCGTGCCCCTGAGGATGAAGAAGCAGCTGAAAACAACATATGACAAAGTGACTCTAAACCCCATTCCCTGTCCAGCTTTGTCACTGGGGGGAAGGAGGTAGAGAAATTTGCAACAAAGTAACTTGAGCCAGTGAAGAAGGACTGGGCGGGGTAAAGTATTTTACCTCTGTTTTTTGTTTTGTCTCTGTCCTGTTTGCATTTGATTACTACATGCTGAGCCTGTTTTGCCTATGACCATAACTGGTGAGTGAACTCTCCTTGTCTGTGCCTTCACTCACGAGCTTCTGGTTGCTTTTTGTCCTCCCCATTCCATGCTGTGTTAAGGAGTGAATGGACACCTGGTTCTTGGTTATCTGTCAAGCAGCCATGTGGTTCTTTGTTGTTGGTTAGGCCCAAACCATGAAAGGTTTATTATTTTTTGTTTGTTTTTTATAAAATTACAAAGGCATGCTGACCTTTTATGTATTGGCTTACTCTTAATTCAATAAATGAGAATAGCTTTTAAAGAAATGCATCCTTAAAAATATGAGATCTGTAAAAATAAGGAAAAAGAACTGCAATGAGTTTAATTTTAAAGAGATAGAATGGTTTTCAGTTGGATGATTGTATGTTTGAAAGAGGAGAATCATGTCGCTTAAGTTCAACCACATCGTCTGAAACAGAGCTGAAGAATGAGGAAAAGGCAGACAGAGACCACTGTTTCTCTCATCTTAAATTTCTGAGAAGGTATGAATTACCTTCTTGAATCCTGATATCCCTTCATGGACTAAAGTAGAAAGTATCTGTTTTGGTACCTTAGACTGCACAGCTAAATTTTAGATGTCTGAAGGTAGGCAAGATTAATTTCTCCAAGTGCACTGTTCCAATCCACTGTTTATTACCTGAAAAAGTATTTTAAATTCTGCTAACAGTGTGATTGCTCAGTGAACCTAAATGCTGGGTACAAGATTTGTTTGATATTGGAGTTACAAACCAGAAGCATCCAATCAGACTTTTGAATGGACAAAAACTTAACTGTTTAAATTACTCACAGTCCTAAAATGGAAAACTGAGCCACCTATATCAAAAGTTTAGGACCCAGATTCATGGATATGTCCAATACTGATGCCAACATAGTTTGAATAAAGGAAAGTCTCTGTGGAAAAAAAAACCACAACAGAACCAAAAGCCACAGCATTGTGTATTCCATCATTAAAACAAGTTAGAAATACACCTCAGGAAACTTGAAGTCGTATCTAACACAGGGGTATAAGGTCAGCGAGAGATGCTGGACTAGAAACATGTAGCAAATTATAACATGAGCAATGTTAAAATCAATATGATATTTGACTGTCAGTCAAGGCAATTTGTTCAAAATCAGTTAAATTTACTCTTGTCATTTCCTTCTTTGTAAGGAACTTGGCAGCCTCATTCTGTTACAAGTGCAAAGCCCTCTCTGAGATCTGACTGAGATAGAAATGAATGCATCTTTGAAATATTCCATAAATGCAGAGTGATATAGTGGCTATGACAGGCATGAAATCAGACTGAAACTTTTTATCTGCTGTATATCAAGTTAGAAGTGAGACAAGATGACCTCTGATAGATTTTTTTTTTACCCCCCCCCAAAAAAAAATAAATAAATAAAAAAAAATAGAGCACTTTGCAGACATGCCACACTTTTCATCTTTCAGCTTCAAGAACTGAGTAAATATAAAAGTAATTAATTATTACTACATTATCACTGTTGAGGTGGCTTGCAGAACAGGAATTAAGGCTCTGCTCCTGGGCATGTTACCAACCACTCAAAACCAGGACTTTTTCTGTGCAGTGCAATGCCAGTGCTGTGGTAGAATAATTGCTTAGCCTTATTATGATGCAGTTACACAGATGTAAGTCTGAGCCAGCTCTGCTGAAGTCAATGGTACTAAGATAAAGGAAAAATTGTGATAGGAAGAGAGACAGATGCACAATCTGCAGGTGTACAGAATCTACTTGGACAGTGTCCGAGCGGTAGCATTTTACTTAACCATATAACTTCCTCAAAGAATAATGCAGAACATCTCTCAGAAATTATACTGCTTTCTTTTGGTTTATGGAGATGGTTAAGAAAAAAATAATTAAACCAATAATAATTGTTTCTGTTATTATTATTGCTACCTCCCAGCTTTCATGTTTATAGCTGAATATGATTTTTATTTTTAAACAAGATTTCAATGCATTCAGGCTAGAGGTAGAAATAAAACTGGTAGTTACCCACAGAAAATGAATTATGCACCAAATTTTAAATATTGTATTTCCTTTTCTGATCTGAAAGCCCCCAAAGAAATATTAACACTTTATTTAAAATTCATCTGCAGTGACATTTCCGGGCTGCACAGAGCACTCACATAAATGCACAAGTGTTTGAAAAAAAAAGGTAACATTTTATTAGAATGATATCGTGTCTTAATTCTGTTTTTTTTGCAGTCTGCTCTCTCCTTCTCAAATCACTTTCCAGTCATGTACTGTAAAAAAATAGACATAAATAAACATATCTTTCAAAAATGGATTGAACATGTTTATACAGTT
Source organism: Chaetura pelagica (assembly GCF_000747805.2). Classification (NCBI taxonomy): domain Eukaryota; kingdom Metazoa; phylum Chordata; class Aves; order Apodiformes; family Apodidae; genus Chaetura; species Chaetura pelagica. The sequence continues at coordinate 4,098,151 of NW_009954546.1, forward strand.
GACTGTATTTATTTAGACTACAGTATAAAAATTAATTCAGATAGAAAGAAAATAAATATTTATTACAAGATGTATAAAGACTGAAAGACAGGTTTGATACTCTTATCAGCTGACAAGTAAACAATGGGCGGGGTGTGTATGATACTCCAATGACAGAACAGATTATTTCTTCCATAGTGTTGACTATTTATTAAAGTAGTAATATTTTTCACATCTCTTAGAATATTCTTCCTCATGCATGCTATCAGCTCTCTTTCACTAGACTTGGGATATTTTGGTTACTATGGTGTACTTGCAAAGAAACTACAATAAAAATAAAAGCATGACTTTTGTCATTATGTTACAGAATGTCCAGTAGTAATTGAAAATTTTTTTTTTTTTTTTTTTGTCATTTGGTTTTCTCTTCTACAAAGGAAAAAATTGTGGGCATTTTTTTTTTTTTTCTTTATTCTTGCTCAAAATTCATAGTTGGTTTGATACTTGGTTTCTTGTTTAAGGAAACAAAACAGATTAAAAAAACACCACCACCACCAAAAAATAATAAAAGAAAAACACCTAATGCCAAAATCTACATCTCAAAAACAAACAAACAAACAAAAACCCACCAAAAATTGTTATATTCCTTTTTGCTACTTCATTCTTTTGAGAAAGACTAAAGTTTATGTCTCTGCATTTCTTTGGCTCTCTGGGTATGAGCATATTCTGCAGAAATATGTTTTATTCCATTTTTAAATTGAAATTATATATTTTATCAAATTTACTAAGAATTACTCTGAAGTGTCCATGGGAGGAGAGTGCTGACCAACATTCAGGTCCAGTGAGCTGACTCAATACACATCACTAGTCACTAGGGAGAAGAGGTCAACACCCACCCCACTACAACCTCCTCTCAGGTAGTTGTAGAGTGTAATGAGGTCTTTCCTCAGCCTGCTCTTCTCCAGGCTGAACAGCCCTAGCTCCTTCAGCCTCTCCTCACAAGACCTGTTCTTCAGACTCGATCAACCTACTTGCCCTTCTCTGCACCCTCTCTGGCACCTCAATGTCCTTCTTATACTGTGGTGCCTAAAACTGCACACACTGCTCAAGGTGCAGTCTCACCAAGGGTGATGAGAGGGGCAGGATCACCTCCCTAGTCCTGCTGGTCACACTATTCCTGATGCAGGCTAGGATGGTGTTGGCCTCTTTGGCCACCTGGGCAAACTGCCAGCTCATGTTCAGCTGCCTGTCAGTCAACACCCCCAGGTCCCTCTCTGCTGGGCAGCTCTCCAGCCACTCCTCCCCAAGCCTTTAGTTCTGCTGGAGGTTGTTGTGGTCAAAGTATAGGACCTGACATTCAGCCAATTGAAATTCATGTCATTTGCCTTGGCCCAAAAGTCAAGCCTGTCTAGGTCCCTCTGCAGAGCCTCCCTGCCCTCAAGCAGATCAACACTTCCACCTAGGTTAGTATCATCTGCAAACTTATGGAGGGTGCACTCTGTCACTTCATCCAAGTCATCAATAAAGATGTGAAACAGGAGCAGTCCCAGCACTGAGCTCTGGGGATCACCACTCTTGACTGGCCACCAACTGGATTTACCTCCATTGAACACAACTCTTTGAACCCAGCGGTCCAACCATTTTTTTAATCCAGTAAAGTTTATGCACATCCAAGCCAGGAGCATCTTCTCAAAATACATAATATAGGGTATAATGCTCCTAACTTAGACATAAGTTAAAATATAATTAAAAAAACAAAACCCTAACACTTCTTAATAAAATATATTCCCTGAGAATTTCCACAAAATCTTCTCTGTTACCTCAACTTCTTAAGGTCTTTAGCCAGGTCATCTTTAAACAACTTGGCTCATTATGTTTTGCAAATGATCCCTTGCTTAGACTGCTCTTTCTCCCTTCTTACCCAAGTTTGGGTTTTTTTGTTTGTTTGTTTGTTTGCTTTGGTTTTTTTTGGTTTTTTTTTTTTTTTTTTTAATTAATTATAAATTAACAGACACTATGAATTTGGACCTAATTTACTGAATGTCTTGGTGTAACTTATCAGTTATGGCCTGATGAGTTTGGGAGGATTCACATTCAGTAAGTGTCTTCAGTGACAATGGGATCAAGACCTTAGATGTGTTTAAAGCATTCACTGAAATTAGGTTCCAGATGCAATATTGTATCTGCAAAATTTATTGCAGTAGATCAGTTAGAACTGAGTTAGGACCAAAATGAGCTATTGGTGTATTCATCTGTTAGGATCATAGAAGTAAGAAGAGACAAACCTGACCACATGGGGTTTTGGCTTGATTGGTTGCAAATAAACCAAAACATTTTAACATTAATGCAAATACATGTTCTGATAAAGGCTACAATAATAATTTATTTTAAAAGAATAAGTCCGTATTTCAACTGCACTTTGGGCAGGCTTCAGTCAAAACCTAGAGGTAGGCACTTCCAGTATCCCTAGCATATTTTCACCTGAAGGTTTTTTCTGTGCTATCTAACTAGGATAGCTAGATGCAAAACCTTTCAGATAGCTGAAGTTATTCACAAAAGTATTTGTGGAAAAATTGGAAAAGTATTTGGTCAATAATTTGCTTTACCTGCTATTTATTAATCAAAATTACTGATAAAGTGTATTTCATGTTTCTCTCCTATTTAAATAGCTAACATAAGTACATTACCGGAAAAGGGTTGGAAGAAAGTCAGTGTAAGAAGAGCAGTAAGAAAGTAAAAAAAAACAAACCAAAACAACAACTTTAAAAACTGAAGTTATTTTTTCCCACTGGGTTTGAATAATAAAGCAGGAAACTTCAAATTATTGCTACAAAGCAATAACATTGTTCTGTTAAAAAATGTGGAGAAGACGCTTGTGTTGGGAAATGTAGGTGATTCTGAAATGCATTCTAGTTTGAGCACAGAATTATGGTGTTTGAAGAAAGGTGCTTTTATTTGAGTTGGAAAGAAGTTTCTGATACTCTAGGAAAAGAAAACAACAACAGTTTGATGTGAACCCATGATTAGCAATGGATTTTTGCAGGAGTGTGGGGGCAAAAGAAGAGGAACTATTGCCTTTGTAATTATCCTTGAATATAGCGACTAAACTATTTTATGTGTGAAATTTTCTGTGGCTTAAAATAGAGGTCTGAAAGAAGGTTCTTGAAGATCTTAAGAGAAGGACTTTCTCCTATTATCTTATGCTTCCTTTTTTTTTGGCTGGTGTATAGGCAGTGTTGGCCTTAACCTGCTCAGTTACGAACAGTTAAGATGTCTTCCACTGGCCAACTTGTTCAAAGTTATGAGTTACCTAAATACTCTTTTTGGATCTTATCTTCAATATAAATCAGACAGTGGTAATGTTTTGCACAAACATGCTCTATTTAGTAATCAAAACAGGATTATAATGTAATGTAAATGCATAACTAAAATAAACACTCTATTTTTGCAGCCACAGAAGTTTTGATTAGGCAAGTGTAACTCAGCAGGATCAATTGATACATTCCAGGACACTGATATCAGACTGGATAATCTAATGGTTCTGCTGATGTTAAACACCTTAAAGCTATGAAATCCAGGAAATGACATCTGATCTATTGAGGTTAGACTCGTAATGAGTTATACAGGCAAGAGATAACATAGTTCAGGTAGTCCCACTGCCTCATTAGAAATATTAATGAGATAAGAGAGATTAACGGAAAAAAAAAAAAAACAAAAAACAACCAACAAACATATACGTATAACATCTATCAACACATTTAGGCTCTCAGATACTGCTTATAACTCTCCTAACCTAAGATTGATTTCCTGAAATCAATTAAATCAATAGGCATCTTGAAACTCAAATAGGACTCAGAACTCCAAATCCATCTTTGGGAGTGGGCCTGAATTGCTCCATTATGGATGCTCAAACATAATTCCATGTTGACACAGCAATACTGGATCCCAGTCTTTGGCTTATAAACATACTAAGTTTAATTCTGACTTTCTTTATGGCATTTTATTTCTGACTGTGAACATTACCTTCTGTTCAACAAGCTCCAGTCTAATTTTCCATTTTGTTTCATTGAATTAAAGGAAGAAAGGAAGCTGTCTTCTGAGTCTTTCATTTTATAGACAGCTGGTCATTTCATTAACACTTTTCATATTCTTGTTTGTAATGATGACTGACTATAGTAAAAAGATTTTCTTCCCATTAAAATATGATAGAGCAGCACTTCTTTCACAGAGATGTATTGATTGGGTGAGGAGTACATTTATTAAAATGTAACCAGCATCAACTTGCTGGCTCGTGAGAATGGTGCACATTTTAACCAATTAAATAGTCATGAAGAAGAAAAAAAATCAATATATCTTGGATCTTTCTACTCCAGACTTTGCTAGCAAAAAGACCTATAGATTTACAAAATTAATAAACAAATTAACACAATTCTTATTATTTTGATTTTTAATTTTATATGTATTTGTGAGGCAAGTTTCAGAACTTAATGAGGAAAGGAAGAAATGGCAGTAATGAGCAATGTTGTGACTGAAGACAGGTCACATTATCATGCTTAAGGGCAGTATCCCAAAAAATTTCTTCTGTTCTCTAGCTTTCTTTGCACTTGTAAATTCTTTCCAGCTACCCACATTTTTTAATAGTACTTAACATGTTATTAAGGCACCCACTCTCAGGTATTGCTAATTAAAAAAAAAAAGTTTTAATTTTTATTAAGTTGTTTTTAGCCCATATTTCTGGATAATAGTATTAAAGACCTTAGTACATGAAAAAAAAAAAAAAAAAAAAACAAAACAAAAAAAAACCAGAGGAAAATATCTATAATAATATCTGCACATCATACATGCACAGATTTTTATTGAAAACTTCATGATTTTGGAAAATACGAACTCATTGTTTTTAGCAGCATGCAGTTAGCAATGCTACACAACAAAATCACAAGTTCTTTATGAAGATTTAGATTGGTCAATATATAAAGAAATCATTCACAGCTAATCAGTACAGCATAGCTGCAGAAACTTTTAGTTGTGTGATAATCTCCATAAATGTCTGTCTCTCACATTATTTCATTCATTAAAAGATAATTTGGCAAACATATCAGGGAAAAGCTGTAGTATGGACAGCAAATAGCTGACACTAAAAAGCTTTGTGTAAAATGTCTCATAGCCTTTTTTTAGGACTTGATGATACAGGGAGGTAGATAATTTAAACCTCTGACATCAATGTGTCGCAGTTAGCTCCTGTTGCACAAACTCCAGGGAAGTGTCAGTGTAGCATCGTGGGCTGCCAACAATTGGTGTCTAGTGCTAAGGTAAATGAAAGATTTATTTAGGAAGCAAAAGAAAGCAGCTTAACTGCAAGATAAGTGATGCCAACCATGCTATTCAGACAGAGAGCATTTCAGCATAAGGCATTGGATCAGGAAGGTAGCTAGATAGGAATAGGTAAGGGATATAAATTGCAGCTTGTGTTATTGTGAATGGGTGTTGTAGAACATTCACAAAGCTATTAAATCCTGTCTGCCTAGAAAAGAAGCTGCAGAGTCACCAGTTGCAAAAATTGGCCGGTTATCCAGGTGGTCTTCGCAGATCCAGAAATAAGCCTGTAAGTATATAATAGGAGGTTTATTATCCAAAAGGATCTGATGGTTCACGAACCTGCTAGCTTAATTTCTGTTTTGTTTTGTTGATGTTTTTGCTTACTTAACACATTCAGACCGCTCAAAACTCAAGCTGTACTAATTGCAGTGAAATACTGATGTGTTCTCTGTTTTCTTAGATAAGTTTCTTTAAAATTCATCTTCAGTTTTTGTTAAAATTTCTCCAGCATTCAGTCATGTATGCTGTATTGTATTAGGCATTCAAAAGAAGAGATTTTTTGCAATGGAGAGGATGATTTGAAACTGAAAAAAAAGTCTGGATCAACAATTCACAGCTGTGTTCACACATAAATCTGCTTCGTGCAAAGGGCAATTTTATTTTTATGCTATCAAGCAGCATATCTACTCAGTCTGCAAGTACAAATGTATGGTTATGAACCCTGAGGAACACACATGAAGGACATAGCTTTTCCTGTGAATTGACAGTAACTTAGGAAAAAAAATCCAAGGGATAAAGTTATCTTGTACAGATGTTATTAAGCATGAAGTTCAACACTCCAATTAGTTCAACCTCTTTAAGGAAGATTTTGATAAAATTATTTGCAGTGAGATGTCCTGTAATTAGACCTGTAATACATCATGGAAAACAAAAAGTGTAACAGCAACAACAACAACAACAAAAACAAAGGAAAGCTTATTTTTTTGTAAAAGGACTTATCTTCAAATCACTGTGAAGAGTTTCAGGGGCTTCACTGAGTGTTGCATTAGATGTCATTGTGATACAGTTGATACTTATTCTGTTATCAGTATTGTTAAAAAATAAAATTGAATAATGGTGACCATAACAAAAATAATTTGATAATCTGTCTCTGTGTCTTAAAATTAATCAGCTGGCTTTCCAAGGGGTAAACAGTCCCAAAAGATCCTGTAACTAAGAAAGTTACTGAGAATGAAATCAAAGCTGAAAATAAAGTCATTAAAATGAAAGAAAAAATGAGAGGCAGAAGGAGTCTTCAGATAAAGAGAAAATATGTACACAATGAGGATCTTATCTGACTTAGAGATGATAAATAGAAATCTGCTGCTTTCACTTTGTGCAAATACATTTTGCAGTCTTGCATTAGGGACAAATACACAGTGCAGGAAGAATAGCAGGAAGAATAAAAAATGAAGCAGGATTTTCAGTGGTGTTTTCCACTATAAGTAAGTATTGAAACACGTTGCTGAGGGCAACCCAGTGCATAGCTATATTAATATGTACTGCATTCTCTTTTGTAACATGAAATTACATTAGGATTAACCCCATTTAAGTCAGTAAAACTGCTGAGTTTATAAGAAAGAATAAACACTGGACATAGAAATTTCAATACTGTGTGTAAGGAAGTCAGCCTTATAAGCAGAAATAAAGATATACAGAACTACCAATAAATGGAGAACAAACAGGGAAGAACGTCTCATGGCTTCTTTCCTCCCTTGAACAGGAGAGACAAAAAAAAAAGGCTCACTTGATCACTGGACAGGTCATAGGTGCATATAAACCATTTGGGGTTTTGTTTGTTTTGTTTTTTTTTTCCTACATTTTACACTTTTAAAGTAAGGATTATTGGTGATTCTTAAAAAAAACCAAAAAAAACAGTGCTGAACTGGTGACTGGATTTATGTGTATAAGAAGACTCTGATTGTCTAAAGTCTTACTTTGGGAGTGCTCCATATTGCCTGCAGAGAATCCTGCAGTACTGGAAGGAGCTTGCAACAAGTCCCCAGTTATTTTCAATGTAGCCGAGTATTAGCATGAATCTGATTCCAGGATTTGTAAACAGGAAAAAATAACATTTTATTTCCTGAGAAATATCTGGGAATTACACACTTTTAGGGCAGATGCAGGCAATCATTATTTGTCCCTGTGTCCAAAAACAAACAAACAAACAAACAAACAAACAAACAAAAAGTAGAACACTGTTTTGTAACAACATAGTTCTGTTAGTTTGGTTTGTTTTCCTGGTTTGAACAAGGATGGAGCCAATTGTCTTCTCAGTATTGGTTCAGTCTCTTCCAAGTAACCACACTTTCTGAAATTAACAGCTTGTTTTTCTGTCAGTGCTTGCTTCTAGGACTGATAATTCTTAATGTTTTTAGTTATTGTAGAGGTAACAGTATAAGTGATATGCAGAGAGGGTCTGGCCTATATTTATTCCTATAGATAAGTAAGGTCACTGCTTGGTTCTGCTAAGCTTCATGTGTGCCAAAAATGTAAGGGAGGGAAAAGGGTCACACCTTTCACTGTGTGTGTGGGACAGTTGATCCAAAACTGGCCATCCCATGCAAAAAGTATTCCATCCTATTCATGTCATACTATAAATCTGAGGGATCATGAAGGTTAAGATCTCTTTGTCCATGGCCAGTGTCCTGGAAGGACTCCATCCATTCTCCTGTCACTGCTTCTAATCCATGTGTTCTTGGATCCATGTGTTCCTGAATCCAGTTCCTATCTGCTGGTGACTATAGGAGTCCAGACTGGGACTTGCCTGGGGCTTGACGTCAGTGGTAATGTGAATTACTGGGACAGTGGTTAATAGAGAACATCTTCAGAGTTAAACTTCTACAGGTGTATGACCAGAGAGGACCAGGAATGTGGGAGCATAAACTGGCCTTGCCATATGTCACTTACCCTGTTAAAGAATAACTGGACAGACATGGGAATGTGTGTTATTATAATATGTAGAAGCTATTCAGTGTAAAGATTGTTACAGACCTCTTTGAGCCCATGTCCTTTATTTTCATGATAGATTTGTAGAAAACCTTTTACCTAAAAGTCTAAAGCAGCGTGTACATTTTACAGAGCAGAAGTAATTTTCTGTGCTCTGTGAGGCCTTCAAAGCAGCACAGAGAATGTTGTTCTTCTTACTGTTTGTGTTAGACATGGCTTTATCCCTTTCAAAAAGTGCCCCGTAATCTGTAAATAAAAAATGCAGCAAACATGCTAAATATGTTAATTAACTGTTTCTGTGTCGCACATTAATATTACCAACTATTTATCCTTTCTCATTATTTGAGTTGGCAAATCTTCTGATCTTCATATTTTGATAAAGTATTAAATCACTAGAGTTACGATGAGTTTCAAGATGAAAGAAAAAAAAAAAAGACAGGAATGTGATGAAAATTATAGCTTACATCCATTTAAACTTAATGAGTTACTTGGCATCAATACATAAAGTGGGTCTGATATTTTGGGGGTGAGCAGGCTGTTATTAATCTTGCCCATTGCTTTTAATGCGTGATAGAGCACTAATGGGTATGCAGTAAACAGAAACAATTAAGTAAATTTGCTGGAAAATGCTTTGGAAGGTAACACACTCCTCCACTTGACTATAACAGCATTTCCACCATGATCAATTAAGCACTGTTAATAAAACAGGATACGCAGCCAGAAATATATTTTTAACCTTGTTCTCTGAATGAAACAATTCTAGAGTCACCATTCCCCTCTTTCAAATTCAGAAGTTATCAGATGTAAGGAGTGGAATTTATTTAGCCTGAGTAAACAAGGACCTAGGAATGGGAGAACAAGGTACATAACAAGGACATTTGAAAGGTGGGAAAAAAAGAGAGAAATTCTTTAGAGTGCTTCAGGGGACTACAATTAAAAACAATGGGATGAAGCTGAATGAGGGAAAAAGTGTAAGTCCAGTTGCTTAAGTAATTTAAAATAAGATTCTACAAAGCATCAGGGATTTATCACTAGACACAAAGTGAATCCTGTATGTCTCCAAAAGAATTTAAAAATTCTTGCCCTTCTTTCTCAAAAGTATTTTTTCTATTTTCCCTTTCACTTGTTCACTACTTACTGCTCTTGTTATATGAACTGTTCCTTCTTAAAATCCACTTTTTTGAAATTTGGGATATGTTGAAAAGTGCCTTGTTGACTTCACTTGCTTTAGAACAATGCTCTTCAGCCTATTTCTGGATAGAAAGAGAGAAAGAAGGAAAGAGGGAAAGACAGAGAGAGAAAAAGAGAAAGAGGGATAGAGGAAGAAGGAAGGAAGGAGGGAAGGAACTCTTAGATTTTACTCAAAGTTTTGACAAGATTGTTTTCAAAAAGTTAAAATAATTTTGTTGTGATTATCATCCTGACTAAACCTGTTAAGACATATATAATCTAAGCAAGATGATTAGCCCTGCATTTCTGTTTTACGCAGGAACGTTTTGAAGTTATTTTCTTCCATGCTTCAACTGCTTTGATGTCACAAAATGCAAAATTAAAAAAAAAATTAAATTAAAAAAATCCATGTACGATTTTCTGTACGGGATCTTAAATATTTTCAGACTGTGTGGTATTGTAGAAAATAAGCACAGGAGCCTTCCTTTTTTTCAAGCACTCAGTGGCTTATCTCTGAAATTACTTATAATGTGTGTATTTCTATTCTTTTGAGTATTTCTTATTCTTACAAGTAGTCTCTGATGTGAAATCGGTCTCTCTCTGCTACTTTCTGCAAAACTTCCACTAATCTTTCCTGGAAGCTGTCCATTCCATATGCTGACACAGCATTCCCATCTCCTTCTCTACCTTTGTGCGTATCTGTCTGCAGATTTGAATATGCTCCATCTGTTGGGACTTCTGAAATTCTAAATTTAAGAGTTAATTTGGGTTTTATTCAGCTATTTCAAAAAAATATTTAAATGAACTTGTGTTGTTGTTTGTCTGTTGTTGTTGTTTTTGGTATATTTTTTTCTATTGTTTGCTGTTTGTTTTTTTTCTCCCAGCTTTAGTACTATTTTTTACTTCTATTCTTCTTCGTCCTGATGGTAAGATAACCAGATTTCCAAGCATACAATAGCTGAGATATGAAAGTTTGCACTGTGCTGTAGTGTACTTTTAATAATGGCTAAGGATTCTATTTTCAATATTATACTAGAAATTGTTTTTAAACACAAAGTGATAAAAGGATGAAACAGTTAAAGACATAATTTTTTCACATCCTGATAATGTGTGTAAAAGTTCTAACATGTATAACATTAACATTTTTACAGCAAATCACAAAAAGGATATTTTGTACACAGAAATCTATTTACCTTGACACTATCCACAACACTTTGCTTGTAACTTATTTTGCTTATAAAAAACTTTGCATTTAAACCTAATTTTATTTCTTCAGGTTTGTGCAGAAAAAAAAGCATGACACATTTTTTCTGCCTCCTGCAAGTGACAAACAGGAACAGTATAAGTACCAATAAACATAAAGAAACTGGATAGAAAATTAACATCTATATCTTCAGTAAATGAGAAAATAGGATTGAGTCACATACTTGCTTCTTCACTGAGTCAGTGTTTCTTTTCCATTGGGATGAAATTTATTTGCAGGAAATGAGAAAATCTTGCATTTGCTTGTTATACAAACATAAGGACCAACATTATGTCTTTCATTGTCTTCCTTGTTCATAATTTTTAGGCTAAAAATGACAAATGCTAGAGGCTCCAGACAAAGATACCTGAAAAGTATTAAGAGGCCAAAGAGAGGCAGACTTCCCACAGGGAAATTTGCTGCCTAATAACTTCTCAGTCGCACACCAGCCAGTTTTATGTATATTTCTTCTCTAATTTATTTCATTATATGTGCATTTATATTTTGCAATATTTTATGTAGAATGTCTGATATGTAGTATTACACCTTGAGTTGAATGCTGTTGAACTCATGGACCCAAAGATATTTTTTGGGAAGGAGGTATGCAGACTAATTGTGCACTGTGTAAATCCTTTTGAAAAATTTTGATATGCTAACTTTGATAAGAGAGAAGTCATAATTTGTGTTACTCATCTGTATAACCTATGAATGCTGCCTGATGGCTATGAGTTCTTATATGGATCTTAAAATGTGGATACAAGAGTGTTCTAAATCTGTCATTTCCCCATTCCCTCTTCTTTTCCATGTTGGACTGAGAATGGGAGAGGAGGAAGAATACACTTAGTAGCTGTGGAACATTCAATGGAGTTGGCCCTCCATTCAAATAGAAACATCTAATAGAATAAGTTTTCTCCTGATGAGAACATGTGGGTTGTCATGGAAGTGGTTGCCCTGGCAACAGCATCACCTGGCATGCATCTCTGGTCACCTGAAAGAGGGAAAATTGGTCAGGGGACTGTGGCAAAAGGCAATCATAGTGGAGGGGCCTGGCTGTTCTCTCCTTGCAGGCCAGGGAAGAACTGCAGTGAGACCCTGAAGACATTGAACTATGGGTGCCTCCACTCTGCAGAGATGGGAAGCAAGGTCTTGGGAGCCCAAAAACTTAATAGCATTTTGTTAAATATTGCTCCTAAATGTAACAAAGGAATATCAACCTGTTGAGAGACTTTTCTGTTGAATTTAACTGTCCTCCCATATATTTACTTATGAAGTCAAACTTCTGTATTCCTTTATTTGTAAGCATATTTACACTTTGAAAAGATACAGATTTTCCCTAACTTCAGCCATCTGTGTACTCTAAATCGGTTGTAAGATCGGATGAATTTTTTCCCCAGAGGTGTCTAATTTTCTTTTTTATCTGTAGAGATGGCATAGTCAACTGTCTCTGTATTGAGCAGCAAAAGCTGCATGGGATGAATCCCAGCCCTGTGAGATTCACCACTTGAAAATTCATCCCTAGATATTGCCACTTGAATAATATTAAAGTAAGCTTTGAGGATATCCTACATCTAACTCTTAAAGTAACCTCTAATTCTATTGATAAAATAATCTTTCCCAAGAAGTGAGAATAGTTAAAGCTCTCCCCTGAGCCTTTTATTTTTTTGAACACTTAGATGCTGTTCAATATTTATAGCTAAGTTTCCAGTTGCACTTGTAAACACCAGAAGGTGGGAAGATTTGAAGCCTAAATATAGGTTGCAGAGTCCAGTCAGATGTTGTATTTCAGATGCCAATAAGAACATTTGCATATAAACTGTACTATTGATATCTCATTTTAGTAGGCTAAAAAGCCTGCTGTAATGGGTGTTTTATTACTTCTTGCCCATTTTATAGAGTACATTTGCACTTTAAGATCTCAAGCAGGACAGAATGGGAAATTCCCAAATCCTGTGAGAAACAGAATGCTGAACATTGGAACTGCTATTAACAATAACAGTAATATTAGATAATGGAAGGCATTTTATTTTTTCTTAAAAAAAAAACCAAAACACAACAAAAAACACACTAAAAAAGGGCAGAAAACAGAACACCAAAACAAAACAAAACCAACCAACCAAAACAAACAAACAAACAAACAGACAAGCAAAAACCCAGCATCTAGATCTTATCTAATAATGCTTTAGAAAATTTGTTGTGGTAACTGTGTTAAATATTCTGCTTTCTAGATCAAAACTTTTTGTCAGTCAACACTTTCTAGTACACAATACTGCATCATATCCTTGCATTGCTATTTGTATGTGGCAATTGTTCTTTGTAAAGTCACAGTACAGCTGGATTTCGAACTGTAACACAGACTGAGACATGACTTTCTCAAATGTACCGGGGTGGGATACAGTGAAATAAATAAAAATCATGCGTGCTGAATTCAAAATATTTTAAGATCCAAGTTAATGAAAAAATAAAGAAATCTGCAGGAAGTGCTTTTTTTTTCTACAGCAGTGCAGGGGTGGTGGTGTGGGATCTGAAGGAGCCATTTTCTGTTAAATAGAAATGTGAGTGATTTTCTTTAGTCTTACTGTAATACCTCTTGGTGACAGTACTGACCACAGAAAAAAGATACAATGGAAAGAAGACATTGCCCTCCTAAATTTTTTAATCCCAAGAACAAAAATGAAAAAAAATAATAAATCAATTAAAAAATATATTATATTGCATACTCTCCCTTGTGTCATTAACATAACTTCTGTGGTGTTAGAAATCACGTGCCTCCATGCTTTGTTGCCCATCCCAACTCAAATGTAAGCAAACTCCTACAGGGCATAGGGATTACTTTAGCCATTATGTAGTTAGTGAATACTACACCTTTTCAGTGATTTGTCTGTCTTCAATGACCACTGTGTCGATATTTTTGCTTCTGCCTCTAAAAGAGACTAATCCTATGATCCTATTTTCTTCTTGTGGTATGCAGACCGATCTTTTTGTCCAAACCTAGTTTGATCCAGAATATTTTCAAGTGATAAGTAATGCTTCTTTGAACTTCTGTAAGTTTTTAATGACACTGTAAGTGCTGGGCTGATTCTTCCTACAGTTCCTATACTTATTCAACAATAAAAAAGGAAATTACAGTCCTTTGAACTGCCCTTTTTGCTGCCCTATTTCACAATTAAAAAAAGAATCTCTGCTTCCCTGCAACATAGGTGCTTCAGAAAATATTTAGAAAAAAATATATTTGAGAAGATTTTTTATTTTTTTTCTTCTCCACCCTGATATCAAGATTTTAATGATGCTTTCAGAATACCCAAAATCAAACTTGACAGTTTTTGACTGTTCTGTTTGGAGGAGGGAAGGGACAAATCCAATACAGCTTACAAACTATCTGAGCCCTCCAGCAAGTGTCAGCATTATCCAAGATAAACTCACATCAGAACAGACGCCTTAATTTACAACTCACTTTTATATTCCACAAATAATTTATTAAGATACAGAACATTTATCCATCGGGATTTAGAAATAAGCTCATATCCTGTACAGATTGCACATTTCAGCTTCAAATTGGAAACAAAGGAGTCACCAAATATTATTAACACAGCTGCAGTGTTGTAATGGATGTTGAGGGTGGCTTCCAGCTGACACAGTCTCAGCATGGTGCTTACTGGCACAGCCACAAGAAAGGTCCCATTTGGCAAGGCTTGAAGAGCCCTTTGGAAAGATAGGAATCTGCAATGAATGTTTGTCTGTAGTGATGTGCAGAAATCTGACTATAGATACATATATGTATGTCTATGGTTTTGGATAAAGCTCTTATTGTATTGATATTTACCTGTCCCAATGACTGAACTGGGCTAGGACATTATCAGACAAAGCATTCTAATAATTCAATGGATATGCTCCAGTGTCTATGTGCCAATTTGCTTGATGAAACTTGATATGGCACATTAAATTACAACAGTCAAAAAACATTATAACTCTAGATTATGTGCAGTGTCTCTAACATGACATTTGTGCTGCTCCTTTCCTGTGCAGGAATAGAGCCTGTTTTAATGTGACACAAGCCATATTTAGGGAGCACTGCAGAAGCTCCTTTTGGAAAATTGACACTAGTCTTTCTCAGGAAATAGCTGTATCAAAGATAGTCTACAGAATCTGCAAGTAAGATCTTGTATCCCAGTCTCACTTGCAGATTTTTAGCAGGCATTTTTGCAGCACTTACTGGTTAACTGGATCTAAAACTGCTGCTCAGCTCCAATTCAAGATGGAGCTCATGTATATCAGTAAATCTGAGTATCTGAGCTGATAGTTGGCTAAAAAACTTCATAATTAGTATATTGAGCATAATTTCAAATAACTGCTGTCTCCAGTCACAATACTCCAGGCCACACCTGGAGTATTGTGTCCAGTTTTGGGCACCTCAATACAAGAGAGATATGGAGGAGCTGGAGCAAGTACAGAGGAGGGCAACAAAGCTGGTGATGGATGTGTCTGCTTGCAAGTCTGACTAGCAGAGAAAACTGCACAGCACTTAGTCTACACTAGCTCCACTGGCTACTATGAAAAAATCAGAATTGTCCTCTCTTTCCTACATTGTCTTCCTTAGAAAACAACTTTGAGACCTTTAAAAGTCTACCGTATCTGACCATATGAGCTCAGCATAATCTAAATGAAGAACCACAGAGTATCATGATGAAGATTGTTTGTTTTCTTGTTGCTTAGGATGGTCATAGAATCACAGAATCATAAAATCATATATTGCAAGGTTGCAAGGGACCTTAAGGATCATCTGGTCCAACCTTTCTAGGTACTACTGTTGTTTAAATGAGATGACTCAGGATGCTGACTAGCTGAGACTTAAAACTGTCCAGTATGGGGGAATCTACCACTGTCCTTGAGAGACTATTCCAATGTTTGTCCTCATGGTGAAAAATTTACTTCTTGTGTCCAATAAGAATCTCCCCAGGGTCAACTTGTGCCCATTACCCCTTGTCTTTTCCATGTCACTCCTTGTAAATAGGGACTCTCCATCTCCTTGGTAGCCACTCTTTAAGTACTGGAACATGGTAATGTCTACCCTTTGTCAACCTTCTTTTCTCAAGTCTGAACAAACCCAGTTTTCTCAGCCGTTCCTCATATGGCAGGTTCTCCAGTCCTCTGATCATTTTTGTAGTCCTTCTCTGGACCCTCTTCAGCCTGGCCACATCCTTTTTGTAGATTAGGGACCAAAATTGAATGCAATACTCCAGCTGTCATATGACAAATGCTGAACAGAGCAGGATGATGACTTCTTTATCTCTGCTGGTGACACTCTTGTTGATGCAGCGCATCATCCTGTTGGCTTTCTCTGCTGCTTCAGTACACTGTTCTCTCATATTCAGCTTGTTGTCCACTGACACCTCCCAGGTACCTTTCCACATGGTTGCTCTCAAGCCAGGTGGCTTCTATGGTGAACTGCACTCCTGGGTTATGTGTTCCCAAGTGCAAGGCCTTACCGCTTCTGCCCATTGAACTTCATGAGGCTTCTGCTAGCCCAGTCTGGCTAGGTCATCCTGGAGGGTCGTCTTGCTTCTGGAGTGTCAACTTCTCCACTCATCTTGGTGTCATCTACAATGTTGTGCTTAAAAGTTTGTCGTGTCAGTGATAGGTTTTTCAGAGTCTGGACTAAGACCATTCAAAAAATAACCAATAAAGGAAAAAAATAAAATAAAATAAAAGAGCATCAACTCGCTTGACACTCAAATGCAGTAAACCTTCAGCATGAACATGGAGCTGTTGAAGAGGGTCTAGAAAAGGGTGTTGCGGTCTGATGTCAGTAGCAGACTGTTGGAAGTCAGGTTGTTTACCTTTCTCCCTCTCTTATTGAGAGATTTGATTTAAAAGGCACTGACGGTTGTGTGTGGCAGCCACCTCTCACATTGGAACATCCACTGCTGGACTGTATCTTAGAGTGTAAATTGGAATACCACTCTTACCATGCTCACAAACTGTTACTGACATCAATATTTAAACTTACAAGCTAGCAAGTAAGTTTTGCTGTTAATTATTTGTTTTGCAGATGAAATAACTGTCCAAGGAATATCATAGTCCCAAATTTTTCAGCACCATATAAACATTTATTTAGGCAGTGTTTGAAAAATATCTCTGTGTAATGAAAGACAGAGAAACGAAAGAACACTATGGTTTACTTGCAAGTAGGAAGCTAAAGGTCCAACAGTGAAAGGCTTCTGTTGTGAAGCTTGGGAGGCTGGGATAGGGAGTGAGGAAGGTTTTACTTCTCATCTCATCAACTTCATCCTACAAAAAAGTCTGCATTCTTCACACAGGTGTTACAGAAACTAGTATTTTACATTGGCCAAATATTTCATCCAAACTCTCTATTGAGTTTATACAGCACAAAGGTCTGAAAACACTTCTGCTCTGTGGACACTTAACTAATACAACATTTTTTATAAACTGGGAAAACTATATGATTTAAAATGTGACTTTTTTTTATAAGAAATTTTCTACACATAGTTGAGCAAAGACCTCCAGTGTTAAGAATCATTTACATTGCTCTATTTTTTGCAATACTTATTTGCTCATGATTAAAAGATTTTGTTAAAAAAAAAAAAAGGAATAATTAAATTTTGAATTAAAGAAAAGCACACAGATACACTTCTTTCTCACCTCTTGTCTGATCTTTGAACTAAAATGTTCTTCAAATGGAAACAAGCAAATAACAGCACAGAATAATAATTTTGTACATGGCACATGCATTTATTAACAATCAAATTAAATAAAAAATGGAGTGCTCTGTGATCTGAAAATGAAAAAATAATATGTTCAGTCAGCTGCTAAACAAAAATCTTACCTTCTGCTTGAATTCAAAGGGCTTTAGACATCCCATATCTTCTTCTTTTATATGTCATAACTACCAAGAAGACAATTCTCCACTACTTTACAGGAGAGAATAGTGTATTTCATCTAGCAAGACAATCTACATCTCCATGTTATTAAAGTAGAAAAAAGCAAACAAACCCAAAAAACAACTTTGAAATTAACAATAAAGCATATGAACTGAATTTTTTAAATCTGTAAAAAAATATATTTTTCTTGAAAACCCAATATTACATATGATGTACCAAACCAATTTAGAGGCAATTGGAATAAATGGTGAACCTATGTAGTGGTTCATGAATATCAGAGGTAGTAAGAGCACTACTCAGGCAGTCAGTACATAGGGATAATCACAGAGAAAATATGGCTTTATAGCATCTTGCACAGAATATAATTTTAAAAGATTCCAGATTCCTTAGGGACATATGCTGGAAAAAAAAAACCAACAAAACCAAACAGTTAAGAATATATTTTAGGGAGAAATATAATTATTTTCAAAATAGTTACAATTACAAATGATTAAGCAAGTATGTACTTGTACACTAAATTTTAAAAGTATAAATAGATTATATTGATGTCAACTAATGAGAAGGTTTCTTTATCCTATTACTGAATCTTATCAATGAGAAGGAATTCAATGTGAAATATAACTTAGCAGAAACTTAGTTATATACTGAAGTTTTACCTATACATTAGGAAGAGGACATTTCTCCTCAGAAAATAAGATACATGTTTTATTGAGACTGATTGGATATGGGATGGGAAGATAATTGGTGTTATAAAAAAAGAGTTGCTTTTCCTGTTAGGGTGGGGACATAATTACTTTTTATACTTTGATGAAGGCTAGATCCACCTTACCACTATTGGTTTTGCTACTGGAACTGTTCAAGCATTCACACAAGATCTTCAGCTACTTAGTGTCTATTACACATTCCAGTTATGTGCAAGCAAGGAAACACGTGGTCTTCTACCACTACCATCTGTGGAAATTGCACTGTATTTGGCTTAGGCTGCAGCAGTTCATAACATCAATTTTGAGAGTCCTGTTACAGATGCCAAATATCACAGTTCTGCATTTATGAGAATTCTATAGACTAGATAATGTTTAGACCAAGTTTTTGTAAAGGAGAAATGGTTTTAAGAAACTGTGAGGTTGTATCCTTCCATTAGTCTGAAAACTGGATACCTGTGAAGGCTCGTTCAACTTTTCATTTGTGGAGGCTTCTCAGCTGAAGATCCAGAGCAGATTTTCAGATCATTTGGTACAAGTGTAATTCTGATGCATAGGATTCTTCTAAAAGTAATCTATTTGCTGTTAGAAAAGCTTTACCAAAAATATTGCTGGAAGACAGTTTCTTTTTCTGTATGGGAACAACCATTTAATTAATTATTCCTCTTGGTTGTCCTTCCCTAATAAATTAGCTACTCGAATAAGGAGATCTTCCACTAAGCTATGGAGATTAATATTAAAATATGAGTGCCAAGGATTTCCAAACATCTCAAAGGCAAACAAAGCAGGGAAAGACAGTGAAGGGTATGGAGTGGGAAGACGATTAGGGAGTCACAGTGCTGGAAGCACCTATTGATGTTACAAGACTTACTAGGTGCTTTGTTTCTCATGAATGTGGAATTATGTCCTCTGTTACAAGCACAGGCATGTCCTTACTAAAGAGATCCATTGATGAGTTGTAAATTATTAAATATGACCTAGAAAATTTAAAGAGTTCAAAACAGAGAGCAAATAAAATTAATAGCAATATAGATAACTCAGATTCAATTCCTTATTTTGACCTCACTTTGTGTTTGTGAAGGCTAATTTACATGTCTGTTGTAGTGTCCATAATGTCTAAGAAAGCAAGCACTAACCGTGGTAGTACACTCAGACCACACATTGATGGTTCATTTGAGAGGTCTAATTTAGATTTGTCAGCATCTGAAATGCACAGGTCTGGCACCAAAAGAGTGCCTCTGGGGGTGTAATTTAGATGCATAGGCTCTTGGTACAAGGAATGGAGGAGTGTTCAGTTCCTCTCAAGAGCGATGCATAGCATAACTAGTGAAATGCTTCCCTTTTCATTGTCTAGGTAAGAGCCTTAGCATTCTTGGTGGCTCACTGAGTTTTCCTAACCTGAGCTGCCAAACTAATTGCTAGGAGGAACATACGCACACGGAAAAAGATTACTTGTTCAGAGTTTCACAGCAGTAATTTCAGAATTCAGATCAGATGCAATTATTCAGGTGAATGGCAGAGTGGTTATGACTTACAATGCAACAGCCTAGTGGCTATAGCTTATCCTAAAATGTGAAATACCTCAATTCCTGACAGGCAAGGGGGAGAATCACAGATGATCAGCTCCCATTTTTCAGGAAAATATCTTTAACACAGGTAGAGTTTGGGAATAAACATCACTCTTAACTTCTCAAACAGCTAATTAGGACTTTATGTGTCTAAAGAACAATGCAGCATAGTTACATTGCGCTGTAAATACGTGAAATTAAATAGAAGGCTTTTGTGTTTGGTTTAAAACAGGTGGGACGTCTCTTCCCTAACATTTTCTTTCACACACATTAAATTCCCTTTCTAGGAGATTCAAAAACATGAGATAGGAAGCAAGTTGAGTGGGAAAATAAGCAATGTTTCCAGAAGCAACTCCTCTGCTCAGTAATGAGAAGTCTCCCTTGAACTTGCTCAGGCTGTAGGGGCTAAGTTATAAGGGATCTTCCGGGGTATCAATCCCATTCCAGTTAGCACTGCTTATCTCATTTTGTGTGCATGCTCATTTTGTATCTGTCATTCCATAAGAATACTAAGTATAGCATTACATATATTCAAGACTGAAAATATTTCACTCTGAAGTTGCCTTGGGAAGTAGTGTTTCAGAGAAAGATCACTTTCTGCTGGTTTGTGGATCTGACTATATTTTAAATTTAATGCAGAAAAATAGCATATTCTAATTCAACCTGTGAACATCCAGAGTTCAAAAATAGCCTGCCGATCAAGACACTCCCTAGTCTAGTTATAGAACCAAAAAAAAAGGAAAGAAAAAAGTGGTGATGGTTGAGTGATGATGAGGTGCTCATGAAAGGAGAATATTGCAAGGCAAAGAGTCTGGTTTTGCAAAGATTTCTTGTTTTCCTTTTTTTTTTGTTTTGTTTTTTTGTTGTCATTTTCTTGGCTTTTTTTTTTTTTTTAAAGGGAAACTGCTATTGTCTTCATGGAATGTGGTTAGTAGTTCTGTTTACTTCAAAAGTAATAACTTCTTGATTCAAACTGCTACACCAGTAAATATAATATTTTAGGACATTAATTATATTGTGAGAGAAGTGGGTGTGAAAGAGCTGTTACAATTCATTACTGTACAAGAACTAGCCAGCAAAGAGAGAAAATGTAAGGATAGAGATAATTGTTATTGCCTTAGCTTCTTATGGTATAGGAATAGATGGATTGGAAATGGGTTATCTTTCTCCCTTGTAATAAAGTGGGTACATACACACAGCACAAAGAGGAAAGTTAAAGTATAACCAAACAGCATTACATCAGCAGAGCTGCAAGCTGTCTACTGGGAACTTAGAGCAAAGGAATTGCAGGTGTGAGACTGTACCCAGGGATTAACCTGTTAGCAGCTGGTTTTCTCCAAAAGCAAGGAAATAAATGACACAATTCAATAAAGAATAAAATGGAAGGAAGCTAATAGATATTAAATATCTCCAAATTTTTTTTTATTTTTTTTTTTCCTATTTCCTTATGTTGTAATGCTTTACCTCTTTTCATTCATATGCCCAAGTGTAAGGAGTATGATATTACTTCCCCCTTTATAAGCTGATACACATGGCTGAATTAATATGTCTATGACTTCTGTTACTCTGTTTTCCAGTGTTCAACACTGACAGGTCAGTATTTATCACCCTATGTAAAGCCTTTAAGTGAAAGGGATTAAACTATCAGCAAATCTCTGTTTTAGAAAGAGTTTTAGACCACTACTTCTAGACAGGGTGAATAGTAAAAGTACTGGTCATATGCAATTTACATATATAATGTTTGTGGTTCAAATCAGTGTGCAAGTAAAAGTTTAACTATGAAAGAAAGAGATCTATATCATCAATCTATGTTTGATACAGATTTTAATAGATTTGTATCAATAATTTTGGTAGAAATACTGAATTAAAATAAAAATTAAACTATTTCTCCCTCCTCTTTCCCAATGCTAAGCAATATTCAGCTGAAAAGTGCTAGAGGGGAATGAAAAATGCAGCTTAACCCAAGTATTTCAATTTTAAAATGAAAATTTCACCTTTCCCCTCTTCTTTGTAGTTCTGGAAAAACAAAACAAAACAAAACAAAACAAAAATCATAGAATCATAGAATCCTAGGAGTTGGAAGGGACCTCGAAAGATCATCTAGTCCAACCCCCCCTGCCAGAGCAGGGTCACCTAGAGTACATCACACAGGATCGTATCCAGGTGGGTTTTGAATGTCTCCAGTGAAGGAGACTCCACAACCTCCCTGGGCAGTCTGTTCCAGTGCTCTGTCACTCTTACAGTAAAAATTTTTTTTCGGATATTCACCTTGAACCTCCTATGCTCCAATTTGCACCCATTTCCCCTTGTCCTATCACTGGTCATCACTGAGAAAAGCCTAACTCCATCTCCCTGACACTCACCCCTTACATATTTGTAAACATTCATGAGGTCACCCCTCAGTCTCCTTTTCTCCAAACTAAAGAGATCCAGCTCTCTCAGCCTTTCCTCATAAGGGATATGTTCCACTCCCTTCATCATCTTAGGAGCTCTGTGCTGGACTCTTTCAAGCAGTTCCCTGTCCTTCTTGAACTGAGGGGCCCAGAACTGGACACAATACTCCAGATGCAGCCTCACCAATGCAGAATAGAGGAGGAGGAGAACCTCTCTTGACCGACTAACCACACCCTTTCTAATGCACCCCAGGATGCCATTGGCCTTCTTGGCCACAAGGGCACATTGCTGGCTCAAAAACACAACATGTTAAAAATTAATATTTTTTCATCACAGAAATTGTATTATTAGCTAAAATACTAATAGATATGCCTGCATACCCTGTAGCTGTATATGCACATACATGCATGCTGTCTTTCTCTTACTTGTTCTGGACTGTAGCACTTGAGTATAAGATTGGCAAAACATTTGTAGATGTCTCTTTAAATGAAAACTGTATTTCCCCGTTCAGGGTCTTCTACCTTATTCTGATTAATTTCCAGATCTGGAAAAAGTGTACTCCAATTACCATGCTCAGTAAGTATTTTGTTTACTTATTTTGATAATGACAATTTTAAAAAAATGAATTAAAAGAAAAAAATATTGTGCTACACGTTGTAGAATTCTCATTTGTAAACCCATTCAAATTTAAAGAACACTGTTTCATTCCAAAGCTGATTGACAATTTTCACTTGGGCCCTACTCTACCATTTAGGCCAATATTTAGAACAGGTTTCTACATAGAAGTATTCCCTCTAGAAAACTTACAAGTCTAAAAGTGTGCAATTTATTTCAGTTTAACTAGGCCATAACAATGCCCTCAAGTGGATACATATCTGTAATCTCTACCTGTTCATCAAAGTGCTGTGTTTTCAAACTGAGAAGTGAATTCTCTAAGCTGCCTAGTGTAGTTTCAGTGTGGCATTCTTTAATCTCTTTTCAGTCAGAACAAAATTTAGTTGTGTGGCATTGAAATATTCTGTGTACACCCCTCAGTATGCTCTAAAGAAGCAAAACTACTCTGACTCACTAAAATAATTCAGATAGTTTGGCAGATTTCTGTGGAAAGAACAGGACAGTGGATGGGACACAACTTGGGTAAGATCAAAGCTGGGAAAAGGCATCTCACAGACAAGAATAATGATTAACACTGTTTCAAGTTCAGTGGCAGTGATAGATGGAAAAATCACATAGCTATAGAACTTGTATGAGATGTAAATAGTCAAGAATAATATCATTCATTTTAGAAGCACCTCTGTATGTTCCTAGTGCAAACCTTTCATGGAATCATACCATCACAGAACTATCAGAGTTGGAAGGGATCTCTAATGATCATCTAGTCAAACTCCCCTCCCAAAGCAGGATCCACTAGAACACATTACTCAGGGCTGCATATAAGCATGTCTTTAAAGTCTCCAGAGAAGGGGACTGCACAACTTCCACGAGCAGCCTGTTACAGTTTTTTCTCACCCTCACTGTTTTTCCTCATATTTAAATGCAAATTCTTATGCCCGTTGCCACTTATCCTGTCACTGGGAACTACTGAAAAGGGTCTGGCTCCATCCTCCTTGCACCCACCCTTTAGATACTTGTAGGCATTAAGGTCTCTCCTCAGCCTTCTCTTCTCCAGGCTAAACAGTGCCAGCTCTCTCAACCTTTCCCCATGAGGGAGATGCTCCAATCCCCCAGTCACCTCTTTTACCTCTGCTGGACTCTCTCTAACTGAGGACCCCAGAACTGGAGGCAGTACTCCAGATGTAACTTCACCAGGGCAGAGCAGAGGGGGAGAATGACCTCCCTTGACCTACTGTCCACACTCTTCCTAATGCAGCCAAGATTCCATTTGCCTTCCTGGCAACAAGGGCACATTGAAGGCTCATGGATAATTTACTGTCTATCAGGATTCCCAGCTCCTTCTTCTCAGAACTGCTTTCCAGCAGATCCACCCACAACCTATGCTGGTGCCTGGGGTTCTTAGCCCCCGAGTGCAGGACCCTACATTTCCCCTTGTTGAACCTTACTAGGTTCTTCTCTGCCCAGCTCTCCAGCTTGTCCAGGTCATGCTGGATGGCAACACAGCCACCCCCCCCAGCACCTCCAGTCCATCCGGACAGACACTGCTGGTAGCAGACCTCCAATTTGACCCTGCTGCATTAAGCACAACCTATTGAGTTATGTCACACAGCCAGCTCTCAGTCCACCACACAGTCCACCCATCTAGCCCAGACTCCCTCAGTTTCCTAATGAGGATGCATGGGAGACAGTGTCAAAAGCCTTGCTGAAGTCAAGGTAGATGACATCTGCTGCTCTCTGCTCATCCAGCCAACTGGTTATGCAATCATAGAAAGCTAGATTGGTCAGCCATGAGTTACCATTGGTAAATCCATGTTGACCACTCCCAGTAACTTTCTTCTCTTCAATATGTTTAGAAGTGACAACCAGAATGAGCCACTCCGTCACCTTCCCATGGTCAGAGGCAAGACTAACCGGCCTGTAGGAGCCTGTAGGATTCCCTGGGTCCTCCTTCTTGCCCTTCTTTAAGACTGGAGTGACACTGGCCTTTCCAGCATTCTGGGCAACACAAGGAAGATGCAAAATGTTTTTTCTGGGAGTCTGAATTTGTGCTGGTTTCAGAGTCTCTCTGTTTAGGGAGTGAGGTCTCAGGAGTGGCTTAAGTGCAAATTAACTCCCTTACAATGAATCTGTCCTGTATAGAGTTGATTATCTTTTCTTGTTTATGTAGAAATTGACATTGTCTATTTGGCATTTTCTGTTTCTCTCTGTCCTTTATGACTGTGCTGGGTAGTATTTTAGTGAAAATTTTACAGCTTTGCCTGTAATTACCTGTCCTCATAACTTCACAGAATTTCATAGAATGTTTGGAGTTGGAAGGGGCCTTAAAGATCATCGAGTTCCAACTCCCCGGCATGGGCAGGGACATGTTCCACTAGAACAGGCTGCTCAGAGCCCCATCCAACCTGCCCTTGAACACTTCCAGGGATGGAATCCCCACAGCATCTCTGGGCATCCTGTTCCGGTATCTCACCACCCTTACACTGAAGAATTTACACCTGATTTCTAACCTAAATCTCTCTTCTTTCAGTTTAAAACCATTACCCCTTGTCCTCTCACTGCAAGCCCCTGTAAAAAGTCATTCCCCAGCTTTCCTGTAGGCCCCCTTCAGGTACTGGAAGGCCATTATGAGGTGAGGTCCCGCCAGAGCTTTCTCTTCTGCAGACAGAACAAACCCAGCTCCCTCAGCCTGTCCTCATAAGATAGGTACTTCAGCCCTTGGATCATTTTTGTGGCCTTTATCTGGACACAGCCAGGTGCAGGGCCATGTTGGCCTGGACTTGGCCTTATTGAACCTCATGAGGTTCACCTGGTCCCACTTCTCTAGCTTATCCAGGTCCCTCTGGATGACAACCCATCCCTCTGGCATGTTGACCACATCACCCAGCTTGCTGAGGGTTCTCTCAATGCCACTGTCAATACTGTTAATGAAGATGTTAAACAACACTGATCCCAGTACTGATCCCTGAGGGACACCGCTTGTCATTGCTCTCCATCTGGATTTGAGCCATTGACCACTACCCTCTGGATGTGACCATCCAGCCAATTCCTTATCCACTGAACAGTTCACCCATCAAACCCATATCTTTCCAATTTTGAGAGAAGGATGTTGTGGAGGACCGTGTCAAAGGCCTTGGCAAAGTCCAGGTAGATGATAACCACCGCTTTTCCCTGGTCAACTGGTGTAGTCACTTTTTTGTAGAAAGCCACTAGATTGGTCAGGCAGGATCTGCCCCTGATAAAGCCGTGCTGACTGTCTTGGATCACCTCCTTGTCCTACACACACCTTAGAATGTCTTCTAGGAGGACCTGTTCCATGATCTTCCCAGGCACAGAGGTGAGGCAGATAAGCTGGTAATTGCCAGGGTCCTTCTTTCTACCCTTTTTATATATCGGTGTAACATGCTCTTTCTTCCAGTCACCAGGGAATTCTGACATGACATTTCAAATATCTTGGACAGTGCCTTGGCAACTACATCTGCCAGTTTCTTCAGGACTCTGAGATGTGTCTCATCAGGTCCCATGGACTTGTATATCTCCAGGTTCCTCAGATAATCACAAACCTTATCTTCACTTACAGTGAGGGGGGAGCTTTGTCTCTCTGGTCTCCATCTTGTGGGCAGTCTTGAGAGCTGTGAGAAGAGGGTTTGCCAGTGAAGACTGAGGCAAAAAAAATTGTTGAGAACCTCAGCCTTCTCCTCGTCTGTTGTTACCATTTCACCATTGTGGCTCATCAGGGGGGTTCGCTTTCTTTAACTTTCCTTTTTTGGTTGATGTACCTGTAGAAGCCCTTCTTGTTTTTTTTTTTTAAATCTCTTGCCAAGCTCAATTCTGGCTGTGCCTTGGCCTTTCTGACCTCATCCCTGCATAACCGGACAGCATCACTGTGCTCTACCCAGGATACTTGTCCCCACTTCCACTGTCTGTGTAGGTCCATCTTGCCTTTTAGTTTGACCAGCAGGTCTCAGCTCAGCCATTCTAGTCTCTTACCTTCCTTGCCTGATTTCCTATACCAGGGGATTGAGACCTCTTGCGCCCTATGGAAAGTATCTTTAAAGATCTGTCAGCTCTCTTCTGCTCCCTTGTCCCTGAGGGCTGTTTCCCATGGGGTCCTACTTGCTAACTCCCTGAAGAGCTGGAACTTTGCTTTCCTAAAAATTTCCTAAAATTCAGAGACCTGACTAAACTTTTTTCTGCCTCATCCCCTTAGGACAGTGAACTGCACTAGTGCATGATCACTGCAACCCCAGCTGCCTTCAACTTCTTAGGTCTCTGGACTCTTTTCAGCTATCATGTCCATTCTACAGACATTGTGTAGTTTTCATTCAATATTTTGCAATCTTATTTCCTCTTGCCAGTAAAGTGGGTTGCCTAGAACTTTTCTCCATTTTCATAGCTCACTTTGACCTAAATTTTCACAATCTTAGCAAGTGTTTGTTTTTTTTCCCCATGACTCCTGCAAATCACTTATTGGAAAACATAGTATTTTACTTTTCCCAATTAACATCTATTGATCTTATTCTCATCTATTCAAGATTGGCTGAAACTAATGCAAAATAATTTAGACATTTCATAGAGTTTTAATGATTTGCCTAGGCAACCAGTATATGATTGTCTCCTGACTGGTCTGAAAAAGCCCCAGTATATTGCAACCTCCTGCAGTGCTGAATGAACCAGGTACATCCCTATGTTTCAGAGATTTCAAAAGAAAGTTAATGGTTGATAGTAACACAGCAGGAGTGGTAAAAGAACTGTGAACCTTTCTATAAACACTGAGGCAAAACCACAGACAAACAATTGAAGCACTTACAGTGTTGGAAACAAAAAGTGTCTTTAACAGATCAAGAGTCAACCATTATTTTTTTTAAGTTTATGTTTAAAAGTCATCTAGATGTGACACTTGGGAACATGGCTTAGTGCTGGACTGGGTAGAGTAGGGTCAATGGTTGCACTCAATGATCTTAAAACTATTTTCCAACCAAAGTCATTCTATGATTCTATGATTATTTCTGCATGTTTTGAGTTATGGCCCTCTGCACTCTATGTATCAAGTGGAAGATGACCCCATCACAGAGGTAGAAAGTAGAGACCTGATAAACACTGTTATTCCCACTGTATAACAATTACAGAAAACCCAGGCTAAATAAAATGATGTTGGTTTGCTGTGAAAATTCACAATATTTTGGTGCCAGCCACATTTCTTGCTGTTATTCTCTTTTGGTCTTTATGGTTTATGCTACCCATTTATGTACAGCAAGGACCAGACCTATAGACCAAAAATACCTGCCCGTGCACTTGTATAGTATATTTTCTTTTAGCCTGTTCTAGACATGGGCCTAAAGCAGCTCCACAGATACAAGCCCCCTTGAATGCCTGGAAACTTAATATCCTGAACCAAGTATGAGCTTCATGGTTGACTGACCATGCACTGAATTAAGCCTCTATATCTAAATGTGATAGATGCTATCTTGGCCAAGACACTGATTTCTGAACTAGGAACTTCCAATTCCCAATAAAAGCACAAGATGTTGTAGCGTAAGAAAAACAAAACAAAACAAAAAAACCCCAAACAAACCAAACAAGTAAAATACAAACAAAAAAACCACACTACTTTTTATTCTTCTATATTGTGCCTTATAACATATTGCTGGATTGCAAACATCTTTAAAATTAAATGCCAAGAAGTTCAGGTTTATCTGTATTTAATCTGGATTTCACAAGCATTTTAACTCCTGTATCAGCTAAAAATATCAGACTGTATGACAGAAAATACTTCAGAACTTCCCACTTCAGAAAATCCGTGTTAATGTTCTTAATGGCTGTGTGTGACAAAGTATTTCCCTGTTCTCCCTCTATGGTGGCCAGAAACTCATGGAAATCTTTGAAGGTGGCTGCTATGAAAATTGAGAATTTTAAATTTTTGAATAGCAGTATGTTCTGGAAAAAATAAAGTAAAATAAATAGGAACCTGTACATGGTGTGGAAGCAAAAAGAGAGGAATTCATTTGTGAGATGCTGATGGATTTATGAGAACAGAAAATGGTATTATCAAGATCTAGTTTAACCAATGAATTACACTCATTAGCTTGCACTTATCTGCCAGATGAATTATAGCATATCCATTTTAGGGTGGAGAGAAATGAAGTCTTGATGAAATGATATTAGGTAAATGTGAGTCCATTATGACTCAAAGTTATTCTAGTTTTGCTGATACAAATGTGCTTTATAGTAAGGAGGTCTTCTGTCCCTGAAATTTGTTGTGATATGATTCCTAGCTTACAGCAGACTCTGTGAGAAATGTTCTGTATGTATCAACGTCAATCAAATCCCCTCTTAGCCTTCTCTTTAATAATCTAGGTAGATAGAGCTG
The DNA here is from genome assembly GCF_000747805.2 of Chaetura pelagica. Taxonomy (NCBI): domain Eukaryota; kingdom Metazoa; phylum Chordata; class Aves; order Apodiformes; family Apodidae; genus Chaetura; species Chaetura pelagica. The sequence continues at coordinate 4,127,385 of NW_009954546.1, forward strand.
CTTATAAACCATGTTTAGAAGTCATGACTTATCTTTTTAACTCTTTGTCTGAACACTTCCCAATTTTCTCACCATCTATATGGAGGGAAAAATGCTTTTCGTATCACATAAGATCAGGTCCTATTATTGCCTCCTAATTGCTGATCTCTACAATTGTGTTCAAACAGAAACATGAAATAAACACATTGTTACTGACAAGCATTTTTAAAAGGTAAATGTCCCATTTGCTAGATTTAATTTAGTCAGCTATTTCTTTTCCCTCTTACAGAAACCTGGGATGGGTGAGAACGGAGGAGCTGTGAGGATGGCACTGGTTGTGAAAAACTTTTGTTAGTGCCTTCTGGATGAGAACCAAATGTACCCCAACAAGCGTTGCTATCTGGGCAGTTAAACTGATACATCTCCTCCCATTCCAGTGCCATTTGTTGTGACTCATCAGGCACTTTGGGGACTCTTTACAGCCAGCATGCAGGTGTAGGACATTACACGAATGAAGTGAGGACAGTTTGCATGATGATCGCAGCTGCAGCAGTGACAGTCATTGACCCAGGCTGTTGAGAGTTATTTGCTTTGCATTAATTGGCAAAGCACTTCAGCTGTTTATTTTTCTCCACTTTGCAGTCCAACAACATTAACACCAGCTTCAGAATGATTGCCATAGCAGGCCATTTCACTTGTCTTTTCCACCTTCTCACCAGGTTATTATTCTAAGTTAAATATATCTTTCGTTCTGAGCCACATGGAAATAGCAGTGTCGTGGCTCTTCTGCAAGAGTGGTCTAGCGACCAGCTGCAATTTGAAAGCTGCCGATAACACAGCCTTCTGCCAGCACAGCTCTGTAAGTGAAGGAGGGTCAAAGATGCCATATTACTGAGAAAAGGGGAAAGGAAGGAAAATGCACTTTTAGAAGTGTAAGGTGTTTCACCTCTGGGACTTCATCCACTTGCATTGCTGCACAAACCTGTTTCAGGTGTAGGGCTACATCTGAACATGGAGAGTCAAACACTGTGAAAGGAAAATTCCCCAGCTGAGGCACAGACTGAAAATCAAAAATTGAAACAGGGGTTTTTGATACTTCTCAAAGTTTGCTCCAGTCCTGTGACAAAGCTGGGAGTGATTTACTCTTTGTCAGAAAAGACCAAGATGGTATGTAAGTCCCTGGTGCATTCATGTTACAAGTGTCTCTGGGTGGGTCTACAAAGGCCCTGACTGAATTGGACCATCACCAAACCTTAATTTAATTATGTTCTTAAGAGCTCTATTTTAACTTCAGGTGTCTGAAGAAGATTCTGTTGAAAACCACTACAAAATTCCAAACAAAATAGCACTCGAAAATCAGAAAAAACCCAGCACAAAAGAGAGAAAAAAAGAGAAAAAAACCACAACAACCAGTCTTAAATTTCCCTTTTACTGACACAACACTTAAGACACTTTTTGGTTTTTTAGGAGCTTCAAAACAAAGTTAAGCTGAGCTACTTCCACATTTATTTATTTTTTTTAAGAAATCAGACAACTAATAAATAGCAGAACTTGTATATATACACAAAGTTGCATTCCTCATATAATTCTGCATAGCTTGGTAAGATTTTTATCAATTTGAAAAATCACAGAGGACAACAGAATTGTGAAGAAAGAAATGTGAATTTGCTTGAATAAGTATTCAAAGAAACAAAGTTAGGAACAAAGATATGTTTTTCTGCATTGCAGAGTCTGTGTAATAACAGGCCATGATTTTTACACAGCAAGCATCGTCAGCTGGGAAAAAAAACCAGTATTTCAGTTTTTTCTTTCTTTCTTTCTTTCTTTCTTTCTTTCTTTCTTTCTTTCTTTCTTTCTTTCTTTCTTTCTTTCTTTCTTTCTTTCTTTCTTTCTTTCTTTCTTTCTTTCTTTCTTTCTTTCTTTCTTTCTTTCTTTCTTTCTTTCTTTCTTTCTTTCTTTCTTTCTTTCTTTCTTTCTTTCTTTCTTTCTTTCTTTCTTTCTTTCTTTCTTTCTTTCTTTCTTTCTTTCTTTCTTTCTTTCTTTCTTTCTTTCTTTCTTTCTTTCTTTCTTTCTTTCTTTCTTTCTTCCTTTCTTCCTTTCTTCCTTTCTTTCTTTCTTTCTTTCTTTCTTCCTTCCTTCCTTCCTTCCTTCCTTCCTTCCTTCCTTCCTTCCTTCCTTCCTTCCTTCCTTCCTTCCTTCCTTCCTTCCTTCCTTCCTTCCTTCCTTCCTTCCTTCCTTCCTTCCTTCCTTCCTTCCTTCCTTCCTTCCTTCCTTCCTTCCTTCCTTCCTTCCTTCCTTCCTTCCTTCCTTCCTTCCTTCCTTCCTTCCTTCCTTCCTTCCTTCCTTCCTTCCTTCCTTCCTTCCTTCCTTCCTTCCTTCCTTCCTTCCTTCCTTCCTTCCTTCCTTCCTTCCTTCCTTCCTTCCTTCCTTCCTTCCTTCCTTCCTTCCTTCCTTCCTTCCTTCCTTCCTTCCTTCCTTCCTTCCTTCCTTCCTTCCTTCCTTCCTTCCTTCCTTCCTTCCTTCCTTCCTTCCTTCCTTCCTTCCTTCCTTCCTTCCTTCCTTCCTTCCTTCCTTCCTTCCTTCCTTCCTTCCTTCCTTCCTTCCTTCCCTCCTTCCTTCCCTCCTTCCTTCCCTCCTTCCTTCCCTCCTTCCTTCCCTCCTTCCTTCCCTCCTTCCTTCCCTCCTTCCTTCCCTCCTTCCTTCCCTCCTTCCTTCCCTCCTTCCTTCCCTCCTTCCTTCCCTCCTTCCTTCTTCTTTCTTTTCTTTCTTTCTTTTCTTTCTTTTCTTTCTTTTCTTTCTTTTCTTTCTTTTCTTTCTTTTCATCTGCCTGCCTGCCTTTCTGCCTTGCCTTGCCTTGCCTTGCCTTTCTTTGATACGTGCTTGTATATTTCTGATTTTGAGAAATTTTGCCAGGCCCAGGATACAATTCCCTGGGTAGAAATAACAGGTAAAAAAGACAAAGGACAAACATCCGTTTGCAACAGCACAATGTGAAAACAGTCTCTCAAGCTTATGTATTCCCAGGGTCAATTTTCTTCACTACATGTCCTCTTTCTTTTTTATCAATTTCTTAAAAATAAGCAAGCAAACAAACAAGCACAGAATAACAAAAAACAAGCAACAAAAAATCAAACCAACCAACCAAACAAAACCCCAAAACAAACAAACCGGTCTTCGCAAAATTAGAAAGAAAATTTAAAAATCCTAGTATTTTTTTCCCCTTTGTTGAAATAATGGCCTTTTTTTTGTCAGACAGAGTCATACAGAACTGCATTTCCATTAATTTGGAACAAGAGAAAAAGAGGCTAATGCACAAGAAGCTCTTCGCAAGTAAATCCTCTAAACCTCCTTGTTTGGGATTATTGGTGAAGTAGAAGCACCAAGCACAATTCTCCTAAAATCTCATGCAAATCTTCTAAAAATCTTGGAAGAGTAGTAAGAAATTGTTGGCATTGCCATAGTTTCATGCACACCGTGTTTTCTGCTCAACTGATGTAATAAGAGCAAGAAATTAACTTCAAAGCAATGGTATTTCGTATCTGCTCTTTTGTATCTTGCAATATCCTTTCTGATCAAGTGCCCTATCTCTGGAGCATGTATTGATTTTCACAGGTGAAATACAATGTCTCAGCATGCTAACCCCCATTCACACACACTTCCTTCTTTCAACACTTTCTGCCTCTCTTGTAATTATAAAATATTAAAAGAATAGCTACACATTTTCCTTAAACTGAAGACATTTTTTTTTTTAATGAAAATACAAAAAAAAACCCCCAAAAACCCAGGAAAAACCCCTAAACCTTCATGCTTTTCAAGATCTTTGGCATATTCTGGTATCAGCACAACTATTTTTTACCTTTCTAGTGGGCATTTTTTCCTCTTCTTTTAGTCAGAGTCTTTGATTCTCTCCTATTTCTAATCTTCCACATTTTTGAAAAATTTATTTTATTTTTTCTGCACTTATGTTTGTAGTTGAATGCTAATATATACACCTTCCACAAATTGTTTGAGTTGTGAGGTAGGTAATTTTGTGCAATGTGAATTACAAATATGCTTTCTACTTGTGTCATTAAGAAAACGGACACAGGACATTATCATACAAAGAGGCAAATAATTTATGCCTGTAACAATAGAATTACTGTGTGAAAGAGTTAGATATTTTGAATTCAGGAGCAGCATTCAACTCTATTTTCTGCAGTAAGTAAATCTGCAGATGTGAGGAACATTACATATCTGTCTTAGGCCTATAACTCCTACTGATCGGAATTATTTTAATGGCAATGTTCAGTGAGAAAGAACTTGGCTTTTAGTAGGGTCAGTCTTTTTCAATATCAATGGCAGATGGAAATGTTCAACACTGGATCTGTTCAACCAACTCTCTTGAAAGACAATGAAAAAAAACCCTTTATATTTAAAGATACTTCATTACGCACCAATAATTGGTCATCCCATAGATTAAGACTCACTGAATTAAATTCTGAACAAATTTAAACTGTGACTATTCAATGGTGGTTTGTTTGTGTCTGTTATTTGTACTGTATCCTCACCAGCTCACTCTTACATCACTGTAAATCCAAAGGAACACCATGGAAGTTACAACTGTGAAAAATTTTTTCTGCATTTTCTGTTTCTGCACTAAAAATTAAAAAAATAAATAAATAAAAAATTGCCTAGACTTCATTATTTATAGAGCTAAGGTGGCCCAGTGGTACCTAATGGCCTTCCAGAATATAGAGTGCCTAAAATTAATCTTCTGAAAACCAAGTAATGAAGCGTTAAGGTACACGCCAATCTGACCTTAATTCTTCCCTCCTTGAGCGATGACCCAATACACTCATAACGCACAGACTTACTCTCTGCCTTTTTGGATAGTGCAGAACTTTCAGGGAATGGGGTATGCAAGGGGAGGATGGGATATGAAACCTTTCTGCAAATAAAATATAACACTTCTATATAAGAACTGAAAACAAGTTTTCTCTACTTTCTCTACCCAAAACTGCACAGCCCCCCAAGATACTTTAGTATCTCCTCTTTGTTCTTGTTTTTGACATGGCATCTCTATATGACCCTCATGAAACCTGTGCATGAATCCTGTTGCCTCTTTCACTAGTCACTTACCCTACAAGAAGGAATATTTGGATTTTTTTTACTGTCATGACTCAGCAGACCACATCCTTTCAAGTATGGATTTAGCATACTCACGGGGTGTAGGAAAAGGTGGGACACACAGATCCCCAGACTACAAAAGCAAATCTGCTTTGCTTCTCTGGTTAATCTCTCCTCCACTTAATACTGCTTTACTGAATTTATCTGGAAAACAGATAATTCCCACGGTCTGTTATCAGCACCCAGAAACTGCAACTGTCTTTCATTGCTTTTGGCCTAACTCCTCCTCTTCTTCTAATAACTCTCTCCGTAGTGTCTTCATCTTCTAATTTTACAGTGTATTTCTGCCTACCTTTAATTATCCAAACACCCTTACTGCAGTATATGCTTCTTCATAACTGGTATAAAACAATGCTACTCTGTTAAAAAATGTTGTGTTTTCCCTATTAAGGAACTGCATATTAGCAATGCTTGACCTTAAGCACATTCGGGTCCAACGTTCAGTAAATATGATTACATTATCCTCACTGTCTTTCATCTTCCCCTCTAGTTAATCAGAGCTGGCGCTCTGTTATAATAATTCCCCATGTGGAAAAGAAGCAACATGTCCAGCAGCCTTTCTCACATATCTGCCTTGAGAATGTGTAATTTCTTTTCTTTCAGAAGTGGTTAGAGCCTCTTCTAAATTACTTGTACAAAATTAGCAAAATACCTTTCAAAAGTGTTGGTTTTGTTTGTTTGGTTTTTTTCCGTTGTTCTCATCTTCTTTTTTTCTTCTTTCTATTTTTTTGTGGTTTTTTTTTTCCTTTTTTTCTTTTTCTTTCTTCCTCTATTTTTTTAATATTTATTTATTTTTTTCCTGTTTTTTAAGAGACAGACAAGATCAAGGAGATAAGATGTCCATGTTTAGAGGTCTCTAAGAGCACTTTAAGAGCACACTTAAGAGAAACATCAGTAAGGAATAACTTGAGTAGAGAAGATAATGCCTTGTGAAGAATTATGGCCCTAATTAACTCTTGTGCTCCTTTTCAATTGTATTTTAACATGCCTATGGGTGATTCTTAGATTTTTACCGAAGATAGGGTTCAAACTTTCAGTGTGTGTATGATAACCCTGGGGTTTAAGCAAAGCAGAGGTTTCCTCTGGACAGTAAACTGCAAGGCAGTGGTAGAAAAAAAAAAAATTAAAAAAAAAAAAAAATTCTCTGCTTGCCTTATGGAATCACCAAATGGTTGTCACCACAAACTGTCAGCAAACTTGATGCTTAGTCTTGCAAATTCAGCGTGTACTTTTACAGAGAGCTGAACAGAGAGAGATAATAATTTCCCCAATATTTTTTTCTTCATAGAAGTAGGAGGACCTATACTCTTGGTGAGATAAATGGAAAAGTAATCAGAAATGGAGCCATCATTTTGAGTTTCAAACATGTCAGAGAAAAACACAAAACAACCTGATCTCAAAAAATCCTTCTAAGAAGCAGATGATATAAAATGCTAGGGCTGCACTTCCACTCTAAAATCCTAAATATCAGAGTACTGAAATGCTTCCCTAGAGGCACAGCAAATTTCAGTCTGACAAAGCATATGGATTTTATATAGATACGAAGTGTGGTAGAAATGCCAGGAGGAAGAAAGAGCTGAAAAGGAGAGGGATTGTTCAGCCACGTGTTCTCCATGGTGCTTCTAAAAAGAGAGTGCATTTCAGGCATAACCCAGGAGATTTGAACTGGCTCTAAAAAAATGAGACTAATTTCCTCTTAGTTTTATTATTTTTGTATTCAGTTTTATACTTTTATTACATCATTTGTTTTCATCAGTTTATATAAGGACATTTTTTAGCTTATTTTAATAGAATAATAGAATCACAGAATTGTCTGGGCTGGGGGGGATGTTATAGGTCAACTCTTTGCAACTGCCCTGTCTTGGGCAGGGACACCTCCTACTAGACCAGGCTACTCCAAGCCCCATCCAGCCTGGCCTTGAACAATTCCAGGGATGGAGCATTCTCAGCTTTTCTGGGCAATCTGTTCCAGTGTCCCACCACCACCACACCAAAGAATTTCTTCCTAATGTTTAACCTAAATCTTCCTCCAGCTTTAATCCATTACCTTTGTTCTATCACTACACACCTTTGTGAAAGGTTTTGACAGTTATACCAATGCACCTAGTGCATTGCAGGGTGCTGCGAAGTTTATTTGAGATTGAATAGAGCAAATTCTAAGAAATTAAGAGATTTTAAAATCATTTACCTTTAAGACATAGTAAATTCAATAAGCAAAGTAAAAGATTACAACCCACTCTTTATTTAATGGTTTTTCAAACAAGAACTAGAAATACTTCTGTATTATGTACATGAAACATAGCTACTGATTCTGTAGCCCAGCTTTTTTATAAACTTCCTGTTGCAGAATCAATACAAGTCTGGACAGGAATGCTGGATTCTTCTCTGCCTCATGCATCATCAACAAAATTGTCAGGAGCTAAGCTCTCTTTGCAAGATCCTTGTTGCTGGTGATGGCACAATGACAGAAGAACATGGCTTGATTTTTGTATCCCAAGTTACAGCTGTACTGCTGGCAGTCAAGGGGAAAAAAAAATAATAAAAAAAATCATGTTTTGACATGAATCAGGCACTTTTGATCAGAAAGTCATTGTGAAAGTCTAAAAATGGCATTTCCTAGACACTTTTCAGATTTTTTTAAATTTAGAACTACAGTATAAGAGAATTCATGTTTAAACTTTCTATGATGTCTGATAAAATTACCACTGATGGTGTTGTTTTTTTTTTTTTTTTTTTTAATTATTACTAATTTTTAGCATTTTCCTTTTAATATACTAGTGCTATTTATTTATTTATTTAGTTTAATATTTAGGGAAAACTGCTGTTACGGTGTTACTGTTCTCTCCTCCTTGATGTTATTTTAATTGGTTAGTATGATTATTCAAAGAAATAAAAAAGGAGGCTTATGTCTTTGAAAGTAGTTAGTTTATATATATATATAGATATATATAACCACATTGTAAGCATAGAAGTTATTCATTTGCTACAGTAAATAAAAAATTGATATGTAGGATAAAAGTCAGGAAAAATCCTCTGCCTGCATGTTCATAATCTTATTATTAAACATTTGTGATATGTGATGGGGAATTATCCATTAATCCAAAATATCCATGGAGTGCTTGAAATACCTGCTTTTCCCCAGATCAGATATATCCTTTCAAAGCAGGTCTTTGTTCTGAATGTAATTCATCATGGTTATCACATGTCACAAAGTGTTACACCATGTCATTTTACATTGAGACAGGACATGACATGGTGTAATTAAGGGAATACAATGCAACAGCTCCTATTACAAAAAAAAACAAACACAAAAAACAAAAAAACACACAAAACAAACAAACAAACAAACAAAAAAACCAAAACCCTAAAAGGAGACTTCTTTCCCATATCAGCTAATGAGTTTTAGTTACAAAAGTCAGTGTGAGGAAAAAAATCATGTTGATTAAAACTGAATAAGGGCCTTAGCAAATTCCTACTGAAGACAATAGGTATCTGCACATCAGGGAAAAAATAATTATTATATTTTTATTAAAACACAACTGTAAGATCCAAATTTTAAATCTGGATTCACAGGGATAAAGAAGGGAATTACTAGCAGGATCTCTTTATTTTCATGACAAAACCTGAAGTATTTATTGTTAATACGGTTCTATAAAGGTACAGCACTATACACTATATAGGTGTGGTTCAGAAGAGATGGATAAATAAACAAGCTTCATTTGTCCCCACAGTAAAAGAGCTTATAGGCTAAAAACACAACTATGAATTGCAATTCCTTTGTCTTTGACATTTATTAATCTTTGAAGGGGTGGATTTTCACCCAATGTCTAATGTATTTCCAGCTTAACAGATATTTTAACAGTTCAATGTATATCAGGGGGAGAGAAGAGCTTTTTAAACGAAAAGCCAATACTGGCACAAGAACAAATGCGTATAAACAACCTATTAATAAATTTAGCCTTGAAATTAGAAGGAGGTTTTTAACATCAGAGGAGTGGAATTCTAGAACAGTCCTTCAATGGGAGTAGCAAGATCAAACAACATAAGTAGTTAAAAAATTGAGCCTGATAAATTTATAAATGAGATTATACTCCATGGCTGCCCACAGGAGGAGGTAGCTTGATTTTAATGGTCCAGGAAGAGCCTTCCAGTCTTACAAACACATGTAGTAGAAGGAGTGTTTATATTTGAAATGAGTAGCTCTCAAATGTTTAGCTCATAAAGAGTAATGAAAAGATGAAAATATTCTGGATTTCAAATTTAGAGATGTTGCATTTTTAAGGTATTTATGTCACCCTTTTCTCAAAATCCCTGACTTTGATTAGGACTTCTTTCTCTCTCTCTTTTTTTTTTTTTTTTTTTTTTCTCCTCTGTCCCCTTCTGCGTCAGCAACCACAGTGGCACTAATTTATTCTGATTGCGAAAGATCTACTCCAGATGTAAGCAGCTGTGACTGAAAGACCCTCTTATAGATGAACATATCCCAATACTTTTTTGATACAGCGCAGTTTTCTCACTAGTTCTGTGTGTAACATGAAGGAAGGATGAGCTGATACCTAACCTGGAGACTGGGAAAATTGTTATATTAAACTGCTTATGTCCATCAGTTACACATAATCCAGCTTTTAAATCAGACTATTTGTGATGGATTTGTGTATCTACTGCTGTAGCTATGTATTGCCTAAGTTCAAAAGAAAACTGATGCAGAATTAGAATTAACCATATAAACTTAAACAAATGTGCTTTAACTCAGCTACAATATCTGGCTTTGTCATGCATACCCATTGACAGTGTGACACTGGGCAAAATCATTAGATTTCATACTTGTTACACAGATCTGTTACAGATGACTTGCACGTGGCTTTGATTTTTCTTGCTCTTCTTATTTTTCATATCAGCTTCCAAATCTGAAATAGAGCGATATGAACATTTCTTCACCTGGCAGGAACACTCTCATCTTAAATAAGCTAACATTTATGAGATACTCAATTATTGTGAGATTACAGACTGCACTTTATTTGAGTTGTTGGCTCTGCAGTATCCCATCTGATTACTCGTGGGTACACCAGTGTCACACACTTGTGACAACCCTCCCCAGATTGCTGGCACCTAACAGCCTTATTGCAACCATGAAAACAGAGAGCCTTTTCAACCAGCAAGAGCAAAACCACAGCAAAACCACTGTGGCTTCAGTTTCTGGCTGGATATAGAAAGCACTGCAGAAATCCTGTTCTCTGAGCATCTTATGTGAAGATTGGGTATATTCTTCTGGTTTTAATTTTAATGAGATTTTACTTCAAGTCCCCTTCTCCGACTTTTAGATAAGGAAAATCATCCCACATAGAGTTTCAAATTGCAATTGCTAAAAAGCAGCAAGAGGAAGACATACCTATTTTCACTGCTAAATCTCAGCTAAGAGCTCAAAATACCTCTTGATTTTTCAGGAAACAAGAGCCCTTGCCATATTTAATCCATCTTGTTGAAACTGTGCTGCACCTGGCAGATGATGTAGAAACAGAGAAGACACATTTTATATTATAGTTTAATGTATAGCTTCTAAATGGTTAATAAATGATAAATAGAAATTTTGATAAATGATAAATAAAGGTTTTGGAGGTTAAAAGGTCAATAGTTGACTTATAATAAACTAGATCACATTTCACTCATGTTCCTCCTGCCATGTTTGCTTACATCTGTAGCTTCTAGCAATCATGTTTCTAAACTGTTTATAGGTGGGGCCTAGTATAAAATGTGTCATGGAATTGAATACCATTTGTTGAAGTTCCTGAGGCCAAGTCCAAAGGAGCCTCCCTGCGTGGTGCCTAAACACTTTTGATCATTACAGTCTGCAGGACTTCGGAGCTCTTTGAGTAACAGTTATTGATTCCAAGCTCCCTTTTTTTTTGTTTTTGTTGTTGGTGGGTTTTTTTAGAATTATAAGGGCAGAGGCATGGGTCTTATTGGCATAATATGCAAATTGCAACTGTGATAGCATATATTGCAATGCATGGACTGGCATCAAGGTCAAATATATAGTCTTGAAAACATTACTCTGAGGCCAAGGTTTTCAGACTGAAGTGCTTACTAAGAAGAGATGCACTAGGAAGCCATAACTCATAAGGGACATTTTTTTTCCCCACCATGAATGAGACACTATGAGGATCTTACCGTAGCACAATCACAATGTAAAAACAAAACAAAAATAATTCTGCTGATTGTCCATAGTGTGCTCTAGCCCCTTGCCTGCCTTGGTGGTCTTCTCTGGAATTGCTCCATCGCTCAGTGCTTTTCATATTTGGAAACCTAAAAGCTCGACACAGTGAGGGTCTTGATGCAGTCTCAGGTGGGCCAAATAGAGGAGAATGAATATTTCACAAGAGTTGCTGTCCATGTTGTTGCTCATGCAGCCTAGGATATGTCTGACCCCTTTACTGCAAAAACACATTAGTGACTTATGTCAGCTTGTTAAGCACCAAGGACTTGCAAACATTGCTGACAAACTGCTTTCTACTTGGGTGGCCTTCAACTAGTGCTTGTTGTGTGCTGCCTGTCAGTCTGAAACAAACATGGTGAAATCTAAAGTTAGAGCTTTCGGCAATGGTTGATATGTATTTATTATTTTATTTTCTGTGGCATTTCTAACTGAGAATTTATAACAGATATCTCAGTTGTCCTGTCCTAGTAGTTTATCTTTTCAGATAGTGAATTTTTTCTTTTCCTTTTTTCCTAGCTCCACTATAAAAATCGCCAAACCTATTAATTGTTTATTCTTCTTGAAATAATAACTGCTGCATTAAAAAAAAAAAAGAGAAAAGATGGGGGTTTGTCTATGAAATAAAAAGGAAGCTAAAAAAGCTAAGAAACATCCTTTTCTAAGGGCAAGAGAATTTCACATTGCTTGTGGACATTGAGTTTATTTTTCTCTCTTACACAAAGAAGTATAGATTGGTTTCTTTATTTTTTAAGTGTGAAAGATGACTTGCTACAGTTTTCTTTTCCTAGATTTTAACAGGGAAAAAATGCCACCTGGGGAAAAAACCCTGAAGAAATAAATAAAATTAATACAGCCTCATACTCCATAAACTTTTTCTGTCTTTAGCAAAAAATACACTGAGATAGTTTCAAGGTTAAAAAAATATCAACCAGAAAGCGCCAGTGCCAGAGCTACTGTACTGTAGGGTTAGGGTTAGTTAGCTGCTCAATATCTAAAGCCAACTGAAAGGTATCTGAGCTGTAAAGGTAACTGAAGGTCATTACTGCAAGTACACAAAGGGAACTTGGCAAATGTGGAAGAGCTGCACTATATACATAATAGTCCTGCTAGCCGCATTTCTGAAGCATTATTTTGGTACTTACTAGTTTCAAAATGAAGACACTAGTCTTAAAATAAATAAAATAATAATTTTTAAAATTACTTCTATGCTTTCTGGGTACTTTTCAGAGCCTGTTGGCCCACTGCCTGTCATTCCTTGCCACAAAATTATTATCCATTTATGTGATTTTTGCCATTGAGTGAAAATATGAGTGAAAATATGGCCTGGTATTGTTCAGCCATTCAGATTCCTTATGCTTAAGAATTTTTCCTTCAGCCCATTTAATAATTGCATCAGTAGTTAATATTAGTAATCACACTTTTCAGCTTGTTTTAGACAGATTTTTTTCTGTCTGATTAGTGTTTACTGTTTCTCTAAACTGCCACAGGGTTACTGAAAAGTTGTTGCTCTATGTATGTTAATAAAAAAAAATAATAATTAAAAGAAAAAAAAGTGATATTCTGAAGATATTGTAGTTTTGAGACATACTTTAGGGTAATTTCTGTACTTGGTCTTTAAAATGCATTAAACAGTTGAATAATGGAAGAGAAGTTATGGTTATTAAATACGCAGAGGATACCAAGCAGGGAGGATGTGCAAGCACTTAAGAGGACAGGATTAGAATGTAAAATGATCTTGACAAATTGGAGAAATGGTCTGGAAAAATAAGATGCCATTTAAAAAGGACATATGCATTTAAAAATAACTAACTGCACAAATACAAGATGAGGAACCAGTCATCAGGGGAAAATTCTGAATAAAGTAAGAAGCTTTTTGTGAGTCACATTCCTAACATGACTCAATAGTTTCAGATTTAAAGAAAAAGCAAAAACCTCCCCAAAAATACTGGCATGTATACACAAAGCTATCACATACAAGACAAGCATGGTCTTTTTTTCTTGCTATTGGCCCTTTTTCAACTAAAGTAGTAGAGCTGGTTTGAGGTGCCACATTTGAGGAAATATATGGATCAGCTTGCATAAGTGCAGAGAAGAGTTAATTAAACTGTTAGATGGCTAGAAAACATGACATAAGGAAAAAAAAAAAAAAAGTTGTTTATCGTAGCAAGAAAATGAAGAAACACTTTTTGGATATGTAAGGGAAAGGTCCTACCTCTATATGACCTCAAGTCAGGTAGTTGTAGAGAGCATTGTGTTTCATGGAAAGCATGAAACCTTTGCATTGACCATGTATATGTTGCCATTTTTCACAAAACAAAATCTTGTCTTTCAGCCTCCCTAATTTTAGTTCCTTAGCCTTGAAAGACAATGGTTTCTTTCCCGAAAAGCCATGCAAAGCCATGTAATGGATTGTTTTTATCTCATGCATAGTTATATAACCAGAACTCCACCATATTCCCTTCTCATCATATCTGGCTAAAATTATAGAAATGCTGCTCAACCAGAGCTGAGCCTTCAGAGGAAACAACATAGAAAATACAGATGATAGTGCACTGTTACTTGTCTCTTGTTCTGCTTTCTAAAAGCAAAGAAAAAAAAATAATAATTCTAGTAGTTTACCTCAGTCTGTTGAAATAAAAGTTTAAATTTCACTATCATCGCACTTGATGTAATTTCTTTTTTATACCCTGACAAGAAGGAATGGAAGCCAACTGAAATATCAAAAAATAATGTAGGTCAAAATTCCTGACTGAACCTGCACCTTACATAGTTACAGAGTACATCCTAAGAAGTGCTGTACAAAAGAATTTCTTAACTGATAAACCAGAGATGAGAGATATATACAAGTGAACTAGGAACACAGTGTCCTCTCCTTTTTAAAAGTTCATATATAAAGATATAAAGTGTCACTATCAAAATGGTAACTAATTAGCAGTCTTATTGGCTGTCTTACCAAAGAGGCCAGAAACTAAAATTAGAACTGTCCTGAAAGTAGTGTGCCTGTCCAGTAAAATCTCTGGTATTTCAGGATATATTTCTGTTCTGAAGCACAAAGAAAAGTTAAACTAACGAAAATTTTACAAGAGAAAAACTTCTGCTATCTATCTGTTTGGAAAGGTCACAACACAAAATTCGGTATTTTCAATCCAACTGCAGCATCTCATTTGTTATTTTGTCTTCATAAAATGGTCATTTCAAGCAGAATATTGCATTTCACCATCTTCTAAGAAAATAAAGAGGTTAAAAGGGGAAGAAGGAGGAGGAAGTGATACTGGTAACATCTCTGCGAAAAAAAAAATATTGAAAAGTGAAAAAGAAGGGGCTGTGGTTTGGTTTTGTTGTTGGATTTTTTAATTATTTTTTTTGTTTGTTTCATTTGGGATTTGTTGTTTGTTTAATTCTGGTTTTTTTTGTTTGTTGTTTTGTTTGTCTGTTTTTTTGTTGTTATTTTTTCTGTGGTTTTTTTAATTGTTTTGTTGTTGTTGTTGTACCAGCAATATAATATTTGTTTTTAAAATGGACACAAATTTCCTGTTTATTAAAGTCTCAGTTTTTTCTTTATTATTTGTGCTCCAAATAATAAAGAAAAAAATATTTAAACACTTCCCTTTTTGTTTCACATAATGAGAAAGCCAAACCAATTATTTTCTTAAGCATTTTGCAATGGATGCTTAACTGCTGTGGCTAAAGAAGTGTGGTGAAGTAAGTGAAGCTACACTGATTTACACCTGCTGTAGGATTAGATTCAGTATAAAAAGTCAAAAGAGTCAAGCATTTATCACACTCTTTCACTATCTCATCTTTTTGAAACAGAAAATACATTACACTCCAGTTTGCTTTTGCAAGGGAAGTTAGGAAAGTCTGAGTAAAGGTAGATAAAAGCTTATTAGTGAATACATTAATGTCTTTATAGACATAACACACAGAAGGGTAAGAAAAAAGATGTCTTGCTCATGCTGAAGTCTGGAATAAAGTACAAGAAATATCAGAGATCCCAATATACCATATGGAAAGCTCTCTGCAAGACAGTCTCTCTGTTTTACTAGAGACCGCTGTAGAGGAGAGATGGATTTTACATTTTTCATTAGTGTACTGCTTAGACAGTTGAACTCTATTATAATGTCTTCAGGAAGTATCTGATCCATTCTATTATTGCTATGACAAAGAGAAAGGATTGGTTATGATTTCAGAAAGGTCACACTAAACCAATGTTCTGCCTGTATATGCTCTAGCTATGATGGTAATAATAATAATATAAAAAAAAAAAGTTTAAAGATGAAGTTTACAATCAGATGTACTGGAGCAGGAAGCGGGGGGGGAGGGGGAGACTAAAAAATTAACATTTAAAAATAAATTCTTATCTGCAAGACATTTTCTAACCCTCTTATTTTTCTTCAATACACCTGCTGGCAGTTAGTATATTTATACATATACGTATAAGCAGAGACAAGATTCTGATATCAGTTCCAGGAGGGTAAATACAATGTTGTTGTAATAAATGCATCGAAAAAGACCATTATTGTTAACAGTTATGTATTTGTTAGGATCAATCTACTTAGCTGAATCAGGGCAGATATGTGATAGTTCTGACCATGGTGTGAGATGCAAGCCAGCTCCAGTTTAAAAGCTGTGACAGAGTTACTGTGGTATTCAGCCAAAGACAATTCAATCTCCCACCAGAGCTTATTATTTTTGATACAGATCTCAACAGCAACTGCATGGCTTGGAGCAGGGGGAAGTCCAAATTCTTGAACATATCATGGTTAGATAATATCACTTCCAGGCCTTGTAGTGCTGGAAAGACTCGAGACAAAGGTCAGCTTTTCTTGAGCTAGAGGCTTTGTATACACATTGTTAATGATGGTTTTACCCCACAGAGCTTGTTGATAAGCATCTTAATTATTATTAATTCCTTTGGCCATGTTTGTAATAATTTTAATCATGATGAAACTCTTAGGCTGCTAACGTATTAAGGCAAGAGAAAAGGAGGTAAGCAGGTAACTCTTTAGGCCCCAGCACCAGTAGAACCAAAGAGATTATGAGCTCAAGTTTAAAATGCATAGAGACATAGTTGTTTTTGAAATGTATGCCCATGGAGGGCATAAAGGAATGGACAAACACCATTGAGTGAGGGAATAATAGAGAGAAACGCATTGGATGAGGCTCTTCCTACAGGACTTGAGACATGTCTGTGTTACCTGATTATGTGTTGAACATGTATCCGAAGTCGAAAGCAGGAAAGAAACCACAGTACTAATGAAAGGGACACAGAAGACAATGGAAGTTTTACTGACCGTTTAGGGGAATTAACAAAACAAAGAAATGGAAAATGTAAGTTTGGCAAGTGGTATTTCAGTAGTTTTGGAGCTTGGCAATTTTACAGAGTGACTTCTTTAACAGAAAAGAACACCTAGAGAATCATTGACTTATAATAAAAATCAGTATGAAGGAAAAAAAAAAAAAAAAGAAAAAAAATGAAACATATAATGTAGAAAGCACTTATTCAAACTTAGAAGATTATTTAACATAATTATTCCATTTTAATTTTGCTGCTTTCATTTTCTTGTTGCAAATATAGCTCTATAAACTGTAAAAACAAGCTGCATGCAATTAAAATGGCATAATAGCTGAAAGGAGAGGATTGATAATTATGTTTAAATCTATAACATTCAAAGAGTCTAACTCTGCTCAGAGTCCATGCTTTGTCATCTGTCGATATTTGCAACTCTCTTGTAACCTGGATCCAAAGCTTTTTCTTCCTGGGCTAATCGCTCTTACAGCTTGTGGGTTAGTGGTGAAGTTTTTTTGGGTTTTTGTTTGTTTGTTATTTTTTATTTTTTGTGGGTGTTGTTTGTTTGTTTGTTTTTTGGTGGGAGTTTTGTTTTTGTGGGGTTTTTTTGTTTGTTTTTGTTTTTGTTGTTTGTTGTTTTGTTGTGTTGTGTTTTTTTTTCACTCAGTGATAGGTAGTCCACAATTCTTTTAACACTTTAGGGGTCTGAAAACAAATCAATAAAATAAGATTCAGATTTAATGAAATAATTAGTGATACATTTCTGTGACCTTAGAGAGTCCAGAGATCGGCCACTATTTATCTTGTGCTCTTTCCTGTAGTAAAACAGTTAGAAAAGTAACTTTCATCTCAAATTAGAGAATTTGTGAAAATATTTTACACATTCACCATTTAAATCACAGCAATTAAAGAGAAACTGCACAAATAACCTAGAGGATAACAGGGCTTAGTTTAAAATAATGGAATCATAGAGAGATTTGGGTTGGAAGGGACCTAAAAGATCAACTAATTCTGACCCCTCTGAATGGGTAAGAACACCTTCCACTAGACCAGGCTGCTTCAAGCCCCATGCAGTCTGGCCTTAAAAACTACCAGGGAGGAGCATCTATAACTTCCCTGGACAACATGTCCCAGTGTCTTCCCAGCAGCAGATGAAAGAATTGCTTCCTAATATCTAATCTAAATATCCCCTCTACTACTTTAATGGCATTACCCCTTGTCCTATCTCTACATGCCCTTGTAAAAACAATTAAGCAATTAAATTTTTTGATCCTAATAAAAGTTGCCATTTGAAGTGTCATCTCAACTGTTGCATCTTTCCTGTCAAGAATAGTATCTGATAAATCCTTTTTCATCTTCTTAGCATCCTTATTTTTGTCCAAATTTTCAGTCTAGATTTCAGAAGATAGACTACCCTAAACTGCGGCTGAAATCCATGAGTGTCTAACAACCAAGGATGCATATTCTTTGCTACAATTATTCTGTACATGCAATAATGAAGGAAAGGCATGTCATCTAAAGAGAGATACTTTTAATCTAGTTAATAACAGCAGCCACAGGGGCAACAATAACAACAACAGGCTACAGCCATTTCAGAACTGAACATAACAATTCAATTCCAGTTTTTACCTTCTGCATTCTCACTCTTTGCTCTCATTGTTTGATTCCATTTTTCTTCTTTCAGTTGTGACAACATGAAAGACTCAAATAATTAAGGAAGCTGCATATACATTAACAAAGAGTACATAATATCCTCATAAAACCACATGTACAGACAGAAGAAATAAAGTTTAATATAAATAATAATAAAATAATTTGTTTTTACTACAAATGAACACATTTATGCCAAGTAGAATAATAATTGAGTGCCCTTTAATGTCTTAAGTGAATGGCAATAATTTTTCATATCTGAATTGAATTGCTCATTTCAATAAATGTTTGCATGCTTTTGGCTTTCATTTCTCAAAATACAGGTTTCTTTCCATTTTAAGAAACTATTCAAATGCAAAGGTTCCTTGTGGATTACATAAAGAAAGGGTGTGATGGAATAATTGTTTCTTCTAGCCAGATAGACATTTGAGAAGTCTCTCAAAATGTAGAGACAATAAAATTCCCATTGATAAAAAAAAAAAAAAAGGTAAAGCTGTTCAAACTATAGAAACTATTTTTGTTTGTTAAATCTGATCATTATTTAGAGCCTGAATTTCCATAGACTGATTGGGTAACTGTGCATGTATCTGACAGTATCATCTGTGTGAGCAACAAATAATTTAGATGGCCTAAGGGTATAATCTTCAGATTAATGTTCCTGATATAGATATAAATAGAGATACACCTTCAGAGGACTGTTTGTCCCTAGGGATCAGAGAAAGGCTAGTGAACACATGACGTTTCCGCATCTAGGCCACGGATAAGCCTAGTTAGATGTCACATCAAACATGATAACCTTCAAGAACTATTCAATAATTTGTTTGTTTATAAACCACTGTCACTTTATATTTTAATGCAGATTACTACCAGAAGTCTAGGGTTCAAACTTCCAAAGGTTCATGCTGCATAGGTTTGACTTTGCACTTCCTCAATCCTCTTATAGGTTTGCAGCTACTTTTTAAAGTGCTCTTGGCTTGCTTGCCTATCTAGATGTTAGCTCTTAACATAGCAGTAGTTGAGGGTATGATGAGATTTCTTCTTTGCAAGAAAAATCAAAGTGCATGGCTACATGAAAAACAAAACAAAACAAAAAAAACCAAACCAAAACAGTCCTCTTAAAAAGCAGCAATAAAATCTATGCACAGGATTAAAAATAAATAAATGGACAGATGGACAGATGGAAGGACAGATGGACGGACGGACGGACGGACGGACAGATAGATAGATAGATAGATAGATAGATAGATAGATAGATAGATAAAAAGCATCTATGCAAAAGTCTTCATTGTGCTGCTATGAAGCCTGAGTTTTACTATGTATTTTCGTTTCCCAAAAACTAGGTTTTGCTGCCCTTCCTTCTTCCTTGAAATCAGTGTGCACATGTGTCACTTCCAAGCCTTTCCTTTTCTCTGAATTTCTGTGCAAAGTTCTGGGCAATGTGGATAACTCATAGTCTTTTTTATGCCTCAATATTCATATCCTCAAAACAAAACAGTGGTGCCATTGGTATCTTTATAAAAGAGTTTGAACTCTTTGTCCAAATGCTCCTTTAGTATGAAAGCATTAAGTATTGTTAATGAATAATAATTTTTAAAAAAACAAAACCAAAAGTAACAAAAATCTGCCATCACATTCTATTGGAAGACCTGACTGTACTATGACAAATTTTTTGTTATGCTGTTGAAATTGGAGAAACAGTTTAGTCTTACTATTGCCATCTTCCATAAACCACAGACACTGCATCTCCCTGTGGACATAAACTTACAGAACCACAGCAAATCTGCAAAGTTTAAAAGAATTCAGTATAGACTTTTTTTTTCTTCAGTAAACATAAAAGGTTATTTGTAACCAGCTTGTTCAAAAAGAACATAAAAACTGTTGCTTTTATTCTTGGTAGGCTGGTAACACACAGTACCATGCTGGCAGCACCATCTTTCAGTCACATGCACTTCTCTCCCCTGTCCAAACTCTTCCTGTAGACCTTATTTTACCTGAAAACAAGATCCTCCTTTGTCTACATTATCTCCTGAAAGCTGAATAACAAATATCTGGAACAACACTGGGGTATTCTTTGCTTCATATGGTAAAGAGAGACATACCTTACAAATAATTCCCATAGGTTATGCTGAAATTCATTATGAAGAACAAGCATCCTCCCTTTCTCTGCTGATTTTTTTTTTTTTTTTTTTTTTTTAATAGGAAACATTAACAAGAAGTCAATGTTTTGGGAGTTTACCTTTGAGGATGATAGCAGTGGGATTGGAAATTACTTATTTATGTTGTCTTATGTTCATCAGTGACACGGAATAATTTGCAGGTTGCACCAAGATGAGTGGTGTGGTTGACATACCTGAGGGATAAGATTCCATCAAGAGGGTTCTGGACAAGCTTAAGAAACAATCTCAAGAAGTGGGCCTGTGTGAACCTTATGAGATTCAACAAGGTCCAGTCCTACACATGAGATGGTACAACCCTGGTATCAATACAGGCTGGGAGATGAAGAGATTGAGCAGCCCTGTGGAGAAGGACTTGAGGGTACTGATGGATAAAAAGATGAACATGAGCCAGCAAGTTGCACTCACAGCTGGACAGCCAACCGTACGCTGGCTTCCTTCGAAATAAGCATGGCCAAAAGGTCAAAAGACATTATTCTCCCCCTCTGCTCCACTCTTGTGAGACCCTATCTGCAATGCTGTGTCCAGTTCAGGAGTCCCCAAAGTAAGAAGAGTATGGAGCTCCTGGAGTCTGTCCAGAGAAGGGCCACAAAGGTGATCAGAGGGCTGGAGTGCATCTGCTATGCAGACAGGCTGACAGAGTTGGGATTTTTCAATCTGAATTCTGGGAAAAGATAATTTTCTAGCTTGTCTCTGTAGTTAATGGAGGGAGATGGAAAATAGTCACCTCTCCTAGGCACCATTTTAGGATAAATCACCCTCTGGAGGTATCTAACTCCCTTGATTGATTACAAAAAGTCTGGACATCTAGTTTAGACAGGAGGCCAAAATTTTACACAACGGGTGTTAGGGGAGTTGACTCCTGAATTTGTGTCTAAGTGAAGTATCAGAAATCAGGTTTTAATGTGTAGAATATTAAAGCTATTTCAACCTAAGCATGGTAAGACCCAATTAATTTAAATAGCTAAGATCCATTTTCAGAAGTAGGTTAAACACTTATATAGCTACTAACGTGTAAAGAGGCAAGTAAACATCAAATGAGTATTCCAATTGTTCACATATGCTTAATTCCCATCAAAATCTGTGCACAGATGGTTAAAGAAATCTCACTAGTCACCTAGGTATGTATTTTTCTTACTTACACAGGTCAAAAAAAAAAAAAATCTTTACAGTGCAACAGAAAGACAATTTGTCATAAAATCATAGAGTGACTAGGGTTGGAAGGGACCTTAGCAATCATCTAGATTCAGTGTCCCTGCATGGGCAAGGACACCTGTCACTAGATCAGGTTGCTCGTCTAACCTGCTATTGAATACTTCCAGGGATGAGACTTCCAAAACTTCCCTCGGCAACATGTTTGAGTGTCTCACCACCTTCACACTAAAGAATTTCTTCCTAATGTCTAATCTATATCTCCCTTATTCAATATTTAATCCATTACCCCTTGTACTCTCACTACAAGCCCTTTTAAAAAGTCCCCCCCCCAGCTTTCTTGAAGGCTCCTGTCATGATCAGTGACCTATTATATCTCCTTTTTGGAGTGTATTAACTTATCAGGATTTGCTGAGAGATCCACACATGGGTATCGCCTCACACAGAGGAGACAGGGGCTTATGCCCTGACTTTTTCGAGTGAATAACTTGCTCAGTGCTTACTAATATTTCCAATAACAGCAACCAATCCCCAATTAGAATTTACGAAATGTACGGTTTATTGTGGGGAAAACAAAGCAATTTGGGGCAGGAGGTTCAAAAGGAGTGATTAAAACACATGAAATACACCTTAGTTACACACCTTATTTACTTATTTAAGTAAGGGAAGGAGGGGGAGGGATATGCC
>NW_009954546.1:4150135-4151518 GCF_000747805.2 Chaetura pelagica
ACACACACACACAGAGGGGGTTCAGCGCCACGTGGAGACGCCATTTTAAGTCAGTTTTGTCGGCTGACTCAAAGGACATTTCATGTTCATGTAAGGAAATACCTGGTCCTTCACAGCTCCTTTCAGGTACTGGAAGGCTTTTATAAGATCTTCCTGAAGCCTTCTTTTCTCCAGGCTGAACAACCCAAACTCAACCTGTCTTCATGGGAGAGGTGCTCCAGCCTTGTAATCATTGTCATGTCCCTCCCCTGGACTCACTCCAAGAGCCTCATGTACTTCTTGTGTTAGAGTCTCTGAAACTGGGCACAGTACTGCAGGCGAGGTCTCATGAAAGCCAAGCAGAAGGGAGAAGAACTTCCCTTGTTCTGCTGGTCACACCTCTTTTGATGCAGCCCAGGAGGCAGCTGGATTTCTGGGCTGCCAGAGCACTTTGTTGGCCCATGTTAAGCTTCTTGTTCATCAATACCCCCAAGTCCTTCTCCACAGGGTTTTTTTCAATATATTTGTGTTTGGGTTTGCCCTAAGCCAGGTGCAGAACCTTGCACTTGGCCTTGTTGAAATTCACAAGCCCACCTTTCAAGTCAAGATCCCTCTGGATGATATCTCTCCCCTCCATCATGTTGACCTCACCACACACTTTGGTGTCATTGGCAAACTTGCTGAGGGTCCAATCAATGCTACTGTCCATGTCACCAACAAAAATGTTAAATAACACTGGACCAAGTACTGACCCTTGGGGAACACCACTCATCACAGATCTCCATCTGGACATTGAGCCGTTGATCACAACTCTTTTAAGTGCAACCATCCAGCCAGTTCTTCACCCGATGAGTGGTTCACCAATTGAACCTGTATAATTCCAGTTTCAGTACCAGGATGTCATGTGCGACAGTATCAAAGGCTTTGCACAGGTCCAGGTAGGTGATGTAAGTTGCTCTTCCTTTGTCCATCAATGCTATTCCCCAAGGCCACCAAATAAATCAGGCAAGGTATCTCCTTAGTGAAGTTGTGTTGGCTGTCATCAGTCACCCCTTTTTTTTTTTTTTACATAGGTTAGCAGAGCCTACAGGAGGATTTGCTCCATGATCTTGCTGGGCACAGAGGTGAGACTGACTGGCCTGTAGTCTCCTGTCCTTGAAATAATATCTACCTTCCAAGTGTTTTTCTCTTTCTCTTCCAATTTATATTCTCCAGCTGATTTTCAGCATACACTACAGCTTTTAGTTGTGGAATATTCTTTTATCACCATGCCTCGTATATCCTTTTGTCTTACTCCTCTCATCTTACTTGACTTTGGAACAACTCCCAATTTGGTTGCAACCATTAATTTAATACCTGTGCTGTTGACTCTCATTTACAGGTCATTAGTGAAGATAAAGCTGG
>NW_009954546.1:4151547-4156334 GCF_000747805.2 Chaetura pelagica
TCCCAGAACTTAATACTCCACTATTTATCATCACCTTCAATTTAAAACTTCTTACTCTGTGAATCTATCCACAGGAATCTGAATTTAAATTAATTATGATGCACAGACTATACAAACCATGTTTATTGTGCAAGGTCCAGCTGTAAGATACCACAAACCCAATAGAATAATTTGTGTTTCATAAGTACTGTATTCTCAGGCATTCTGAAGCCTGAAAATGTGGAGATTTACAGGCAGAAACAGTTTGTTCCACTCTGTGCTAATATATATGATTCAATATGCAGGACCTTGCCAAATCTGTGAAGACCAAGTCCTACATATGACATGGAACGTCAGCTCCTCTCTTGATGCCAAACTGGCTGCTCCCTCTCACCTTCTATTCATAAAGGCTTCGTTTTTCTGGTTCTTAGTCCCTTTATCTGGTAAAAGAACAGAAGGAAATACTGGGATGCTCATCAGAAATGTCTAATTCTGATAATTTTTGCAATATTTTTATATTATCACGTTATTTCCAGTGTAGACTGTTAGGCCAGCTTTCTATATGGATGAGTTTCAGAGCTCAAACAAAATCGTGTGTTCTCTTCTTATTGCTCATCATTCCAGCAAAGTCCTTCCTTGGTACTAAATTTCCTTATGAGAAAAATTATAGGGATTAAAAGAGGTCAATCAGTATCATTCTTCACCCACAGAAAAAAAAATAAAAAAAAATCAGTCTGTTTGATTGCCTAGTTCTTTAAAAATTATTGCAGTGGTTTATTTTGTGTTTTATTTCGTTTTGGTTTGTTTGTTTTCCTTGTGGAAGACCATAACATTGATAAATCTACCACTGTCTCTATTTTAACTAGCAACAAGAAGGATTCTCCTTCAACCCTTTTTTCCTTTGTACATAATCCTTTATGAATAGCAATTAAATTACTATGTATATAAGCCGAAATATCAATGCAGAAGGAATTGGTGTGGTTAAAAATGCTTTATCAGCATTTTGATTTACCCACCTCACTCCCCAGTGTTTAAATACTAATAACAAAATACAGGTTTTGGTGGGGGTTTTTTTGTTGTTTTGTTTTGGTTTTGTTTTTTTTGTTGGTGGTGCTGGTGGTGTTTTTTTTTTTGTTTGTTTGTTTGTTTTGTTAAAATGGTAACAACATGAATCAGAGATTATTTGCATGGTGACTTGCATTGCCATACCTTATCATGGCTGTGGCTCTGTGAATGGATTTCAGGTCTCTGGATATGTATCCATTTAACTGAGAAAGTAAGGAGACATAAATGCTGTGTGTTACTTTAGTTTCATTCATGATGAGAAGGGGAGATAAACCACCGAAACCTCCAGAATCATTCCCAGGTTGCTGTGACAGCAACTGTTAAGATGGGCTCCTACTGCCTCTTGACACTCTTGAAATCTAGTTCACAACAAAGGTTGCCCCTCTTCCTGATGAAGAGCTACTTCACCTTGACAGATGCCAACCACATGGGCGGTTTCAATTTAAATTCTGATATCAGTATCAATGAATGACAAATGAGGGAATCCAACCCATGTTTGAATTCTCTTAATGGTACAGCTTCCTTCCACCTCCCATTTTCTTCAACATAATCACTGTCTTTCAACATAATACACTCTTTTCTGCTTTTACTCATTTTAATTGCACATTATTTATTTCCTTGTTTCATCAGCTCCATCTATCAGAAAAAATGAATATTATGAACAAGAATCTGAAGGCTGCCAAATACAGACTTTTTATTTATTTATTATTTTTTTCTGTGTGTATGATTAATTTCTTCCTAGAACACTGAACTGACAGCTACATGGACTCTGACTCATGTTTAAAATAATGAAATGACGGTAGTATTTAAAACAATATATACACTTATGATAAACCTCCCCCTTTCATAAAGGTTACACACTGAGCAGTGAAATTGTTAGACCTATAGACCCATTTTACTTGTCAAACCTTAATTATTTCGTTCTTTTACACAGATACTGGTATTTAAGGCATATTATTTTAGAATAAAGTCCTCACTTTCCCAAAGCATTGAAACCTTTAAAAAAAAATAAAAATAAAAATTAAAGACAAAGAAAAGAAGAAAAACATTTAACTTTGACATTTCCTTTATAGGCATTTTAATTATCTGGATGGTTTCCCTTAAATGCTAGATATAGGCAGTGAAAATTTGTTCTTACAGAGACACTGCTTCCAGGAGTTCCTAATTTTCTTGTGTTATGAATGATAATACCTTATGGGGGTCAGGTTTTCACAGGATTAGGAGAGGGAATACATTGACCTTAAACTGATGTACAGTTGTAATCGTATTTTTAGTCTCTATTGGTTATTTGTGGGCAGGAGCTCTGGTTTGTTTATGCTTCTTTTTCCCTTTACTTCCTTTTCACAGTAGCAGAAAAGCCCCAAGGCTTCAGAGAACTGACTATTCCTTTTCTTTTTCTTTCCCCCACCTCCTAACTTTTAAAAAGACTTATACAGGGAACTATGAAATTCACTAGTTCATGGGGTCAGGAAGTTTTCACCCCCTCCTGTCAGTTTGGACTGCTATTTTTGAGATAATGAATCCCTGAACTCCCCTCTTGCAGTATCTCCCATTAACGAAGCTGACTTTTTTTTTTTTTTTTCCCCATCTCCCCTCCCCCCAGTTTCTTTCTGCTTCTTGCATTGTTAGACAGATAAGCTACTACTGATTCTGTGAGGATGATTTGGGAATAATTTTCTATATTCTTAATTTGGTATTATTTTTATTTCTTTCTCATCATTGCCACTATTTTCTACCTTTCTGCTTGGCTGACAATTATAAATAGCAGAATCAGCTCTAGAAAAGATAATCAGAATACTGAAATTTCCGAAATCTCATCACCCCACAATGTGGAAACATGATTCTTCTCTAAGTTATAACAATGTCCTTCACTGGGGCTCAGACAGGAAAAAAAGTGTTCTGAACCTAATTCTGTTTAGAGTTGCATTAGTATCAATATGGTTCCTTCCCCTTGAAGAAGGAGCTATAGCTGTTTTAGCAAACAATTGTACCTAAAATTAATTATCAAACCCATAACTACAGACAAATAGGATTTTTTCTTATTCTTTGATACCACTAAACAAAAATAAACAAAACAAACCAACCAAACAAACAAAAATTGAAAAGGGACTCAATTCATTTATTTTTCAGAAAAGGATGGATAGAAAAGCCTGGTTTTGTAAGAAATCATGATAATAAATCTTGCAGATTGGTGAATGGTTGCTCTGTCTCAAATTGTCCATGCAAGTTTCCATCCCAGAACTCTGAAATGGAGACTCCAAATGAGAGTCTGCTGAGATAGGGAAATCAGTCCTTCCTCTGATTTACCTTCCTGACTTTTAATAATTTCAGTACTTCAGAGTTGTAAGACCTTCAAGAAATGGTGGGACATTGATCTCATCTTCTACTTGGAATCTCAAGAAATATAATGCCTTTCAGACTGACTCACTTTGGTGAAGATACAGAAGCATGTGCTAGTTTTCCAGGTCACAATTTGCCACAAGTCTGTATTTTTGGTGCTTCAGATTCAAGTTCAACAAATTTATTTTAGCTTCTTTTTTGACAGCTTGTGATTTTTCTTTCAATTTTATGTTTTCTGCAGCATGCTCTGTTTTACTTTTAGTGGATGACTAATCCTTTTGACTGCAAAGACTATACTCATATTTTTATTGTAAGAGCTGAAGTTCTTTTACAAATCAGAAGCATGCATCCCGGAACTGACCAAACATCAACCCTTCACACACTAGCCAATTTGCAGTTTTAAAGATTTCAGGAAAATATGGTTTCTAATTTGATGAACAGAAAAACAAAACCTAAATTTGGAAAGAAGTCTGTTCTGCTGTATTACTTTTTCCAAATAAGCTAACAATTATTTGCTTTCATTTTATTGTCCTCATCATATAAATTCTATACAATACTGTCGCGATCCACGACCTATTATATCTCCTTTTTGGAGTGTATTTAGCTTGTCAGGATCTGCTGAGAGGTCCACATGTGGCAATCACCTCTCTCAGAGGATCAGTGAGCTTCGGCACTGACGTTTTGAGTGAATAACTTGCTCAGTGCTTACAATATTTCCAATAACAGCAACCAAACCCCAATTAGAACTTATGAAATGCATGGTTTATTGTGGGGAAAACAAAGCAATTTGGGGGCAGGAGGTTCAAAAAGGGTAATTAAAGCACATGAAGTATCTTTTAAGCATCAAAATAACAAGAATTTATGTCTTAATACTTATATATGGGTACACCTTAGTTACACAACTTATTTACTTATTAATGAGGGAAGGAGGAGGGGGGATATGCCCGACGCTGGTCCCGTATAGGGTCGTGGTTTGTATGCAAGTAAGACAGGATTATGCCTTCCCCTGCTACCCAGGGTGGCAGGAATTTGTCTCACCACGCTGTGGCGACGATAGGACGAGCTGGGTCAAGCCGGGTCCGGCTGGAGCGAAGCGGAACCAGGCAAGAGCCGGGACTAGGCGAGCGAGGGCTTGGGCTGCAGCCGAGGACCTCAGGCTGGCAGGCACTCCAAGTGCAGGTCGCCCCCCCAAAGCAAGCGGTAAAAGCGGTGGTGGCGGCACGTGGCTTAGCGGCAGCACACAGCTTTGGGACCGCACCAAACGGCAGGAGTGGCTTCGGGACCGCGGCTGAGCAAAAGCGGCAGCAGCGGCGAGCGGCAGTAGCACGTGGCTTCGGTGACAGGAGCGGCTTTGGGACCGCGCCGAGAAGCGAGGAGCGGCAGCCCACCGAGGGCGCGGGGGG
>NW_009954546.1:4156506-4164234 GCF_000747805.2 Chaetura pelagica
CCCCCCCTCACGCACACAGAGAGGGTTCAGCACCACGTGGAGCAGTCATTTTAAGTCAGGTATGACTGCTGACCTAAAGGGTATTTCATGTTCATGTAAGGAAATACCTGGTCCTTCACAGATATCAATTTAAAAAAAAAAAAAAAAAAAGTGAGGGGCAGGTTTCATAGTTAAACCTCATTGAGTTTTACTGAAATAATCTGCTTTATACCAACTCTGAGTCAGATATGGCACATGGAGCAAATAACATGTGAGAGTTGAATAGAAGAATGAGCAATGAACTAAATGGAGCTAAGTACTTAATAAGAAGAGCTAATGAGTTTTTCAGTTAGCAGTCCAATGAGTTAAGGTTCTCTGCTACAAGCAGGTAATATATATTTTCCAGGTTGCAGCTTATCTTCACCTACTGGTTTCTAACATTAGTAACATTTTTCCCAAATTGTGCTAATTAAATAGTAGAATCATTAAAACATTAAGGCTGGAAGGGGTCTTAAAGACCATCAAGTTATAATCCTCCTGCCATGAGCAGGAACCCTACCACTACATCAGGTTGCACAAAACATCTTCATACCTGGCCTTAAAAACCTCCAGGCACGGGGCATCAACAACCTCCCTGGGCAACCCATTCCAGTTCCTCACCACCCTTAGAGTGAAGAATTTCTTCCTAATGCTTAACCTAAATCTCCCCTCTATCAGTTTAAAACCATTACCGCTTGTCCTATCACTATCTTCTCTGATGAAAAGCCCCTCCCCAGCTTTCCTGTAGCCCCTTTCAAGTACGGAAATGTGCTATAAGGTCTCCCTGGAGCCTTCTCTTCTCTAGGCTGAACAGCCCCAACTTGCTCAGCTTGTTTTCATAGCAGAGATACTCCAGGCCTTTGATCATCTTGGTGGCCCTTCTCTGGACTCTTTCCATTAGGTCTATATCTTTCTTGTGCTGAGGGCACCAGAGCTGTACACACTCCAGGTGGGGTCAGGCCAGAGCAGAGTAGAGGGGCAGAATCACCTCCCTGGCCCTGCTGCCCACACTTCTTTTGATGCAGCCCAGGATGCAGTTGCTCTCTGGGCTCCAGCACACACTGGCAGCTCATGTTGAGCTTCTCATCAACTACCACCCTGAAGTCCTCCTCCTCAGGACTGCTCTCCAGCCATTCTTCACCCAGCTTGCATTTGTGCCTGGGGTTGTACTGACCCAGGTGCAGGACCTTGCACTTGGCCTTGTTGAACTTGATGAGGTTGGCACTGGCCCACTTCTCCAGACTGTCAAGGTCTCTCTGGATGGTGTCCCTTCTCTC
Source organism: Chaetura pelagica (assembly GCF_000747805.2). Taxonomy (NCBI): domain Eukaryota; kingdom Metazoa; phylum Chordata; class Aves; order Apodiformes; family Apodidae; genus Chaetura; species Chaetura pelagica. Next base: position 4,157,802 of record NW_009954546.1, read on the forward strand.
TTGGGTGTCAACCACACCACACAGCTTGGTATCATTTGCAGACTTGCTGAGGATACACTCCCTCTCACTGTCCATGTCTCCCACAAAGATGTTAAACAGCACTAGTCCCAGTGCTGACCCCTGAGGGACATCACTTGTCACCTGCCTCCATTTGGACATTGAGCCATTGACCACAACTCTCTGGCTGTGGCCATCCAGCCAATCTCTTATCTACTGAGTGCTCTCATCTGCTAAATCCATGCCTTGTCAGTTTGGAGACCAGAATGTCATGTTGGACAGTGTCAAATGCCTTGCACAAATCTGGGTAGATGATGTCAGTTGCTCTGCCACCATCCTCCATCCCTGTAGCCTTGTTATTGAAGGCCACCAGATTGGTCAGGCATGGCCTGTCCTTAGTGAAGCCCTGTTGACTGTCACCAATCACTTCTTTATTTTCCACATGCCTTAGCAGACTTTCCAGGAGGTTCTGCTCCATGACCTTGCCAGGCACAGAGGTGAGACTGACCGGCCTGTAGTTCCCTGTGTCTTCCTTTTTTCTCCTTTTTAAAAATAGGGGTTATGTTCCCTTCTTTCCAATCAGCAGGCACCTCACCAGACTGCCATGACCTCTCAAATATGATGGACTTCTTGTCACCCATGTGAAAACTAGTATGAGAGTCATTTCCATATCCATCCATTGAAACAGAGACCATGGGAAAATAGTAGGTTAGAGCACAGTTTAGCAAAAAAAAAAATTGAGTAAGACTCGGTCACCTGAACTATTTTTCTTGTTCTCCAATTCTCAATCACGGTTGCAGTGCAGTAAGTGGTGCTAGATCTTAAACAAAATCCTTATCCAAATTTCAATGAGCCCTAAAATAAATCAGTAGACCCTCCTGTGAAGTAAATAATTTGCTGTGCTGTACAGCTTTTCATAACAGCCTTTTGCTATCTTCTTTCCCATAGAACCTCATGCTGTGAAACAGAAGATGACCACACTATTGAAAGTGTTTTAAAGCAAAGTGTCCATTTAACATGTTTTAACATTTCACATCTGACCAAGAAAAAAGCTGAATGGATAAATAATTTCCTAAATTTTCTGAATTATCCGCTCTCGTTTCCAGTGTCTGGTCATACACCTTTTGAATGATCTTTATCCTCATAGCTATGAAATTGTCTTTTCAGGAAAGCTAGACTCCTTAGTGTTTAATTTTATTTAGTTTAATTAATTTTTAAATTTTATTATTTATTTATGCTTTGAGAGAGGTTTTAGACATTACAAAATTTTGTCATAAGAATGTGTTAAAAAAAACCTATGAATGTATGTTTCTTCCCATGTTTCTCCAGTTCACCTGATGACCCTTCCTTTAATATCTGCAGAGTTATTTCTGATCAGCTGTGGCAGAGAGTTAGGACATCTCAGAGGCTCTTGTAAAAAGTATGTATATTAGAAAAACCCTAACATATTAACTTTAACCACTGTATGAGCTCAGTTTTTACCACAAGGGTGTTTAATATCTCCATCATCTTTGAAAATTGAGGGTGAACATGAGAGGTGCCTGAGAACTCGAGGAAACCCATTATCACTCCTGTCTTTAAAAAGGGCAAGAAGCATGACCTGGGAAACTACAAGACAGTCAGCCCTACCTCCAGTAAAGTGATGAAATAGCTCATTCTGGTTGCTGTCTCTAAGCATGTTGAGAATAATAAGGTTATCAGGAGTAGTCTACATAGATTCACCAGACAGAAGTAATTCTCGTCCAATTTGATAGCCTTCTATGATGGCATGACTGACCAGATAAACGAAGGGAGCTACCTTATTTTCAATAAATGAAGTATGTGTGAGACACTGCATGACAGGCAATGAACTCGTTTCTGTGTTCAGAATTGAAACTCCAAGTTGTAGACTACTTGAGATAACAAGAAAAAAAACAAACAAAAAAACAAAAATGAAAAGTTAGAATTTAAATCACTAAAGAAGCAGTTTGGGGATGCTACAAAGATTACTGAGGCCTTAGGATCCTGAAGATATAGCTCATCCCATTTTATAGAAGGGAAATTTTCTAGGTGATTTCTCAGGACTGTACTTTGCCTAACTTTTTGTGATTCAGAAAGACAACAACAGCACACATTTTAAGTGTGAGCAGTGGCAAAATGCTGTTGCTTTTAAAAACACTATCAGATCCTTGGTTTCATAGTTTCTTAAACATGATACAAGGAAACCTAAATATTTTTTAGGTTTTTTTTAATCATAATCTTTTAAAACAGAACAACACTGATCTTGCTAGGGAAAAAGAAGAAAAAAAAAAAAAAAAAAAGAGAGAGAGAAAGAGAGAGAAAATATTGTATGATATCCAGGATATGAGAGATTCACTGAGATGTCCCTGCCCATAATGAGAAATCACAAGGAAGATTACTGCCACCGCTTGCCTGTGTGCTCTGACTTATCAGTTGGTCTGGGAGTTTAGGCTCCTGCGATATTGAATGAAGATTATAAGCCAGATGGGCCACAAATTCTGTCAAGCCTTCTTGGCAGCTGCTCTCATTACAAAAGCCAGCCAGCCTTTTCCAAAAATAAGAATGTGAAGCAAATTGGGCTTATAGACCCTTATAATGCAATTGCACGCAGAGATGGGGACCTGAGCGGGCAGGCAGAAATATTATTGATGGCTGCTGAAAACGGGGAATAAGATGTTATTAAGCCAAGTCAGAGATAGATATCGATAGCTAATATAAAGCCTTTATTAGTTTACAGGCTCGAGGAAAGAGGGTTCAGAGCTTCGACCCCTTGCTTTGCTTTTAATTTCACTGGAGATGTAGGGTTTATGAATAAAACATATCTTCACTCATGATTCTGATATTAGTCTCTACTTTCTATGTCTCTCATTCTCGCAGAGCAAGCAATATGCACTAACTACATAAGCTTTAAAAGCTCTATATTATAGAGATGGGGATGGATGCAAACTGACAGAGAGTACTATAGGAGGAAAGAAAGAAGAGGGAAAAAACACCAAATGTAGGAGAGTAAACAATATACTAGAAACAAGAGAAAGAGGATTAAAAGACAGGAATACAAAGGAAGTTCTGGCAGAGATAACAAGAACGGATTAAAAAAAAAAAAAAAAAAGAGAGAAGTCTGAAAGAATTCACTTTCCCTTTCTCCTCTGGTGAGGTGTGCTGGAAAAAATGTTCTCCTGCTTTCCGTCTGGTACTCTTTATCTGGATTTATAGAAAACACAGGATTTCCTGCTAGAAAGATGAAGGATTCTTATAGACATGTGGTGCATACCTTGGCTTGACATTTTATATGCCTCACTATATCTGTAAGCATATATGCAATTATGAGCAAGGATGGTTAAATGGGTTTTGATCCTTTCATAGACTTCTGGGACACTGTCCTGAAAATCTAGAAATTTTATCTAGAGTGAAGAATTTTCTGAAATAACAGCAAACATTGGGATAGAAGGTATGTGCAAGAAAGACAATAATTTATTATAACATTTTCAAATTTTTAATACCTTAGGTCTCTGCCTGTGTCTCAAGTGGCCTGTGGCATGCAGAAGAACACACCCCAAGATCCTACATTCCATCGTAGGGCTTTTTTTCTGTGGAAACAAAAGCACAGGATAGGGGCCTAGGACATGCCCAGTTCTTTGGACTCGAAAACACATATACTCCAAGGTCCTCAAATATAGAGAGTGTACTTTCAGTTCCTATGTCTCATCTAGTCTCATTCAGGACAGGCTTACTTAGGTGTATAAAAACAGAATTAAGCTCCTTTTTTTCACCATTTAAGGTGCCCAGAACACCTATGTGTTTCCACAGAGACACACTACTATAGCAGCACATTTGAGCTAGTAAGTTCGTCTGTAGAAGTGATGAGGTAAGTAAGGAAGGATATGACATTGAGGCATTGTTCAGAACAAACAGAATCCTCCCACACCCCAAAAAAGGAAGAAATTGTTGGGATCAGATTTTGATAAAATGCTGACTGTGGACGTAACTGAAAAGTTTATCAGGAGAGAAATATAACTTCAAAAAAACTTATTTTGTTGTAATAAAAAATCTGTGTTTTTAGAAAATAATTATTCCATACAAAATAAATAATTTTGCCAGTTAACATACTCTCCAGCACAGAGTCAGTTACAAATTTCACCTTCTGAAACTAATCATATTCTTCTGAGTGTGAGCAAACATTTCAGAGAGCACCCAGCTGCAAACAAAAGACTCCATCATGAATAAGAGAGAAGTAGAGGTGATGGAAATGTCCACTTGTTCGGCAAATGCCACAGGGAATAACTGCATGCTAGCACTTATGAACTTCTTATAGATGCTGCAGTGCTCTAGTAAGGGAAAATATAACTTGGAACATTTATTGGAGGTAACGCAAATAATGTAGATTTTTGGCTCTGTTTTGACTGGATCGTTGAAAAGTAAGACATTCATAATTCCTTTCAAACATGAAGTATTGAACATTTTTTGACTCTGTGATCTTCCAACACTATTGTCTCAGTTATGTCCCAAGTTGTGGAGAAGTAAGAGAGAACCACTTCACTTTAGGATGCTCATTTGCAAAGTGCCCAGGATAAAAGCAACTGTGTTATTCAACCTCTGCTTCACAAATGAAAATAATAGCTGAAATGTATGCTAAATTGACTAAACTAATCAACCACCCTTTTGATGGGCCTATTATGCAATCACTACTCTTTCTTCCAGAACATTTATGAAATCACAGACTGTGCCATCCAGGTTTTATAACTATTAGTTCAGAAAATAGACTATAATTCCACCACCTCTCTCCCTCCCTTTCTAGTGTTTTATAATTAATAATGAGCTTCAATGTTGCTTAGCTTTTCACAGCTTTGAAGTCAGAACCAAGGCTGCTTTTCTGTCTTCCAAGCACTTCATCAATTTTATGGAAAGACAACTTAGTTATTAAAATAATAGCCCAGGCTTCCGGCTCTACATTCTTGTTTTTCCCATTTCTATGACAAAGGGATGATAACAACTAAACTTCCTTTTTGGGGGAGCTTTCTATTGTATACATCTTTCAGAACAAGCTATAACACTTCCTAAATAGGGAGAAGAGGTAACTTGTTATCCAAATAGAGAAACTGATCCTGGGTGTAGGATCTGTTTTTGTCATACCATGAAACAGTAGGTGGTGAGACACTGGAACAGGTTTCTCAGAAAGTTGTGAATATGCTATCATTGTAATTGTTGAAGGTCAGGCTGGACAGGGCTTTGAGCAACCTGATATAGTGAAAGATGTCCCTGCCCATGTCAAGGGGGTTGGACTCTGTAAACTTTAAGGTTCCCTTCCAATCAAAACTATTGTTTAATTTACGGTTCTATGGAAACAGTTAGAACACAATGCAAGCAACAGTAATAAGGAACATTACAGGAGCTCCCAGTGAGTCTTACACAGCTTTGGTTGAAACAAGAAAGAATTACTCAGTTTTAATCTTAGACTGTGTGTAGCACACCCTCTGTGTGCTAGCTGTTATGAAGTAATTTATATGTATGCTAAAATACTACTTGTACATACTTCTATAGAAAATGCACATTCTTTTTTTGATAGTCCATAACAGAGGCTTTGTACAGGTTATCAACAACCTGCAGCCATTCATCACACATTTCTAAGTGTATTGTTACAAACAGTGTTACATGGAAAGGTACTGGTTTGACTACTATGATACACAGAGCAGAATTTTCTTCAAAAAGGAAAATTAATTCTGTGATTCATATGAAGGAACTGTATCACTACATGATCTAATACTAAATCTGAACATAAGGTGATCCAGATATGAGGCTTTACAGGAGTATTGCAAAGTAACCCAGTAGTGCAACTGATAAGACAAGAATTTAGCCTAGGAACAAATTGCGGCATCTGCCCTTTAGTATAAACAAGCAATAAAGGCAGCTGGCAAGATTTGGCCAATAGCATGACCTGGGTTGTGTTTTCTGCTTGTATTCAATTATTTTAAATGAAATGCAAATGCACTAGGAAAAAAAAAAAAAATGAGAAAAAGAAAAAAAGATTAAGAAATTAGTACTTTCCAGTCCCACAGAAGCCCATCTGCTGCAAAGATTCCCAGCATGTGGCACTATACACCCTTAAAGCTGATAGCTCTTCTTTTTTCCAGCAGCAGTGACTAAATGTTTCGCTGTCACAGCTGCTTTTTGGCTTAGCTGCTGCTTGCTGGTTGTACTTCAATTTCTCTTTTCATTTTAGATTTCAGTGGCCCTTTTCCCCATTATACTGAGTAATATATGAGTCTGAATGATGTGTGTAATGGGAAACTGATGTTATGTGTGTAGTTTATTGACACAACTGACAAGAAAAGCCTTAACCTACTCTCTAAGTAGTGTAATTTATTGTTCACTATCCCCTACTCACCCACATATAATAGTAAATGAGAGAAAAAGAAAGAAGAATTGTAATATTACTCTT
>NW_009954546.1:4164249-4189506 GCF_000747805.2 Chaetura pelagica
CCAAACACTTACAAACACACAAACAAACAAAAAAATCATTAAATCTGAAGCGTTTCCTGCCTCTTATACTTCATGACTATAGAGTGATGCCTAAAATTTTGCCCCTAGATAGAAAGTTGGATGAAGCCCCACTTTTTTTCATTACTTGATCTAAGTCTTGAAATTATTATCTGTTCAGAGATGAATGTCAGCTCTTTCACTGGAGATTTGTTTCTCTGCTCCAGAAATATCTTCCTAAGACACCTTTCCATATAAGATCATCAGTGATAAATGTGTTATAGCTTTTCCAAAACTCTCTTCTATATGTAAAATGATTGATTATATGAAAGAAAATCTAGTGACACAGCCTGGTCTCCCTGTGTTCTAGGGTCTCCGTAATGAGTAACTATTACGGTTCAAGTGAAACACTTTCATTTGCAGCAGGCTAGAATATGTCTTGCTTCCATTACTGTGGCTCAGCTGGTGAGTGGTGATTTTTGAGATATAGTAAATTGTTTGTTCATTGTTTTTTGTCCCCATATAACCCACTGGGATGAGAAATCTTGCTATAAAAAACAAAAGGCAATATCAGGGTTTTTTGGTTTTTTGTTTGTTTGTTTGTTTTGTTTTGTTTGTTTTTATTTTTTCTTTTTCTTTGGTTCTGCTCTGTCAGGGATTGGACTCTATGATCTTCAGAGGTGCCTTCAAACCCCTAATATTATGTGATTCTGTGTGATTCTGAGATTTGTATCTTGTCAATTGAACATTTCTTTCCTTCAAAAGTTCATTAATCGCTTTCCAGTCACATAGTATCCAGGATGGTAGCAGTCCTTCTTGGTATGCAGTTACACTGCTCCAATGATTTTGCATTGGGAAACAAGTTTTTGGTAGGGTTAAATCAGATCATCAATTGCTATGGCAGGTAATACATAAACGGCATTAATGCAATGACTTCTTATAAAAATAATTTACACAGCTCTGAGCTTCCAAATTAAGATAATCTCCAAGGTGTGATATGTGTGTATGCATATACATAAGAAAATCAGAATACCTTTTGCATTTTTCCTTGCCAGACATTTTTTTTTTTTAATATATATTTCCTTTGATAAGATAGAAAATTGTTGAATTACGCCTCTTCTACTTTGCCTTCCTTCTCATCCATGTGGTTTTCCATCTTCATATATGATTATTAGATTCTTTGAGTTTATAACCACGAAGGACCTTATGGATAAGTAATCTGACCTGTATGAGTCACAACATAGGCTTTCACTATTCCTGTACCTAATGCTAAACCCTGACATTGAACTAGAACACCAATTCGTGAAAGGCACTTAGTTTTGATAAAGACTTAAAGATTTCAGCAGTGAAGAATCAATTCATTATAAGGGGTGTGTGGAGACACTATGCAAAGATATCTGGAGATTTTCATTAAATATAGGAGTAAAATCTCTTTTTTACAGCGGAAAGAATTTGCTCTCCTGTTTTGGCATAATAATAGTCAAACTGAATTTTATATGTTCTTTGATTACTAAAAAAAGTCCATAGCTTCTGCATAGAAAACAGAAATAATGTTTCCTTTGTAAAATTATTCTGCTTTCCTTATGTTTTTTTGGGCTTCTTTTAAAATGCAGCTAGTTAGAAGACCATAATATTTCCCACGGCTCCCCATTTAAGATACTCTTTTAAAGTTATTCTGCTTTTCCAGAATGAAATGAGGAAAAGGTGGTAATGTTCCTTCAGTTCTTTCACACTCACACACATTCTCACATTAGTGAGAGCCACTGGAAGAGAATAGAACCAATGTCAGGTATTGAAACTGTAATTTCATAAAGTTTTTATCCACCAAAGACTTTAATGGTGAGTATCTAAGTTCATATAAACACTTAAATAAGGTTTAATTAAAAAAAAAAAAAAAAAAAAAAAAAAGTTGTCACTTTTGTATTAAAAAAACCCAACACATAATCTGTTTAAATTATAATATATTTTGCTCAGGATTCATCTTGTCAATCCTTCCAATAGAACTGAAATTTGAGGAATTTAAATGTTGGCATTCTTTCCTTAATTTTTATAAATGAATAGTGAATGTCACCAGAGAATTCTAGTTGTTAATATCTCCACTGATGCTTCCTTATTAATGAATGAGACAGCTGTAGTCTGCAAAGGTCATTTCTTGACCATTCGTGACAGGCCTATGATCCTGGGACCTCATAGTATTAGCATGGAAAGCTCATTGTTATGTCACTGGCTCTCAGGACTCCCATGGATTCGAAATAATCCCAGCACTTAATAAGTTAAATGCAAAAAAACAAAACAAAACAAAACAAAACAAAACAAAACAAAACAAAAAAAAGAGGAACCTTGGTCATATTGTTTTTTCCTGTCAAAAAAGACACCTTAAAGTTCATAAGGATATTACACACAAATCCATTCAAAGGAAAACAAAAGCCTGTAATTCTGCTCTCTAAGATATTAATACCTTCATTTAAAAATTACGTATTATACCTAATTTGTTGAGGATAACAATAAGTGTTCTCAATTTAGCAAAACATTTGTGCAAACTCTTAGGTACCTTCCACTGGCATTTTATTAGTCCACTCCTGCAGCGTGCCACAGACCATCTCGTCAGGAGGAACAACCAGAAAGTGGGGGAGGATCTGGGGCAAGGGTTTGCAGATGACAGAAGATTGGAAATATTTTACTGTAGGAGTTCTGCTCCAAAGCTACAGACAGAGGAATCAATGCACCACATATTGTGCAGACAAACTAAGGTCAGGGCTCAGGAAAAGATCATGAAAGAACTGGAGCTGAAGCTTCTGAAATATTATGGTGACTCACACAAGTTTAGTTAGTGAGGACTTCAAATACCTCATGAGAATGTATTTCCATGTGTGGTCATGTTGTTTAAATAACTTTGATTCTTATTTTTAAGTAAATTTTACATTTAAATATTTTATTTTTACAGATGGAGATATGTAGACGTATACATTTGGGATAATCATTCACAGGATGTAACACGTTAAAGATATGTAGAAATCATGAATATACAGTGGTTTCCATATTAATTGTTTTAAGGAAATATATTATTATTACGAAGTTAAAATAGATATAGATGAAGCAAAATACACCACCTGTACACTCTAGTGATCATAAATCACTTATGCTAGAAACAAATAACTTTAAAAAGGAAGGTTTTTTCTCCTTATTTTCATTTCACTTTTAACAGTCAGAGGTTTACAATTTCAGCTTCTCTCACTCTAACTTTTCCACCCTGACTACGTACTTGAATCCTATTAAAGATATTATTATTCTTACTATGAAAAGAGAAGCACTTTTCGGCATTGAATTATTTGATGCTATTTCATTTTATTTCTCTGAGGTGCCACAAAAAATAAAATATATGAGGTTGAAAACAGTGAGTACAGCACAGAGAAAAATCTGACCTTGTGATAATGTAACAAAATATACTTCACTTACATGTAAACAGTTCCTAAAAATACTTGCAGCACCGTATCCATTTAGAAATTTAAAGTTACTGAACATACAGTTTTCAGATGTATATTAATTAATATGCCCTTGCAAATTAAGAAAGCAAATGAAAACTTGAAAATCCAATGCAGCCAGAAAAATAGCATTTTCTAAACAGAAAATCAGGGGTTGAATGATGTGGGGCTTTTTTTCCTTGTAAACAAGTAAATACTATAAATTGAATTTTTAAATTATTATTATTTTATTTTTTACCCAAAGTAACTACAAAGCAAGTTAACACACACATGCTATTTCTCAATCCCAATTCTGGTAATATTAGTTTTATTTATCTTTTTTGTTTCCTTTTTTAATTATTTGACTGGAAAAAAAATAGACTTTTTCTTTTAGTTGTTTTTTTTTTTTTTTTTAATTCTTCACAAAAACTTTGAACTTGGTCTTTCACTTCAGAAGTATCAGAAGAGCTCACAGTCACTGTGAACCTGGATGTCTCCTGAGAAAAAGAAGGAGTTTATGTGAAACTAAGTGCTACAGCACCTAGAGAGAATGGTAGATCATGAAACAGGAAGAATTGTTTGCCCTGGTAGATGAGGATTGGGTTAGGGATCAGTTGAGCAATCTGGACATCTGTAAATTGATGAGTCTGGATGGAATGCATCCAAGGGTGCTGAGGGAGCTAGTGAAGGTCATTGCTAGGCCACTCTCCATCATCTTCGGTAAGTCATGGGTAACAGGAGAGGTGCCTGAGGACTGGAGGATAGCAAATGTCACTCCAGTCTACAAGAAGGGCAAGAAGGAGGACCCAGGTAACTATAGACCGGTCAGCCTCACCTCCATCCCTGGAAAGGTGATGGAACAACTTGTTCTTGTCACTATCTCCAGGCACATCAAGGACATGGGGGTCATCAAGAGCAGTCAGCATGGTTTTATCAAGGGTAAATCATGTTTGACTAACCTCATAGCCTTCTATGAGGAAATTACTAGGTGGATAGATGATGGTAGAGCGGTAGATGTGGTTTATCTTGATTTCAGTAAAGCATTTGACACCGTCTCCCACAGCATCCTTGTAGAAAAGTTGATCAGGTATGGGTTTGGTGATCAGGAAGTGAGGTGGATTAGGAACTGGTTGAAAGGAAGGAGTCAGAGAGTTGTAGTCAATGGGGTAGAATCTGGTTGGAGGTGTGTTACTAGTGGAGTCCCACAAGGGTCGGTGCTGGGACCGGTGTTGTTCAACATCTTCATCAACGACCTGGATGAGGGTATAGAATGTACCCTCAGCAAGTTTGCTGATGACACTAAGCTGGGAGGAGTGGCTGACACACCAGAAGGCTGTGCTGCCATTCAGAGAGACTTAGATAGGTTGGAGAGTTGGGCGGGGAGAAACATGATGAAATTCAACAAGGGGAAGTGCAGAGTTTTACATTTGGGGAAGAACAACACCATGTCCCAGTACAGGTTGGGGGCTGAACTGCTGGAGAGTAGTGTAGGTGAAAGAGACCTGGGGGTCCTGGTAGACAGGAGGATGACCATGAGCCAGCAATGTGCCCTTGTGGCCAAGAAGGCCAATGGCATCCTGGCGTGCATTAGAAAGGGTGTGGTTAGTCGGTCGAAAGAGGTTCTCCTCAACCTCTATTCTGCATTGGTGAGGCTGCATCTGGAGTATTGTGTCCAGTTCTGGGCCCCTCAGTTCAAGAAGGACAGGGAACTGCTTGAAAGAGTCCAGCACAGAGCCGCAAAGATGATGAAGGGAGTGGAATATCTCCCTTATGAGGAAAGGCTGAGAGAACTGGGTCTCTTTAGCTTGGAGATGAGGAAACTGAGGTGTGACCTCATCCGTGTTTATAAATGTGTAAAGGGTGAGTGTCAGGAAGATGGAGTTAAGCTTTTTTCAGTGATGTCCAGTGACAGGACAAGGGGTGATGGATGCAAACTGGAGCATAGGAGGTTCAATGTGAATATCAGAAAAAAAACTTTTTTACTGTGAGCTTGACAGAGCCCTGGAACAGGCTGCCCAGAGAGGCTGTGGAGTCTCCTTCTTTGGAGACATTCAAAACCCACCTGGATGTTGTACTCTGCACACCACCTCTGTGATGTACTCTAGGTCACTCTGCTCTGGCAGCAGGGTTGGACTAGATGATCTTTCGAGGTCCCTTCCAACCCCTAAGATTCTGGGATTCTGTGTGAATCATGTGGGTCCAGACCAAAAGGAAATGGCTGCTCACGGTTTAGAAAGGTGCACACTTTACTAGGTAAAAAACTGAATGCATGGCTGGGCCCAAATAGTTGTGGTGAATGGAGTTAAATCCATTTGGTAGCTGATCACAAGTGATGTTCATCAGGGTTCAGTTTTCAGGCCAATTCTGTCTAGTATTTTTATCAATTTTTTGGATGAGAGGATTGAGTGCACCCTCAGTTGGCAGATGACACTAAGTTGGGCAGGTGTGTTGGTCTGGTTGATGGTAGAAAGGCTCTGCAGAGGGTTCTGACAGGCTGAATCAGTGAGCTGAGGCCACTTGTTTGAGATTCAGCAAGGTCAAGTGCCAGGCCCTGCACTTGGATCACAACTCCAGGCTATGCTACAGGCTTGGGGAAGAGTGGCTGGAAAGCTGCCCAGAGGAGAAGGACCTGGAAAGGTTGACTGTAGCTGAATATGAGCCAGTGTGTGCCCAAGTGGCCAAGAAGACCAACAGCATCCTGGCTTGTATCAGCAATAGTGAGGCCAGGAGGACTAGGGCAGGGGTTGTGCATCTGTGCGTAGGTCTAGTGAGGCCCCACCTGAAATCCTGTGTGCAGTTTTAGGGCCCTCACTAGAAGAAGGAGATTAAGGGGCTGGAGTGTGTCCAGAGGAGAGTAACAAAGCTGGTGCAGGGTCCTTTTTTTTTTTTTTTTTTTTTTTTATGTGAAAAAAACCCTTTTGATTCACCTCCTTGTCACAAAGAACAATCTTATGTTCTCGAACGCAGTTCACATCACTGGCAAAAATTGTTTTCTTCTGTCTCATTTCTGACAGGCGAGGTGAACTTGGTGACTGCCTCTGTGAGTTAAACACTTTAGTTATTTTCCTTACTTTCATTCAGGTATTGAATCTATGGCATACCCATGAATTTCTGTGAATTCAGAGATAGGTCTGCTGCTTCCGTATCTATTTTTTGTCCTGGTGAACCATCTGAGGACTTTGATCTATTGCTCATTATTTTGAAAGGACTCTTGCCACAAGGACTTTAAAATGGGAGCCTCATCCAGGACAAGCAGATTGGAAAAAGTGACATGATCTTGTGTGTGCTGTTTAGTGCTTTCATCTGAGGAAAAGAAATATTTGAGAGGTGATCAAGCCCTCTTCCTTACAACAGTGCAGTGAGACCGTTGCAGTGAGACCTTTGCAGCAAGTCTGTGGGACATTAGTGGCTACATCTGTCCTCATAAATGAAAAGCACCTGGGATTCTTCTTGGGCACTGAAAGCAGCACAATGACCTTGACCTGTATTGGCTTAATTTGCTTATCCTCTGAAACAAAGTAATTGCATGTGAACAACTCATTAGAAGTCATCTCTGGATTAGGCTAACTCCTTATCCATGTCTGAGAATTGATTCAAAGAGTTCTAAATGTCTTAGGTCAAAAATATGTCACAGGAAGGGCTAAGTATATAAAGCTGTAGATGATCAGGGTCCTGTGCCCAGATGTATTCCCTGGCACTAAGCAAGTTTAATTTATTTGTACAGATATTCCTACAGGATCCTTTATAAAAAATGTGGATTTACTATTACAATGTGATTAAAAAGTGCCTCATGATACCATATATTTTTCACCCTTCATACTTCTGAAGACATTTACCAAGCAGGAATAAAATACTGCTCCTAGAGTAAAGTTCTGTATGTACATTTGAGAAGAGAATTCAATCTACTGGATCTGAGGATAAATATATTGCTCCAATGCAGTCACCTCTGGGGGAAAACATAGGCAGCTCCTGAAAGAAAAAGAGAAAAGGTATTTGTAGCCAGCGTTCAGGCCAAACTCTTTTCCGTGGCCTGACCCTGTTTCTGTCTCATTGTACTCATGTCGTCTGAGCTCCAGACAGCGTCAGCGTCTGTTACATTCCCTTCAGTGAGCCACAAAAAACACCTACAGCATTTTGTGCACTCAACCTGGAGGCAATCTGCTAACGCTCAAGTGTTCATTGAATGGAAAATGATGCAACAGTTGCCTAGCTGGAAACATTATACTTTGCAATAAACAACATGCTTTTCCATTGTCTTTTCTCTGACCTATCACAGATCAGGCATCCCCCAAAGTTTATCATTCATGGCAGACTAAATGGTTAAAAGTCAGGTAAGATTATAGAGAATATAAACTCCTGAGGATTAACAGAACTAGCTGAATAGGATTTCCTTAGGTTTTAATGCACTAGATGTCTGAGACATTGTGACTCTCCTCAGACAGGGAACACGACTATCTCAGTTTTATTATTTTCTTTCTCAAATTGCCAGCTTATTTGGAATGTTTCTTTTAACATTTTAAGGAATTATATTAATAGTTTGAGAAGCATATTGTTGGGATTTTTTTTCCTAAAAAAGGAAAATAAGGGGGAAAAAATGCTTAATTTTTCTCGATTATTATTTTATTCTTTTTTATGTGCTTACACAAACCCTCTGCCCCATAAAAATCTGTATTCCATTTTGAAGTGTTCCAATAAAAATAAAATAAATTCATACACAATATAAGTAAATAAATAAATAAATGGCACTACCACCAAAACCAGCCAATCATCCAGGCAACTATTTCTTAATTAAAATATGACATATTAAATCAGTGTTTTCAACAGAATACAGTCTTTCAATATGAAGATGATTCATAGAATCATAGAATCATAGAATCTTAGGGGCTGGAAGGGACCTCGAGGTTCCTGTTACTCAGTGTGAATCATGTCAGTCGTTCTTCCTATTTCCCTATGATGCCATGTTCAATGTGAAAATGACTACATTTAGCTTTTATGTAAGGAAGTTATGCCAAAAATATTATCTTCTATGATGCTCTACTTTTGAAGTTATTAATAATTGTCTTGATGTAGTAAGTTCAGCTTTCAAATAAAGCCATGAGACTAACCATTATAACAAAAAAAAAAAAGAGGCCACAGCTATTGCAGGAAGTGGCTGAAAAATGAGAGAGCACCTAAGGTCTAGCCAGGAGACCAAATACGATCAAAAGTAATTTTTGCTGGTATAGTCCAGTAACTCCTATTTCCTCATCCTAAACACATTCCCTCAGAGGTACAGCTATGAGTTGCCCTTGCTCAGAAGATGTCATCAAACAGTTCAGTCCTTCGTTCTGAACTTTGGTGCCTTCTTCTCCCTCTGTTTTGTCTGTCTTTGTATTTAAAATAAATATGGTTCAAGTCTTCAAGCTTAGGCTAGGGCTTGCTCAGGTTACAAGTATGGTGGCTTGTAAAATGTAGTAAACACTGCTGCTGTTGAGCTTTGCAAATAGCAACTTGATGTTCCTGCCCTCTATAGTTTGAAAGAACTTGCCGCAGGACAGACGGCTTAATATGCATCTAGTGTGCAGTTTCACTTCTCTGGCTGCCATAAAAAAGTGCCACTGTGGATTTCTCATGTGGAGACAAGGTTTGAAGCTGAAGGAATAGCCTACAGTGCAGAGGAGCCCATGGTACATGAAGGATGCAGAGCTGAAGACAAGTGTTTTCTCATAAAAGCTAAGTCAGTTCAGAGTTACTGTCTGTCTGGTATATGCTAGAGATATGTCTTGAAACAGAGGACTGTCTGATTATTTGAATGGTGGCCTTACAACCCTACAGAGTAGGAGGAGGTTTTGACCTTGGAAAATAAACTCCAAGCCTGCATACACAAAGTTTTGTGACTTCACTGCAGAATTATCTATCCTATATCCACAGTGGACATGTAGGATTCTTACAACTGGGAGTTCATGAGATAAGTGGTATTAGCAAAAAGCCATTTTCCGTAGAGCAAATTGCTGATAAAATCCTGTGTCTCTATTAAAGCACTGACAAACTGCTGGCCAATAAGACATGTCAAGGGACACATGGTTGAAGCTGGATTTTTTAAGCATCTCAGAGTCAGAGGGTGACACTGTGACAGCTGCAACTTTCCAGCCCAGGATCACTTCATCACATCTTAACACACCCAGATATCCAAACAGAAAAATGAAGCTGTACATTCCACCCAATTGAAGCATTCTGTTTTATTCTATTCTACTTTATTCTAGTATAGTCAAGTCTAGTCAATTTTATCCGTGTGCTACCGTTTCAGAAAACTAGTAGAACGTGTGGTATCTGAAGGGTTTTCAGGTCCCAAATGGACTGCATCTTTCCTTGAAGGTGAGTATAGAGCACAGAGACTAGGGCCACAAGACTGAAAGCTGTAGTGCCTGAGTTGTGTGTTAAAAAGTTAGGTAGAATTTATCCAGGTGTTCATACAAGAGTAATATGAAATTGCCCCTTCTACCTTAAGTCCTTTACAATGTATTGGTGGAAGAGTGTTTGTTTCTGTTTTTTAAGCTTAGCATCTGTGCAATGTAAAGCTCATGGCTGCTCTGCAGTTTAGTGTGAGATGTATTCAAACCATCCGCCATCCACCAAGGACACTTAAACACGAGACTAAAGATCCTGCAAAATTAAGGATGAGTGATAATAATAAATAACAGTAACGGAGAACATTTAAGACAGATCCATATATTTAACCATAACAGAAACCAGTAGACCTGCACACTGCCATCCAATGGGCATGGACATGAAAATAATACTGAATTTACCACAATATATTTTCACAGAACTCTGCCAATGGTACAATTTTGACTACCAGAGTAAATTTAACTAGTAGACAAATTCAACAGAATAACTAAACAATATTCCATGTGTGGCAGAGTTTTGAGGCTAAAAACTGGTTCATGCTAATATGTTGGATTGTTATAATTTTTCAAACAGTTGGTTAGTGTGAGGTTCTGCTCAACTGAAATTCCCACATTTTAACTAAATAAGTGCTGTTAAAAGACTGCATACCATAAATGGTATGTAGATGACTAAAGCAGATAGCAGGAATATGTCATGTGGTTTTAATGGGATTTACTTGTCACTGGGTACTGTGTGGCAGTTACAAACAAGGTAAGATTTGTAGTTCCTTATTTTCTTATTGGAAAGAAAGTAAAGAGAGAAAAATTGTAGTATAAAAAAATCTTAAAAATGCAAACCTAATTTGCATTGTATGAATATTAATCATGAACTAAAATGCTATCTGATTCTAAGTACTATGAAACACTGACTAAACTGGCAGAAGTATTTTAAAAGGAAGAAAATAAAGTGAAAGAACTAGTACAGGAAAATCCGATCAATAACAAAATTGGAAGTGTATTTTCTCTGTTCACACATGGGCCACAGTCTTAAATCCAGTCCTGCTTTGGATTTTAGTGATTGATAAGAACATTTACCCTACCTAGTTTCCCTTGTTATTTATAATGTACTAACAGTTTTTCTATCCAAACTGTAGGCAGTTCATCTTTGGAAAACGTCGGTTTCTTCACACTAAAGGATAACCAAAAGAAGTGTTAGTAGTAGTGAACTTGCCTACAGACCTATGTTTGCTAAATAAGTCTGTGTAAACCAGGTTCTTAGTAGTATTTGACACATTGTTCCCATTTCCTTCCTTCTCTTGACAGTGTCTCTGCCACTCTTCAACTCTTCACCGTTGCTCAAAGCAACATTTGCTGGGTTTCACGTTTTTTATAGAATCATAGAATCATTAAGGTTGGAAGGGAATCATAGAATCATGGAATCATAGAATCCTAGGGGTTGGAAGGGACCTCGAAAGATCATCTAGTCCAACCCCCCCTGCCAGAGCAGGGTCACCTAGAGTACATCACATAGGAACGCATCCAGGTGGGTTTTGAATGTCTCCAGTGAGGGAGACTCCACAACCTCCCTGGGCAGCCTGTTCCAGTGCTCTGTCACTCTTACAGTAAAAAAAAATATATTTTGGATATTCACCTTGAACCTCCTATGCTCCAATTTGCACCCATTTCCCCTTGTCGTATCACTGGTCATCACTGAGAAAAGCCTAACTCCATCTCCCTGACACTCACCCCTTACATATTTGTAAACATTCATGAGGTCACCCCTCAGTCTCCTTTTCTCCAAGCTAAAGAGACCCAGCTCTCTCAGCCTTTCCTCATAAGGGAGATGTTCCACTCCCTTCATCATCTTTGTGGCTCTGTCGAGCAGTTCCCTGTCCTTTTTGAACTGAGGGGCCCAGAACTGGACACAATACTCCAGATGTGGCCTCACCAATGCAGAATAGAGGGGGAGGAGAACCTCTCTTGACCTACTAACCACACCCTTTCTAATGCACCCCAGGATGCCATTGGCCTTCTTGGCCACAAGGGCACATTGCTGGCTCATGGTCATCCTCCTGTCTACCAGGACCCCCAGGTCTCTTTCACCTACACTACTCTCCAGCAGTTCAGCCCCCAACCTGTACTGGGACATGGTGTTGTTCTTCCCCAAATGTAAAACTCTGCACTTCCCCTTGTTGAATTTCATCATGTTTCTCCCCGCCCAACTCTCCAACCTATCTAAGTCTCTCTGAATGGCAGCACAGCCTTCTGGTGTGTCAGCCACTCCTCCCAGCTTAGTGTCATCAGCAAACTTGCTGAGGGTACATTCTATACCCTCATCCAGGTCGTTGATGAAGATGTTGAACAACACCGGTCCCAGTACCGACCCCTGTGGGACTCCACTAGTCACACACCTCCAACCAGATTCTGCCCCATTGACTACAACTCTCTGACTCCTTCCTTTCAACCAGTTCCTAATCCACCTCACTTCCTGGTCACCAAACCCATACCTGATCAACTTTTCTACAAGGATGCTGTGGGAGACGGTGTCAAATGCTTTACTGAAATCAAGATAAACCACATCTACCGCTCTACCATCATCTATCCACCTAGTAATTTCCTCATAGAAGGCTATGAGGTTAGTCAAACATGATTTACCCTTGATAAAACCATGTTGACTGCTCTTGATGACCCCCATGTCCTTGATGTGCCTGGAGATAGTGCCAAGAACAAGTTGTTCCATCACCTTTCCAGGGATGGAGGTGAGGCTGACCGGTCTATAGTTACCCGGGTCCTCCTTCTTGCCCTTCTTGTAGACTGGAGTGACATTTGCTATCCTCCAGTCCTCAGGCACCTCACCTGTTGCCCATGACTTACTGAAGATGATGGAGAGTGGCCTAGCAATGACCTCCGCCAGCTCCCTCAGCACCCTTGGGTGCATTCCATCTGGACCCATTGATTTATGGATGTCCAGATTACTCAACTGATCCCTAACCCAATCTTCATCTACCATGTCAAACTCTTCCTCTATCTTGACCTCTTCTGGGGCTATATGAATCTGGGGCTCATAGGGAGACCCTGCAGGAGTGAAGACAGAGGCAAAGAAGGCATTCAGCACCTCTGCCTTCTTTATATCCTCTGTCACCAGGGCTCCCACCTCATTCCTCAATGGGCCAATATTGCCTCTAGTGCTAGTTTTGCTAGCTATGTATTTGAAAAAGCCCTTTCTATTATCCTTAACCTGACTTGCAAGGTTAAGTTCCAAGGAGGCCTTAGCTTCCCTACATCCTCTGACAACTGTCCTATATTCCTCCCACGTGACCAGCCCCTTCTTCCATGATCTGTAAATTTTCCTTTTCCACTTAAGTTTATCCAGCAGTTCCTTTTTTAACCATGCTGGTCTCCTAGCTCCCTTACTAGATTTCCTAACCATTGGGACACTCTGATCCTGTGCTTGCAAGAAGTAGTCCTTGAATGTTGACCAGCTATCTTGAGCTCCTTTATCTTCTAGCACCCTGTCCCATGGGATTTCCCTTAATAGATGATTGAGGAGACCAAAGTTTGCCCTGTGGAAGTCCAGGGTTCTGGTCCTGCTGGGTATTTTGTTCCTTCCACACAGGATCCTGAACTCCACCATCTCATGATCACTGCAGCCAAGGCTGCCATTGACCACCACTGCTTCAACAAGGCCCTCCTTGCTGGTTAGTACAAGATCCAGCAGCGCTCCTCTTCTAGTCGGCTTGTCCACCATTTGCATTAAGAAGTTATCATCAATGCACTGGAGGAACCTCCTAGACTGTGAAAGGCTGGATGTGTGAGTCTTCCAGCAGATATCGGGGTAGTTGAAATCTCCCATGAGGACCAGGGACTGTAGTTGTGAGGCTGCTTTCAGTTGCCTGTAGAAAGCCTCATCAACCTCCTCACCTTGATCAGGAGGTCTGTAGTAGACCCCCACAACTGTGTCACCCGCACCTGCTTGCCCCTTAATTCTTACCCACAGACTTTCAACTTGCCCCTCATCAGCCCCTGCACGAAACTCAATACATTCTAGTTGCTCTCTCACATAAAGAGCAACTCCACCACCTCGCTTCCCTGCCCTATCTTTCCTAAAAAGCACATAACCATCCATGGCCACATTCCAGTCATGTGAGCTGTCCCACCATGTCTCTGTTATTGCTACTAGATCATAACCCTTAGCCCGCACACAAACCTCTAACTCCTCTTGCTTGTTCCCCATGCTGCGTGCATTAGCATACAGGCATTTCAGGAAACGAACAGAGCACACTGGTTTAAAGCTTTCTCAATGAGCCCTGCTAAGTCCTGCCCCAAAAGCCTCTTACCCCTCTGGGACAGGTACATCCCACCTGCCACCATCAGGCCAGGTGTCTCATATAGCATCCCATGATCGAAAAAGGCAAAATTCTGTCTTTGACAGCAGTCTCTTAGCCATTCATTGACCTGAAAACTCTTCCTATATACCTCCCCACCCATTCTTGCAGGAGGGGTGGAGGCAAACACTACTTGCGCTCCAGACCCCCTAACTAGCCGTCCCAGGGCCGTGAAGTCACTCTTCATTGCCCTTACATTTCTTGTAATAATTTCATCACTGCCAACCTGAAAAATCAGCAGTGGATAGTAATCAGAGGAACCCACAAGATTAGGGAGTTTCCTTTTAACATCTCTAATCCGAGCCCCAGGGAGGAAACAGACCTCCTTACTTAACTTAAAGATCATCAAGTTTCAACCCCCCTGCAATGAGTGGGGAATGCTGCCACTACACTAGGTTGCACAAAACCTCATCCAACCTGGTCTTAAAAACCTCCAGGGATGGAGCATTAACAACCTCCCTGCGCAATCCATTCCAGCTCCCCACCACCCTTATAGGGAAAAATTTCTTCCCAATATCTAACCTGAATCTCCCCTCTATCAGTTTAAAACCATTACCCCTTGTCCTATCACTACTTTCTTTGATGAAAAGCCCCTCCTCAGCTTTTCTGCAGCCCCTTTCAAGTACGGGAAGGTGCTACAAGGTCTCCCTGGAGCCTTCTCTTTTCTAGGCTGAACAGTCCCAATTCTCTTAGGCTGTCTTCATAGACAGAGGTGCTCCAGGCCTTTGATCATCTTGGTGGAGGTGCTCAGTAGCAGACAAGATCTCAGCTCGTGTTTGCCACAAACAGATATCTAGGAAAAGGTTATTTTGTTTTGTTCTTTGTTTTGCTCAGATCTTTCTGACCTCAATGCTGAAGGCAAAGGAGGTCTCTTACTAAAATGCATCAAAACCTCTTGCCCTGACTAGTGCACCACAGAAACACAAATGCTTTTCGCCCATTCAGTTATATCCTGTTTTCATTTTTTTTTTTGCTTTGAAACACTCAGGTAATCTGAATCTTTTCTTCAGAATGTACTAGAACATATGTTACAAATACACATGTGCTTTTCCAGTAGCTTCCATTAACCAAGGTTGAAGTAACACCCAATTGACTAGTGCAATATAACACCACTATAAAATCTACAAAGGCACAAGAGAAAAAGTTGTTTGTTCAGGGGGAAAAAACAAAATAAAATAAAACTACTGTGGGTAGAATTGGAAGAGAGTTTGACATCTTAACATTCATTTTTATTCAGCAAACAACTTCTAATCCATTTGTAGTGTTTCCCCAGCCTCTCTTTCTCTAGATTCATAACTATGCATATGTGTATATATATAGTTTTATTTATGTATATATGCATGTGCGTATATGCAGGTGTGTGTGTGTCTGTGTATGTACTTTTAGATTAGATTCCGTAGATTCAAGATAAAGTCTATCATCTAGAAGAGCACAGTAGGGTATAGTGTTTCCCAGAACTCATTATATCATAAAAATATTATTTTGATGCAATTGGGTATTGGTCCAGGATCTGTTTCCCTTCCTTTTTGCGATCTGAAAATATAAGACCAGGTGATCTTCATAAGTGCTCCAATCTATGTCTTCTTGATTTAACTCCAGTTCATCCTAAATAATAGCCACATTTTCATGACATAGGGGAAGTTGTTCTTAAACATTGACACTATTCCCTGAGCTATACACAACACAAAGCAATCAATACCACATTCGTCAGACTGGGTCAGAAAAGAGCAGTACTGGTGGTTTCAGAGAAGAAAAATTATGCATTAAGCAATTCTAAAAAGTTTAATAGGTAGATCCTTGGTTTCACTCAGAAGCAAGAGGTTTTATATTGGGACTGGTTGGACAATCAGATTTCTAACAAGGACAGAAGAGAAAAAATGTGTAAATGGAGATAAAATGTACTTCTTGGTAATGAAAACATTTTAGCAGGTCCCCATGAGGTATGGAAATGCATTTATCTCCATTTTACAGATAGAAGCTGAGGAACAAAGAGAAGTGACTTAGTGAAGGTCACACATGATCTTTACAGCTATGGTGAATTCAGCCTTTGGTGCCAGATTCCCCTCAAGTAGGCCTACCATTTGACTGAATTACCCAGACATATTTCCAAGGAGGGAGAAAGAAACAAATAAGGAAACAAACAAACAGACAAAAAAAAAATAAAATTATGATGACAGAGTGATTGCTTGGAACACACTGTTGGGTACCTGGGGTGAGTGCTGGCCAAAACTTCGCTGTGGACACCCTAATCAATTTTATGAAGCTTGCACAATACAGGTGCACCCAACTTTGGCACACAAACACTACAAGATTTCATGCACAGGTGTTTTAAGTCCAAAAGCTTTCATCTCTGCAGCACATACACAGGGAACATGATGTGTCCTGAAACTCTTGATTCTTTGTGCACTCATTGTGTTGTCACCTTCTGCATGTGCATATCCCAGATGCTTATCAGATTACAATCTCATGGCATCCATGCAGTAGGTTGGAATCCTCAAAATTCTTACATAGTCTCTGGTTGATGTATGAATCTCAGACGAAAATATGGGACCCCTTCCCAATATCACACAAAAATCTCCCTCCTTGATCCTAAAAAAACCCAGTGGAAGACAAAAACATAGAAATCCAAATGATGCTCACTTAATGGAGACTTTAGTTCTCTCTTGTGAGCATATTGTTATGATGAAGCCCCCAAACACAGACTGTGCAATCCCTGTTTACAGGCACATCCCTTGCATGCTGAACTTACCTAATAAGTGCTGCAAGATCTCAAGTGTTTCTATGGAGTTTATAAGTTTTTCATTATTTAGTCCCTAGTCTCCCTTCCTCTAAACATTAAATACTGTTTTTCATGCACCATCTCAGAGCTGCTTATAATAATCTTCTGTTGTTCATAAATCTCACAGAGTTATTGTGCTTCTGTTCCCTCATTTCTGATTTTGGTCTCATCAATTAACCTTGTTGAAACTACGCTTGTATGACCAAAAAGAATAAGACGGAAATAGAAGCTATGAAGCACAATTACTGCATTGCGAACAATTTGTTAGATGTGACCTAAAATATAGGCTGATCTGAGTACAAACACAGGCTACTTAATTAGAGCAAAAAGCTAATTCATATTTTGAAGGGGAATAAATAAATAAATTAGTATAACCATCTGTGCCGTGTGTATCACAGAGATCCAAAGCGATACCTCTTCAAAGCTCTTCAGGATCATTTGGCTACCAGGCCTGCAACATTCAGTCTGACATAAACTAATAAAGTCATAGATAAAATCATAATAATAAGTAAAGAGATGGGGCACTGTGTCAGCATGAACTAATTCTGAGACTGGAGATATACACTGTGAGTTTCAAGACCTATTGTCAATGAGTAGAAATCTGCCTACAGGTCCACCATACTCTGTGAATAATGGCTCCCTGGAGAGTTAGTTTCCTCTTGTCATTTCATCTGCAAGACACCTCTTTCACTCAGTTTTATTGTAAAATTTTGCACATAGATAAATCCAGCAATGTAATAATTATTGGTTGTAATTCCATGCTAAGGGTTTCCTAGGGATTGTAAGGTCTGTATATCCCCACTAAAGATTGATTAGGCATCATCTCAGAGATTAACAGCATAGAATAAGTATGAGAACAGCAGCTCCTGGATGCTAATGTAAAACCTCTCACTGATACAAGATGTTGTCTCTGCTGTGGGAAACTGTAGAAACAAATTGAAATTATGTGTCACAGTTTGACTCAGGTCTGACAACAATGCTCTCGATCCCCTCCCCCTCCCACCCAGGTAGGGAAGGAGAGAGAGAAAAAGAGAGAGACTTGGCTGGATTGAAAACTAAACTACACAACTTTAATTAAAACACTAATGAATCATACAAGAAAATATATACAATTATATACAGATATATTCAGGTATGGGCAGAAGCCTCTCGCCTCCCCCCACCCCAGCAACTCCCACAGCACTTCCCTGAACTGGGAAGAGTCCCGAGGAATCCTGGAGCTGCTGCTGGAGAAAGCAGAGAGTTATGGGGGTCAGAGAAATCAAGCCTGAGGATCGACGGTGATGGATGAACAGAGTCCTCCCTGGACGCCGGCCATGGACGGAAGAGAAGGGAAGAAAGAAGAAGGAAGGAAGTTGTCCTCTGTGATCTCTGACCTTCCTTTGAGCTTACGTAGATATATGGAATGGAATATCTTTGGCCAATTTTGCTGTCCATCTAACTCAGCCTCCTACGGGGGGGTCACAGATCTCCCCATAGTGTCTGAGCTAGCAGAGTGCAGGTGTAGCCTTGAAGCCTCTGTAGTTAGAAAAACATTCCACTGTCTTATCAGCCTAGCAGAACACACTGTTGCTAGTTACAAGAAAGCTCACTGAAGGGAAAAAAAAAAATCAGTAAAAAGAAAAATTGGCTTCATCCTGGCTCAAACCAGGACATTATGGAATTTATTTATTGCTATTCTGTAACACTTGCTTAGTACTGATTTAAAAAATAAATAATCAAACAAAAATGTCTGTTGAATAGAGAATCAGCACCTGAAAATTCTGGTTATTCTTGAAAAAAATTCATCTCAGGAACTAACATCAGTATTTCTTAGTAACTGTAGTTAGGGTTCTTTGGTACAACAGCTTGGGTTTTGCAGCCTTTTACTTCAATTTCCTTACACGCACTTGGCTTACAGAGTCACAGAATGACCTTGTTTGGAAAAGACCTTCGAGATCATTGAGTCCAGCCATTAACCTAACACTGGCAAGTCTGTAACTAAACCATATCCCTAAGTACTCTGTCTATACAACTCTTAAATACATCCAGAAATTCTTCCTAACATCCAATCTAAATGTCCTATGAAACCTGAGGCAATTAGCTCTTATCCCAACACTCATAATTTCATTGGACAGACTGATCCCCATCTCTATTCAGCCTCCTCTAAGACAGTTGCAGGTAGTGATATGGTCTCTCCTCAGCCTCTATTTCTCCAAGCTCCTGATTTGTTCTCCAGACCCTTCACCAGCTTTGTTGCCTTTTTGTGAATGCACTCCAGCATCTCAATGTAATTCTTGTAGTTAGGGGCCCAAAACTAAACACAGTACTTGAGGTGTGACATGTAACTAGTGCCAATTACAGGGGTAAGACCATAAGATCACCTCCCTGGCCCTGCTGACCACACTATTCCTCATGCAAGCTAGGATGTCATTGGCCTTTTTGGACTGCTAGTCCATGTTCCTCTGGCTGTCAATCAACAACCCCAGGTCCCTCTCTGCTGGACAGCTCTCCAGCCATTCCTCCCCCAGCCTGCAATGCTGCCTGGGTTGTTATAGCCGAAGTGCCGAACCCGACATTTGGCCTTTTTGAAACTCATATGATTGGCCTTGGATATTCCATCAAGCCTGTCTAGGTCCCTCTATAGAGCTTCCCTACTTTCAGGCAGATCAACACTTCCATCCAGATTAGTGTCATCTGCAAATTTACTCTATCCCCTTGTCTAGATCATTGATAAAGGTGTTAAACAGCAGTGGCCCCAATACTGAGCCCTAGGGAACATCAGTGACTGACAACCAACTGGATTTAATTCCATTGACCACAACTCCTTAGGTCTGGTTATCCAACAAGTTTTTAACCCAGCAAAGTGTATGCCTCATCGAAGTCATGAGGAGCCAATTTCTCTAGGAATGGGAAATGGTGTCAAATGTCTTACAGAATCAAGAGACAACATCTCTCTTGTTAAGTCTTTCCCTCATTGAGTAAGCAGATCACTCTTTCAAAAGATCAGGTGTGTCAAACAGGACTTGCCTTTCATAAAGCCATGCTGACTAGACCTGATCGCCTAGCTATCCTGCATGTGTTGTATAACAGGATGATCTGCTCCATCAGCTCCCCCAGCACTTAAGTCAAACTCACAGGCCTGTAATTTCCCTTTTCAAAATAATACTTTTCTTTGTCAAGAATATACGTTTTCCTATGCAAGATCATTAAAAATCTTCAAAGTAGACTTAAAAGTGTACTTACTTTGTTTCTCCTAAGCAAATCATTTTGTACAGAGAAGAAAGTGAAATAAATTAGGGTTAAAAATATTGATACTGATGAGAAAGTATTTAGAACATCCAATTGACACAAACTGATAAGCTTACTATTTTTTCTGTAGCTGTTGTAAGAGCAGTATATTTTCAGGATTATTTTTGAGATTTTGAGGGTTTTTCTTAAATTTTCTCAGTTACTTCAAATAAGGAAAAATCGTGAATCCCTGAAAATACCTGTAGGAAGAAAAAAAAAACAACCCTGAATTTCTCTAAGCCTACTGTTATATTTCATGCATAATACAAAATAACTCTTTAATAACAGGTTATTTGGTGATACAAGCTAGGCAAAATTTTCTAGTTTTCATTATTATGATAAAAAGATTGTGATCATTTTTCATTGCACATACGTTACACAGTTAGTAAATTCTCTCTCAGTTTTAGGACACCATTCACTTGGCCCACTGAGGTGAATTGCATCTCAATGGTAGCCTAAGCTGCATACTTATGACCTGAGTGTACCAAAGAGGCAAGGACATTCTACTGTGAAGAATATATTAATACTTTGACATTTAACTCAAAACCACAATTCATTTCCTCTTATAATTTGTATGAATATTTCTTAACTGCAACACCTTTTTTTAAAAAAAATCCTAGTAGTGACAATAGAAAGGTCTGTTATTTATCCAAACGTTCTGCAGCATTGCTCTGAACTATCTGAAGATCATTAATGTGCTAATCACAGAAGGTAGGAAAGAAATTTACTGAACTTTATGAGTAGTTAATGCAAAGTTAAGGCCTAGGCTATCATTTTCAAATAGGAGCAGAAAATGCCTAATATGCATAGCTTCTTGTATCATACATGAAGAGTATGACTGACCAAACTGGCCACTAGCCACACAATAGTATCACTCTTAGCAGGTGGATTCACTCATGATGCATATGTGACACATGTTACTGATGGATTGTAGAAAACTACTGATACAATGTCGGAGGTGACTTGTTTCTTCCCCTCTAAGGTCAAGGTTGGTTCAGGCTTCATATGGCTCAGGACCTGGACCAAAGCCCAGTGAAGTTATGACCACTTCAATTGACTTTGATAGGTTTTGCATCAAGAAGGGCAGATAGGAAGTAGTTGCTGGAATTAAATAAGGGAATAAAATGGGAGTAGAAAAATGAAGAAGTAATGTGAGAAAATCTGAAGAACTCTGTCAGGATCCATCTTCAGTCAAACTTGCCCCTTTGTTGAAATTAATTTCTGAATGATAAATGTCTCAAGTTTGGATTAGCAAGAGACGGTTAAAATATTCTTTAAATTAATATTGTTATCATCAATCTATTTTTACCAGTTATTATTATTATTAATTGACTGATTTCACAAAAGAAAATAACCTTAATGTGAGAAATAAAACAAATGGTGACAACGTCAGGGCTCCACCAAGCCCAGAAACACTCATATGTTCCCAGGACTATTCAAAGTCGAATTGTCCTTACTTTCAATTTCTAAGCAGCAGGAAAGAGAAGGGAGATTCATGGTAGATATTTAAGAAAACATGACAGGCTGAATGAGGAGTACTCTGTTAAAATTTTGTGGTTTTAAGTGTCATTGCTCCAGAAAGAAAAGAAAAAAGGAAAAGAAAACAAAAAAGAAAAGAAAAGAGAAACTAAGAAAAAAAGAAAAGAAAAAAAGAAAAAGAAAAGAAAAAAGAAAAAAAAAGAAAAGAAAAAAGAAAAAGAAAAAGAAAAAGAAAAAGAAAAGAAAAGAAAAGAAAAGAAAAGAAAAGAAAAGAAAAGAAAAGAAAAGAAAAGAAAAGAAAAGAAAAGAAAAGAAAAGAAAAGAAAAGAAAAGAAAAGAAAAGAAAAGAAAAGAAAAGAAAAGAAAAGAAAAGAAAAGAAAAGAAAAGAAAAGAAAAGAAAAGAAAAGAAAAGAAAAGAAAAGAAAAGAAAAGAAAAGAAAAGAAAAGAAAAGAAAAGAAAAGAAAAGAAAAGAAAAGAAAAGAAAAGAAAAGAAAAGAAAAGAAAAGAAAAGAAAAGAAAAGAAAAGAAAAGAAAAGAAAAGAAAAGAAAAGAAAAGAAAAGAAAAGAAAAGAAAAGAAAAGAAAAGAAAAGAAAAGAAAAGAAAAGAAAAGAAAAGAAAAGAAAAGAAAAGAAAAGAAAAGAAAAGAAAAGAAAAGAAAAGAAAAGAAAAGAAAAGAAAAGAAAAGAAAAGAAAAGAAAAGAAAAGAAAAGAAAAGAAAAGAAAAGAAAAGAAAAGAAAAGAAAAGAAAAGAAAAGAAAAGAAAAGAAAAGAAAAGAAAAGAAAAGAAAAGAAAAGAAAAGAAAAGAAAAGAAAAGAAAAGAAAAGAAAAGAAAAGAAAAGAAAAGAAAAGAAAAGAAAAGAAAAGAAAAGAAAAGAAAAGAAAAGAAAAGAAAAGAAAAGAAAAGAAAAGAAAAGAAAAGAAAAGAAAAGAAAAGAAAAGAAAAGAAAAGAAAAGAAAAGAAAAGAAAAGAAAAGAAAAGAAAAGAAAAGAAAAGAAAAGAAAAGAAAAGAAAAGAAAAGAAAAGAAAAGAAAAGAAAAGAAAAGAAAAGAAAAGAAAAGAAAAGAAAAGAAAAGAAAAGAAAAGAAAAGAAAAAGAAAAGAAAAGAAAAGAAAAGAAAAGGAAAGAAAGAAAGAAAGAAAGAAAGAAAGAAAGAAAGAAAGAAAGAAAGAAAGAAAGAAAGAAAGAAAGAAAGAAAGAAAGAAAGAAAGAAAGAAAAAGAAAAAACAACACAACTCAAAGGCAATAGTTTTCATGTGTCATTATGTAATTGGTACTATTTGGAAATGTTTGCCAAAAGAAAAAAATTAAACACATACAATGTGTGTACTAAGCACAAACTTTTACAGAGGTAGATGACAATGGCTTCCTCACAGTAGTGATACATGTCCTGAGTGGATGTGGGATGCGTCAGTGGAATTCATATGAAGAGAGTTGCATGTCTGGACTTGTTTAATTTCACCCAAGTATATACATGCTCATAAAGGACAGGGTTTAGTGATGGATTTGGCAGTGTGCTGGGTTAACTGTTGGACTTGATGATCTTAAGGACTTTTTCAATTGAATTATTTTATTATTCTGTAATTAAGAAATTGTACAGGAGTATTCATATGGATGTGACCTGGAAAAATACATCTAATATACATCTAAGAGGTACAGTACAGAGGTACATCACAGAGATACATAACTTCAGGTGTGTGTGGGGAGAACTGTTTATACAATTTCATTCTTCCTAGTTGGAATTGGTTGAGAAATCAGAAATCACAATAAATGAACCTGAAAGATCTCTCCCTTCCCCTAATGCCTTCTGTGGTCATGTATTAATATAAATAATACAGTGAGTCCTGGAAGTGCATGTACAGTATATCCTTTAAAAGCTTTAAATAGATAAACTCTTGCACAGTTTCTAGACCAACTCAGCTCAAAATTCACCAGAGGCTTTACTAACACTCAGTATTCCTGATGATTTTCATGTGTCCCCTTGCAAATATTTCTGTTTCAACATTATTTTTTTCTTTTTAGCACGAACAATTTCCTGACTAGTCATTCTTATGCCTGTGACTGGTTAGTTGCAAAGCATAAAACGTGGCATTGGAAAATTCTGTTTTCATCTAGGTTTTTAATGAAAAACAAAATAGTTCTTGATCCAAGTTGTTTCAAAGTGTCATATGAAACTTCAAAAATCTTACTTAAATCAAGAATCTCAGCTTTATCATTCCAGAATAGTTATGGCGGTGGAGGTCTAGAAAATGCCTCTGAACTTTCCTCTGGCTCTCTGCATAAGAATGGACACATCCGGAATATTAGATGTTGTGATAGATGAGGAATATAATAATTTCATTGTCCTGGATGAACAAGAAACTTGGGAGGTCCTGTCATATGCTCTTTCTGTTACACAAAGTCAACCAAACAACTAAACCCAAACCAAAGCAAAAAACAAGTAACAAAAAGCAGACTCATAAAAATGACCCAAAGATATTAGGCTTTTACTTGGGTGTGGTAGCTTTAAATTTTCTGTATTTTCTCAAAAAAAAATATGGGCTAGCTTATAAATGACTGTTTCATTTACGACCACCTGTGAATGACCACTTATTTGCAGCTTTGTATTTCCTATTTGGGGAAAAGAAATATTTTAAAATTAAAACAAAATATTTTAAGGAAAGTTGAGATACTTCTAGCTTCTGATAGGTGAGATTTCTAAAATGGAAGCACTCTCTGCAGCTGCAATACCTTCCTGCTGGGAGGTATAGTGAAGTAGTTTAATTCTACTTTACAGCAGAAGCAAATAGTACCTCTTCTCACGCAGTATGTGGAGTAGATGGAGTGAATAAAAAATTCTACCCAGATTCAATCCAAATGGTAGCATGCCTGTGCCAAAATTTAAGGAACTCATAAGAGATTACAGTGTATTCCTATAGTGCAAGTAACACTGCCCAATTTAGACACTGGCCCTTCTTAGTTAAGGTTCCCTCTGTTGCTGAAACGAGGTACCATTTGAGTCTATCAGAAAAGTAATATTCCAATAAAGTGTGCATGTAGTACTAAGTATTTCTGTATTGTTAAAGTGTTACTGAAGTGGGAAGAGTAAACTCTGGTGCACTGAATGATCAAGGAAACTTTTCCAGAGAAGATTATGCACTCCTGACAGCCTCAATGTGATAAGTATATAAAGATTTAGTGTCCATTTATTAGTTTCTCCACACAGGAGAGCCCTGTGGCTGCCAAACCTGAATCATTACTCTCATTTTTCATGCTATAATGAGTATGGAAATAGTGACTACCTGGATATTTTCCTGGACATGAGGTGTTCTAACTAAGTACAGCTAGATCACCGTTATTGCATCATTGACTTATTATCACTCTGATTAATGTATCTTCTTTATTTTCATTCCCTGTTCTGAAACAATTGAGATGTTACTACATCAGTATATCTACTGCCCACTTCTGAATTATGCCCTTAACAAGCATGTGTCTTTGATACTGTTACTCATATTTTACCATATTTCTTGAACTCTTTCC
>NW_009954546.1:4189558-4197193 GCF_000747805.2 Chaetura pelagica
TCTTTCCCTCAAAACCAAATAAGTTAACATCTGATCATGTTTACCTGAGCTCAGGTTAAAAAATTGTGAATAATCCCTTTATTCTTAGCTACATGCAAATCCTTTGCTGTGATTATTTTCTTGACAATTACATTATTCCCTCAAAGAACCTGAGAGGCATGCTTATTGACTTGTATTTTAACATATCCAAAATCTATGTCTTTCAGTTTGAATGATGGGAGTGTTGATGTGGAAGTTTTCAACATATTTTGAAGATGACTAAAGAGACAATTCATATGATCAGTCTCTGTACATGGTTCTGCTGCCAATTTCAAGATATGAGGTCAGCTTTCCTATAGCAGCTTTCCTGTTTGCTACATATAAACAAACATATATATAAGGCAGAAAGGACTTCATTCTCATTTGAAACTGAAACTAATCTATTCCTGCAAATTTTAATATTAAAGAGCATCCAAATACTTTATTATGAACTCTCATTTGCAGTTTAATGAAGTGACAATTTAACAGCATGCAATGTAACACCTATGCTCCATTGGTGTAATTTGCCAATATCTCTACTGTTTATGCCTGCATTCACCTGTTGCCACTCTGAACAAGTAATCTGCAATAAATCATCAGAAAGGAAAATCCTTTGCTAAGAAGTGCAAAATACATAAATATTGCTCCCATTAAAGAATAACTTGTCAAAAAACAGCCAAGCTGACAGTATAATTCAGAACATTGTGAAATTCTCCTCTGTTGTTCCAGCCTAATCATGACAATTTCCTTTTTATCCAAAGTCATACCATTTCTTCTCATTGTATTGAAAAGATGACATTTTACTTTTCAGTTAAGTAACTCCAACATATATCCTACTCAAATATTTGGGATTCAGAAATACTGGCCGTAAATGTGACCTTCTTGGCCAAATAACAAAAAGGTATGATGAGTCTTATCTGTCAAATTCTAATATCATCTTGTATTTACGTTCAAGACATACTTCCTCTGGGTTGCATTTTAAAAGGAAGAGCAACGTTTCAGTAAGCAAACTGTGGAGATTAGTAAGTAGCTGGAAGTTAGTCTTCAAAGTTTCCCTGCAGCGGGTTACAGATACAGGAAGGAAAGAGTAAGTGTTCTTATTAGATGTACGCAAAATAACAACAGAACTTCTTCATCCATTGCAGTCCCCAATTCATCCATCTCTAACAACTCTTTTGTTTTAGACTTCAGTTCCAGCTATTGCTTTATCCACACTCCTAATGCGTTCTGCATTCCTTCACTTGACACCTTTTTTTCCTCTTCCAGGAAAGTAGTCACCTAAAGATGCCTTCCTACCTATCACTGTGCACCCACTTCATTATTTTAAGTACAAAGAAAAGACTGACAAGATCAAGCAAGTGGCCTGCTAGATTCAAGTTAAAGCCTCTGCTGAAACTAATGCTGCCTGAAGCTAGCTCAAAGTGAAATTACAATTTACAAGTAACAGGCTTGGTATGTGTATATTTTTAAATTGGGAAAATACCTTAATAAACTTCAGATCACTGTAGTTTATGGAGGGATTACCCCTTGCTAAAACTCAAACCTCGTGTTTCTGGAATTGACATACTTTCCTGCATGTCATCATGAAAAAGAAAACAGAGGTTCTGTCTCAGTTTCAGACATGGAAGGATTTCTGCTAAATTCATCTTGCTTTCTTCAAGTTATATGTGGGCAGTGTTTCCTAGCTGATATTTTACTGATAAATATATGTTTTCCCCCTTTGCCTACGGCTCATTCAGATCAGCTTCAAATTATTTAATAGGAACGTGTAGGATTGGGAACCCCTTCCGCAGCCTGGTGCCTCAGTCTGATTCATCTGGGCAGAGTTCAAAAAATCAGTGTGAAATGCAAGCACAGCCCCAGAAGCAGGCTTCTCTATGGCAGTGGGCTCTGCTCTCTGTAAGGACATGGCTTTTTTTCCCATAAAAGAAAACATTCATTGCAAATCCATGCCCTAAGAAATACTGAAAGCAATACTGAATATGCTTCTGAAATACTTGGTATTTTCATCACATGCCATCTAAGCTAATACACTGCACTGTTTACAGTCCTCCACTACAATATATTTTGAAATTATTACCTTGCTCTGAGTCATTTATGTCATAATGCTCTCCATAGGTGCCCATAAAATGAAAATGTAAACCTCTTTTATTGGTGGCACTGCATCTTAATTGAAAATATTAAAGGCTACTGCTTTCCTACAGTTGTTGTTTTTTGGGGGTTTTTTGTGTGTTTTTTTCCCCTTCTCCCTCTGTGTTTAATTGGCTAATCATATGATTTTTTAAATGAAATAATCGTGAAAGAAAATATGAATCTAATTTAAATTCAAAATGGATTTGGCGATATTTAAGTGATTGTCCCAAAATAACAGAGGGTCCATGAGGCAATAAACATCTGCTACTTTCATGACCATCGGCCTCACTGTTTATGAACTTGGGAGATATTTATTTTCAAGATACATGCTTCTCTTCAAGTTATACTGCAATACTACATTTCCCTCCACAAGCACTCCCCCACACACACATTCCCCATTTTACAATTATTTTTGTTTGGTTTTGTTTGTTTGTTTCTTTGTCTTTGACTCCCTCCACTCCTATCTCCTTTTACATTAACAGCAAAGTGAAATCCAGGCAAATGAGAAATGTTTTCCAAGAAGTTTTTCAGCCAGTGGAGATGGATGGTTTAGCTGTTTCTCTGCTTAAGAACTATGTGGACTACTACGTGTTTATTGGCTGAAGAAGTTAATAGGAATTTTGTATTGTCAATAATTCATTGTCCAGTTACCGTTCAGTTGTATTTGTTGTATGTAATTGACAAGTTAGGCCTTGAACTTTGTCTTTTTCTCACATGTAATATGTACTAAGAGTGGAGCTGGAGAACTAGTTGCATTTGAAAGTTACTGACCGCTTTCAGGTTTTGTCTTTTTAGAGAAGAAGGTAGAAAAGAAGAATAAAACAGACAGCATTTTGAGATGTTTGAATAATAATTTAGCTAAGGAGACAACAAGAGTGCTCAGAATACCAAGATTACAATTGTTGAAATCTTGGACAAAGGCCAAAAGCATGCTAGTCTGCATCAGGAATAATGTGACCAGCAGGACCAAGGAGGTGATCCTGCACCTAAACTCAGCCTTGGTGAAGCTGCACCTCCAGCACTGTGTGCAGTTTTGGGCACTACAGTATAGGAAAGACATTGAGGTGCTGGAGAGGTACAGAGAAAGAAAACTAGGCTGTTTAGGGGTCTGGAAAACAAGTCTTATGAGGAGAGGCTGAGGGAGCTGGGGCTGTTCAGCCTGGAGAAGAGGAGGCTGAGGGGAGACACTGAAAAGAGCTTGTAGTTGCCTGAAAGGAAGTTGTAGTGAGGTGGGTGTTGGCCTCTTCTCCCTAATGACCAATGACAGGACAAGAGGAAATGGGGCCAAGTTGCACCAGAGGAGGTTCAGATAAGATATTAGGAAAAATATCTTCACAGAAAGAGTGGTGAGGCATTGGAACAGGCTGACCAGGGAGGCAGTGAAGGGACCGCCCCTGGAGGTGTACAAAAAAACAATGGACACAGTCTTTCAGGAGAAGTTTTAGTGGTTAGGGGTTGTTAGACAGATGGTTGGACTTCATGATCTTTAAGGTCTTTTCCAAACTTTCCAACATAGAACTCTGATGATTCTTTGACTCTGTGTTCTCTGTGAGCTGAGAATTTCTAAAATCACATGACAAGTGAGATTCAGGTTTCTAGTTTCAGATAACTTTAAAAAATAATAATAATTATTTTTATATGTTTATCGTTAACTTTTTTTTTTTTTTTTTTTTTTTCCCCCTTTAGGAATGAATGCAACCCTAGGGAACAAAATAATAATTATTTATCTTTTTAAACACTGAAAAATAAAATTAATTTATATATACCCTTATTTAGAATCATCTAAACTGGAAAATATTCTTAAGGTGGTATTGCAATAGTTTCTCTGTCAATTTTACCATGCCTATACTCAAACTCAAATTATATTTTCTGAAAAAAATTAGTGCTGTAAATGGGAAAATCTAGAGATAAGTTTAATTTCTCACAACATTGTAGGTGGACTGAGTAACAAGGAGACTAATATGTCACAATGTGCTTAATATTTTATATGGAAATTGTATGGTCCAATTCAAACCTCAAAAAGAATTTAAAATGTAGATAATTCTTCCAGATGAAGGAAGTGTTTATTATTTGTAAAATACAGACTGAGAGAGAAAAATCAGATATCATATCCTTTCAAGTGACAAGATGTACTGGGGAATCCTGCTTTAGGTGACCTGAACATTATAGAAAGTGATTTGAACCATTCACTCCAGATTTTACTGCAAAAGCTAGCTAGCTCTTTCATTTTTTCTTTCAAAAAATTATCTTGGAGTATGTAATTAGTGTGATTTCATTTTACTAAGAGAGACAAAATTGAGTTACAGAATTCATCTCCAGACAACATTTAGAATGTGCAGTTTGAGAGTGCATGGAGGAATTAGGAAGACAATGTGCTAATATTTCTTCTTTTCTCCAGATTACATAATTTTATTTTGCTTTCTGTCTGTTTCATGTGGCACTTACCCAGAAGACTGTCAAAGACATAAAATATCATTAAATAGTCACATCATAGGTTTAATAAAAAACCATGCATTGCATAGCACTGAGCCACAGGATGACATTATGAGATGAATTTTGTTGGAAGTTTCCTTATTTTATTTATTTTTAGGTGGGTTTTTATTTTATTATTTCTTTATCTGTTAACATTTTTACAAGGTCAGAACTTCCCAGGGCAGAATATCTTCTCATATAAGCGAAGATAAATTATTTTGCCTGACAAATTTTCAACAGACGCATTTTACCCACACTTAAATATAGCTCATGCAAACCTGAACTGCAGCTCCAGGGCACAACTCTAGATTTTATATTAAAGTGTTTGATTTGCAACCAATTATGCTTAGAATCAGATTCCACTGCTGCCTCACTTAACAGTACAGTACCTTGATTTCAAACAACTTCATAGAAGTTCATTGGGTGTTGGTTTTTGTTGTTTTTTTTTCCCTCATCTGTCTCTTTTTCTCCCCTTTTCCTGTTGCTTAGAACCATTTCCACCTTCATCAAAACAATTTCATTTGGGCATATGAAAGCATTACAGCCAGTAAGCGGAGAGTACAGAATAAGCTTAACCATTGCAGCTTTTTTCCCATCTGAATACCACAAAACTTGTATCTCACCATAGTGTAAGGTCCCTGATTACATCAACCTCTCCAAATTATGCTGAAATGGAGGCCATTCAATTTGCTACAATCAGTAACTTTCGAAAGAGTCCTGCATAATTGATTTCACAGTAATATAGGCATAGGTGAATGAGTTCCTCAGCCTCATTTATACAATGTTTTCTTTCATTGCAAAGTGCACTATTCGATAGAAATCACTTTTTTTTTTTTTTCCCAACAGTTGGCAGGTAAGGCTTTTGGCATATACAAAGTTGTAAGAGAGAAAGAGAGAGCAGGGGAAAAAATACAGTAGAAACCTGAAAATTGAAATTAATGCCCTGGGTGAAATACTGAACACAGACAAGCCTTGGGTGAAATGACTACTTTTTTTTCTATGTGTCAAATATGGATGGTAAACAAAAGATTCACGCAGGGTACAGAAACCTCTTGAAAGTTAAATGCAGTCCCCAAGTGCAATATCTTGGAGGAGAAGGGGGATTTCAAAGATGATCATTCAACTAACGCTGAAAGTATCTCCATGGGTTAATGAGCTAAAGAGACTATGGACACCAGGCTGGAGTTAGAGTTAGGGAAGTAACTTTGAAAGAAAGGTAAATACTATACCCATGAACTATGAAAATGGGCAGCTGCCTTAACACTAGCACGTTGCACATATCTATTAGTTTTTTCCCCCAGATAAATCTAGTCACTCTGGCTATTACTGAGTGGACAAGCTTCTTTAGCTCTAAAGATCCTGTTACTACATTATAGACCTACAGTTGAAACCTCATGAAAGATGTACCACAGCACATGTAAGATTGTGTGAATGCTTCCTGCTGGAAAAGCAGTAGGGACAATAGTGAAAAATAAGTAAATAAATAAACAAATAAACAAACAAATAAATAAAAGGGTAGATAACATGAATAGATAAAACCAGATAGAATATATGAAGCATTGAAGTATCAGGGCATAGACAACATTTTCAGTTATCAGGAAGAAAAGCAGTGCTGCTGCATATTTACAAGACAAAGAAAAGCAGGAAAATTAGACAGGAGTTTGGAAGTTAAAAACAAGGAAACACAAAACAAGTAAACAGAAAAAGTTGTCCTTTAAGTTCAGAGAAAAACATGTCTACATGAAACACAGAGCTTTATTTTAGACTGACCAAATCACTATTTTGAGCTGTCTTATTTACATTGATTCACAAAGAAACCATGTCAGACAAAGCCCTGAGTTATGTATGTCTGAATTTAAGCAAGAAGCATCCTTTTCATTAGGTTAATGTTCATTATACAGAAGGAAATAGATACTTATGGGAGTGGTAATATCAAAAGCAAACCAGTGGCTTAGATTACCTCTCGCTTTACAGTTGCAGCTGTTGTATTCTCCTTGTTCTCCCAGAGTTCAGAGATCAGCTACAGGATTTATTCTTCTCATGAGGGGTATCTGTGTAGCTGTATACACAGCTTTCTCTGTGTGTGTGTGTACAAGTTCTCTACAAAAACAGTTACCTGTGAACAGTCCCTGTTTAGGAAGAGTACAACCCTCTCTGTATATCAGTACTCCCTTTTCTGAAGACTGGGTTGTTTTAATGTTGTTGTTGGTTTTTCTTTGCCACAGTTGATTACTAACTGCTGAGGAAAGATGTTCACTCAATCCAAATATAAGAAGACTTAAGTTTATGATGCTTAAATCACTTCTGAATCTGAACTATTTGGATCTCTAAATTTTGTGATAATATTAACAGAGCTTCTGCTGAATCCCTTTATTTTATTTTATTTTTTGTATTGTTTAATTTTACATGAGTAAATATAATTACTCCTTTTGACAGAAGTTCTAATACCAATTTATAATTCATGGAGTTAATTATGTTAACGAGGAGGCAATCATTTCTCAACTCTCCTGTAATTTAAAAGGATTTTATTATTTTTTTTTTCTCTCCCTCTGTCTCTCTCCCTCCCTCTCATTCTTACCTCTTCTTTTACAATTTCTCTTCCAGGCATGAAGTGGGAGCATACACAATTCATCTGTGATATAATTATTTACCATGGCAACAGTTTGTGAATGGGATTGTGAAATTGCAAAAAACTAAAAAGAAGCTTAAGTAGAACAGTCTGAAAAAAAGAAAGAAAAAAAAATCCTTTTCAAGACTATTGAAGAGTCCTTTGACGTCAGGAATGCTTTTGTCTCCCCAAAATGATAAAACAGGAAGAGGTGAAAAGAAAATAGTTTATGGATTTGTTGTTTCTCCTTTGATAAAACCTTTGCTAAAATCTGATCAGCTAATGAAGATAAGTACTTTTTATGTGTTTGTGCATGTGTGAATTGGTTTTGGGGTGTGGGAGTGTGCATTTAAAAATGTCTTATAATAAAGAACATTTAAAAAGACTTGAAGTGAAAACCTTTC
>NW_009954546.1:4197428-4226375 GCF_000747805.2 Chaetura pelagica
GAAAACATGTGGAACATAAAATATTTTAAAACTGTGGAAGAGAAAGTCATACTTGTGGTACTTGATTTTTTCTTGTTCTATTCCTTAGATAAGGAGGTGGCTCAAATTCACACTTGTATGTAAGACCCCCAAAGCTGAGAGTCTTAGAGGCAAATAGAGGAAATCTATTGAAATCTACTGGTATAATTTTTGTATTTTGCTTGAGGCTTCCACTGACAAAACTTTCCTTACAACCTATCTTATTCAATCACCTATTGAGTATTTTAGCACTGCTGGTACAGAAATGAAGAAATCTATTGATGTTCTTCAAAGGCACACTGAGCTGCATATGAAATGAACAACAGTAACAACAAAACCTCTTCCTAATATGCCATGGTTTACAGTTCACCCACCTAGGAACAAAGTTAGGTGCCATGTTTACCCTGACTCACAGCCATGATGATTTCAGAATCAAAAGATTTCAGAGGAATAGATTAATAGCCATCAGTAACTTCACTGAATGTTAATTAATTCAAGAACACTTTGAAAAGTCTCCTGCCCAGTTGGTCGCATGAAGGAAGATTTTGTAAAATGTCTGTCCAACTTTTGCTTATGAATTTTGTTGTGATTTTTTTGGTGGTGGTGGTTGGCTGGGTTTTTTGTTTGTTTGTTTTGCCTTTTTTTTTTTCTCCTTCTTTTTCCTATTTTTCCCTTACCAAGACATTTCTTCATTTTCTCTTAAAGTGTCACTCAAGTCTGACATACATGCAAGGATGTGTTTAATCTGTATCAGTGACAGATTTAGGGACTTGTGTTTCCCATTTCATGGATTGGAATGGAAGTAATTATAAAATAGGAAAGGCAGTTTTCCAGCTTTCTTTTAGAAGCAGGTCTTGACAGTTAGATTTACAACTGCATTTAGGTTCCAAAGGTGCAGGGAGGCACCTAGTAAGATTTACAAAAGTATGTAACCACTTTTGGAGAGCAAATGAAATTAGGAGCCTAACTCTTCTAACTACATTTCTAGATCACCTTCAGTTCTTTTTTTTCATATTTTGATACATTTTAAAAAGCCACCTTCTGTTCCCATCAGTGAAATATTCTGGGATTTCAAGCAATAATTCTAAGCATGATGGTCCGCTCTGTTTTTTTGTGTAGGAAGTGCTTTTTGCATGAAACTAGTAGGGATGTATGTACTGTTGGGCATATAAGCATATAAGTATGTCCTGATATTCACATATACTCATAGAACAGACAGTAAAGGAACAACAAACCAGTTACCTAGAAGTTTACATGTTAAAAGGAGGCTTTGATGAGGCAGAAGAGAATGTCTCAATAATTACTTCTTTGTGCGTCAGATTATGTTGACTTAGGTAACTTACTTATCAATAAGTGGGAAAAGTAGCTTCATTAGAGGAGATGGATATACATGAGTGTGTGTGTCTTGCAGACTCTGTCAAAAATATTAGAAAGTTAAAATATTAGAAGGAGAAGGAGAAGGAGAAGTGAATATATATATCAAGATATTTCTCCTCCAAGACACGGTTCATAATATACAAATGTTTAAAACGTTTGACTATGCTATATGTGTCCATGGTTTTCTTCTTCAGTGTCTTCCCTTGGCTGCCTTTTCATAGCCTCATTCTTTAATGCAAAGGATATTTTCAGTGAAAATGGGATCTCTGATTAACAATTCATCTGCTCCTGCTGCTCATTTTCCCACCTGAAGTCACAAACCTCCACTTGTGACCTCACTACAGGTTGCTGTGTTGAGAGGATTATGATGTTACAAACAGAGCTTTATAACTTCAGGAAGAGAATGAGCAACCAGAGCAGATGAACTCCTCTGAAATGAAGATCCCGTCTTCATAAAATGCAGTGAACGATAAAAGGACAAGAGGGAAAAATGGCAGAAATTACACAGTCAGGATTGTTTCTAAATACAGAGTACAATTATTAGTTATCCCATTCCCTGTCTAGAACAGGATTAATAGAACAGACCCTGTAAGTCCTAGGGGTGGTTCAGAGAAGCAACAAGCTTTTGCACAAATTTTAAAGTAACCTTCAAACAGTTCTGATCCCTTAGTACTGCTGGTGTCTGCCTGCTATTTTCAAGTAATTCTAGATTTAAATCAGGATGGTCTATTGAAAGGAAAATAGCACAAGGCTTTATAAATTAGAATAAGAGCCGATTACCACAATCAGGACTGTGACTAAATCACATACTTTGTGGTTCAGGCTTGCAGATGAATGCTTAGCAGTGACTGACACTACAAGAGAGGACCATTCTGGGGGAGCAAGTCTCAGTTTTTATCTGGTTCAACCTCACAAGAATGAACTGCTAGTCAATTTTGGAGATGCAGAAACAGAGTATTACCTACTCCTTAGGAACTGAGGAAATCAACTGAGGATCAGAGAACCGAATCCAATCTTAGATAACCACTGCTTCTCTTTTTTTATCCTTTCATTGTTTTTACACTTATTCATTGTTTTTTACTTATTTTATGCACAAAGTTGATCAAAGAAATATGAAAATTAACCTATGCTATAGAGAGTATATAAAATGGATATATATTCCTTATGGAGTAAGCTGTTTGGTGTTGGATAACAGGGAGATCGAGCAAGATGTAATTTATTTTTGAGACACAT
This sequence comes from Chaetura pelagica, assembly GCF_000747805.2. NCBI lineage: Eukaryota > Metazoa > Chordata > Aves > Apodiformes > Apodidae > Chaetura > Chaetura pelagica. Next base: position 4,200,057 of record NW_009954546.1, read on the forward strand.
AATTTTTAGAAAATAAAGTACAGAGGGGCAGTTTTGATTTAGAGAAGAGGAATATGCTACATGTGCTTTTGAACACAAACAGAAGGCTGATGTGAGGCCATCAGAAGGCTATAAGACAGCAGTCATGGGCTCTGGGCTGAGTTGGCAGGGTTGAAGCTCTAAGGAAAATCAAACTAGCTCACAGCTGATTCTGAAAAGGACTTACCCAAAGCCTGAAGAGCAAATACTGCATGTTACAAACTCTTTTCAATCAGAAGTATTGGAGAACCAGAGGTGGACCTGCTCATATCTGGAGCCTTGTGCATGTAGTACAGTGAGGAGACATAATGGCGGTTAGAAGAATGCATTGCCCCACTATTTTCTCACAACAATGAACTGACAATTATTGTTAAGATTAGTAAAAATACACTTCGGGGGCTGAATACTTAGTTAAATCAGTAACAAATTTCCTACAAGCTTAAATTTATTCCATCCTTCCCTCCAAGCTTTGTGACATTAGTACAACATGCTTGATGAGAGGTGAATTGCTACCCATCGTAAGTAGCCAAATGATACATTTCAGTATTCAATACTCCTGGATTTGCACTTGAACCAACATTAAGTTTTGCATCAGAAATTCTCCCTGCCAAGAAGTTTATAAGAATAAAAGAGTAGTTGATCCTTCATTTGACTGTGAAGGCGCTGTTAGTCTGAGTGCTCTTGTCAAATATTTAATACATAGGAAATTAATAGTTTTATGTGGATGTCTCTGTCAAATGGGGAACAGATTACATTTTATTTTAATTTAGTTTTGGTTAGTATAATATGGGACTTTTATTTCCACATTCTGTAGGTACTGGGAAATTATGCAGAGGAGAGACCAAGTCAAAAAGGTGTATATTCATAGTGTACTGCATTACTTAGCCTCTCTGCCTCTTTAAAGTTCCTAGGGATTCTTTTCAAGTCCAGATTGCACAGAGATGTCTAAGTATGCCACCTATACCTTGTCAGACTCAATGACACTGAAACTATTTTCTCAGCAGGCATTAGTTTCCTCAGCAGATAAAGATGGATAGTGTTAATTTCAGTTGCTTAACTACCCCCCTCCCCCCACCCCCAGAAGCTGAAATTCCTTCTTCTGTGCCAAGCTAGAAGTGCTTGACCCACACTTACCACCTTCCTAAATATCCACTTAGCAAGACCCTCTCTCACTGATGCCATGCTACCAGAAAATTTGGCTCTTTTGCTTTTCCATTTTTGTCTCTTAAGGGAAACTACCAGATACAGGCAATACTTCCACTTCATTATAAATTGGAACGTGTTTATTTGAGTAATGGGAGTACAGTATTGAGGTTTTCTGTTGTGATGTCTAGCTTTTTGAGATTTAGAAGATTATTAAAAATGTGTCCTTTATATTGTTGGTAAGAAAAACTAGTTCATTGTCATGATGTCAGATTTTTTGCCACTAGGGGCTGTAGCTCTCCTGAAAAAGTTTTAAAGACCAGTAAATAGAACAGATTGTTAAAAACTCATGTTTAGGTACCAGTTGTAATGACTGAAGTGAGCCTAAGATTATGGCGGTGCTGACTTGGTCTCTGAGGAAAAGGTATGACGTTTGAACTGAAGAGCTTAATTTCCCATCTGTAAAATATGGAATGAAGTTAATTCCTCATCTTCCTTCTCATTCACTAAACCTGAGAAATATTCCAATGTTGCAAAACATCACCATGAACGAAAAAAATCCCAATTCATCTTCTGTTGGAGATGATATTTCAAACAATTTCTACCTTATCTGGATTCAATTCCACATTTTAGCACAGTAGAAGATGAATCCAGATGGGAATGATACAGCTGCCTAAACATTCACTTCATTCAAAGCTGCAAGTTGCACTGAAAGGGATGCATATTTCTTTAATGTAGGCAGGAGAAACCCCACAAAAACATGTGTGGCAATATAATATTGTCCAGGTACTGCACAAGACTAAGTAATCTAATGTACGTGTGCTACTGTGTCTATGTGCGGAAAGGAGGGAAGAAGGAAAGTAAAATTAAGGATTTTCTTAATTGCTTAAAATTTTGTTTGGAGGGAATGTTATAAAATGCTGGGTGAAAACAACGGATCAGCTTCAATTGTGTTTGTTTTTTTGTTTGTTTGTTTGCCCTGCATGATGACTCTTTTTCCTTTATTTCAAACCTAGTTGAATTTTACCTAACATTGATACATAATTTGAGGAACTTAATTTGTGCTTTCTTAGAGCTGGCCTGAGGGACACTTCCCAAACTGGGTTCAAGGCACCTACCTCAAGTCACCCTGACAGAGACAAGATAGGGAAGGGACTGCCTATTTAGCATTTAAAAAACAAAAGCTATGCTTGCCTCTTAAACAAAAAACAATTGATCACTGAGAGTGGGTAAACATTGTTTAGCCCGAGCACACAGAACTTGAGCGATTTATGAGCAGCTACAAGATCACCCCTTGACTTCAGTTGGAAGCTGGGCTGCTTGTCTGAGTTGCAGGCTCTGACCGGTAATATGCTGTGCAAATGAATTTAGAGATTTTCTCAGCTTGTATTCATATTCTACAAAAGGTAAATATCCCCCAATTGCACCTACTTGGAGCTGAATTATTGACTTGAGCTTTGAAGTGCAAATGAGCTGAATGAAAACATACTTAGACTGCAACATAGGAGCTATTCCTACTAGCTGATTTATGGTGCATTAACTGTCTAGTAAGGAAGGCCTTCTATTGCTATGGATTTGTAATCCCCCAGTCCAATTATCCTGAAGATGAAGGCAAAATGCCATCCACTGTATGAGGCGATCAATAGTGGTCATTTCTTAAAATTCTTTACTTCCCCTTCTTTCCAGCAGTCCAGGTTACAGTATCTTCTATAAATTGTTCTTTCACGGTTTATCAGCCCTGCTGTTTCTAAAAGCCAGACTTATGGACTACGGTTATGAAAATAAACTGCTATAAACAACCTTTCAGTAGGTTAAAAATATCAGTGTTTGTGGTGAATGGAAACTCCTTTAGAAACTTCTAATCACCATAGTCTGTCAACATGAGAGCAATCTCTGTCTGAATAAATATGTCAGGAGAAAAGGGACAAAATATTTATATGAAAAGGAAAAAAAAACACAAACAAAACCAACCAACCAAACAAAACCCAAGTAAATAAACAAATAAAAAAAACCAAACCAAAAAACCCACAAAATAACCCACAAAAAACACGAATCCCAAAAAACCAACCCCTCACACACACTTAATTATTAAAGACCCATACATTTTATGAAGTTTTATTAAATAAATAAATACATGAAGTCACATCAGATGAAAAAGTAAAACCCCTCAGTTCTCTTGTTATTGTTTGCTAAAGGGCATTGTACCTTCATGTAACGCCACTCCCAAACTCTAATCCAAAAGAGAAGAGGTACCCTCTTGTTTGCCAAATTATCACATCCATTTGTTTTGTCTTCTACCTTCAGGCACTTCTTTGTGGAAAACTTTCTTGTCTCTCTCACCAGCTTTGTATCACATTATGAACTCTTTTGAGTGTTTCTCAGAACTTCTAACATGAACACATGCTTCAGCTTATTTGAAAAATGCTGTTTATCCTGAGAAAATACTGGATGTTGCATATTCCATTTATTTGTTGTATTTATTTGTGTGCATGTGTTTCTGCCTATTGAACCTGATAAAACAAGACTTTGTTCTAATTTTAGAGACAGCTGAATAAAGTTACAACAATTGAGGTTCATGCCATTGGTGTAAATATTTGAAAAGGGAACGTTTTCATTGGAGAAGTAGCCCTCAGAATTTATTACCATTGGATCTCTAATTATTCCTCTCATTGCAGTCCAGGTGATATCCCTCACATCAAGTGCATGTTTAAAACGGGGCAAATATCTACACTATGCTGTTCCCAAACTACTATCTTACCCATTAAGAACAAAGGCAGTAAGAAATGGCTGCCTGCAATGGTGATATCTGGCTTATATCTACCTGAAATAAGGTAAAAATTAATCCCATCCCTAACATCAAAAGGAAGAGAGCAACAAGCTGAAGAGTCACACTAAGCAGTAAAGCATTTTTCATAATCAATACCACTGTCATGATTGGATAATGAGCTTCCAAAGGGTATCATTCTGTTTTCTAGGGAGATTTGAGATCAAAGGTTGTTCCCAATCTTCATTAATTTAATTAAAGCTGGTAAGATTACTGTGGTATCTGGAAACAGAAATATTATACAGAATTTGGGGCCACAATTACATTTCCCACTAAGGTAAAAGATCTGTGTTTGATGGAACCTAGATAAATCAGTGGCAAACAACACATTACATTCTGTCTCAGTTTTATATGGGATTCTTGAGAGACATTGCAGACTATGAAGTAAAGAGGATATCCTGAGTGACTGAATAATTTTTCCAACATAGGCTCTTTGTTGCTCTAGCAATCAAGGTGCATACACAGTTGTCTCTCCAATATGAAAATTTTACAAAATTATTAGCAAACGTTACTCAGCAAATTAATTTATGAATTGAGAAATTATCTCCTTCATAGATTAAAATCTGTGGTTTAGAATAACTGCAGCTATTTATCCAAGGTCATCCAGGAGATCTGGATATACTCCTGGCATAATTTTTTGCTGTCCTGAAACACTTTTCTTGCTCTTACTCACTGGGGCTCATTTCATATTTAAATTATTGCCTGAGAATCACAGGACTACATGTAACCCAATTTTTTTTTTATAACTGATCCTCACATTTTCTTGGGAAACATACTATTCTGTTTGGTTTCAGGCCAGAACAAATTATGTAGGAACAATGGAAACACAGCAATACCATTTCCAAGAGAATTTTTATTTGCACTAGTCTGCAAAGTTTTTGCCTAACTTCAAAGTTCAGATGTTACTTTGTAAAGGCAGAATTAATTTTCTTGATTGCTAATCCATCACCACTAAGTATGATGCATATGGTATCAAGCAGGTATTTCTGCTATCATTAATTGTGGCACATTGTCACAACCGATAAGGAAATGCAATATGAGAACAAGAAAACAGTCACTGGATTTGGCAGCTTACCCTTGTTTTTTGAGTCATCATGGCAGGTATCAACTGAAACCCTTAACTCAGGAGGGTAACTGTGTGAATAAACAAGGAAAAGAAACTCAGGACTTGGAGAGCATCAATCATTCAGCTGTGTTGTCTCTCAGTTTGCAGTGCTGTTGTTTATTGAAAGATAAAGATGGATAGGTCTGAAGGGGGAAAAAAAAAAAATAATAAATAAATAAAAAATCTGTAAGATATCCTAATGCTCAAGAGCATAAGCATAACTTTTGGCCCTGAAGATTTTGCTACAGAAAAGGAGAGGCAGTGACACAGAGGACATGAGAAGGAAATTAACATGTGCTTGCTAAAAAAGAAATCAAATAAGGAACTGCAGTTTAAATTACAGATAAAGTACAGCTGAAATGATAAGTATCATATGGGGGACAGGAAAGGAAATTAACAAAACATCAGTTAGCGGGGTAGAAAATACCTAGGTCCAAGCTCAACAGCAGATAGAAATACTTAGGTCAGGAGGTAGAATATTGGATTTTTTCTTTTTTTCCATAAAGAAAGTCCTAACTTAAAGTGCTAGGGAGGGCTTTGGAAAAAGATTTTCTTTTTTTTTTTTTTCTATTTCAGTTTTCTTTATGTGGAGATAATAGAATCACTGAAATAAATGTGAATTACAGATTAAATCATTTTATTATTAAATAAAAAAGTCAATGGAGATAGATCCTTTTGAGATTGTACAGTCATTCTCCAGAGTATCCCCATAATATGGAAAGCTTACACATGCACAGAGATAAGCAGGTGAATTCTGTATTTTAAAACTAGTAGAAGCTATTATGATTATCTTTGCTGACCTGCAGTGTAATAGAGACAACAGCACAATCCTTTCTGCATTAGATGAACTACTGTTTAAAAGTTTCTGGACAGTGCTGCAGTCCATTTTGCACCATAGAGAAAGTCCCATTTGTTCATCCAGGCATCTCAATATGATGTTGAAATCTTCCCCAGCTTCTGGATTAACCTAGTGTTTGGAGAAAAACAAAACGGCAATCTGAAACCACATTATCCTGCACATTTAGTGTTAAACTGTGAGTTGAATGTTGCAATAAACAGTAGCACAACGTTGCTTTTTTCAATTCTTGCATTGCAGTTTCCTTGACTATTAAAGGAAACTTGATCTCAAGAAACAGACTCTACATTAGATTACTTTCTGCTCTCTTGAGTTTACTAGGCCTCTACATGGTATATTGGGATAGAGAACTGAGGAAATGGATTGGCCTAACCCTTCTAATTTACTGACAATTTTGCTCTTTTCCTCTGTGTAGCTTCTTTTTTTCTTTTTTTCCTAAATGCAGATTTATTAAATTAATTCCTGATACTTTAGTAGAAAAAAAAAACAAAAACAATAAGAAACCCACAAAACCAACCAAGCAAAAAAAAGAAACAAACACAACAAAAAAACCCAAACAGAAATGAACTTCAGCCAAATATTTGTTCCCATTCCACATTGAGCTCTGTTCTGCAGTCCTGCTTTTCTCAGCTCTATATACCAAAGGGGCAAATTGCAGGTCTCTGCACTGGTGACTTTCACAGCGTATTTCCCACTCGCCTCACAGAACCTCTGTTTCTTATTTCTCTGTTGGTTAATGCTAAACTATTTTGCTACTGCAAATCTTTCATGCTCATCCTTCTGTAACTTTATGAATCTTCAGCTGCTTCATATATCTTCATTTAAGTGAGCTGAAAATAGCTGTTCTGGGATCAGGACGTAAAATAGATGCTATAACAATGCTGTAATAATGTTAATAACAACAGCAAGAGGAATAGAACAACCATCACAATAACAATAACCAGTGGTAATATTGATAAGCAATCACTATCCTTTTCACTGTTTATAGTATGCTAAATAGATACTGATACTATAAACATGCAATACACTGTATGATGCTTCACATGTTTTTCCTGATATATATATATTAGTTCAAGGATATTTTAATATAAACCTGTGTTTAAATATATATACATGTTTGCATGTATGTTTATATATGTGTATACATATTTAATATATATTTATATACACACACACACCCCTTAATTCAGCTTGATCTACTCTGTGGAAACAAAACCACAGATTTAAATAACAATACATTTATTTGTTTTTGAAATCCAGCCTTACTTTTTGGATCTCTCACACATGTTCAGAAGCAGATGAACACCTTTAGACCTTTTAGTAAGATCAGAATTTTACCCAACAACATATACATGTTCTGTCTTCTTGTGACACATTCAGTTCCACTGAAGAGCTTATCACTTAAGGAACTGGTGCTGTATCTGCTTAAACTGGGTTGAAACACAAGTGGTTTGCAAGGTCCAGTATTAAGAACAATACTAAAGGTAATTCAGGAAATTCTGAGTAAAATGCATTTCCTTTAGCACAATGGTTTACCTAAAAGTAGAGCTAAGAGGTGACCACAAAGAGGGAGAAGGATCCAGAGAAGAGTTTTCTGTGTTGTCTTTAAAAATCAAGTTAACGGTTCTATAAAAAGCATGATACGGAGGTACTTTCACAGACATGTAAATGGCAAGAGAAGAGAGACTGCAGTGTTTTTAACTGGAATAAATTGCCAAGAATGCAAAAGACTCTGAAAAGTGATAGAATAAGACAGAGAAGCCAATTCTGGGGTGAAATTGCTAACAGTAAATTGGGGGCCTGGACCTTTCTGAAATAGATGCAAGTCTTTTCATTGACTTCTGCAGGTTTGGATCAAGATAACATCAGGGAAGCATGATCTAGCCAGCTGAAGGTGTAGAAGAATTCAGAGGGACAGAATGCACTGAGCCACACTGGCACATAGCCATGGGCTCTGGAGGAGACCAACCTCCCAGCTCCTAAAAGAAGATGAACAGGAATGATTGCAGGAAGCCAAGGCCACAATTTTCAGATCACCCTGTAAAGCAACCCTTTCACCAGCCTCAAGCATCATGTACATGCAACAGTTAAAACAATGCAATTACACAACAAAACAGGCTTTTGTGTAAATTCAATGTTATTACAGTATACAAAAAAAAAAAAAAAGAAAAAAAAAGAAAAAAGGTATTATGGAATAAAGTACCAACTTTAGTGCATACTAATTGAAGTGGGAAATTACCAAATATGAATTCACTTACCACTTCATTTACTGTATTATGTTCTAGATCTGGTAACCTCTATATTCAATAATAAAATCCATGACTAATTTCTAAAATAAACTCTAAAAACAAAGCAGTTCTTCTTTGAAATCTAGCTTATGCCAGAGAAGCAAGTTAATGGAAAGAGTTTCCAAATTATTTTGGAACATATTGATATGCATCAAAAGAAACAAAGTCAAACAGCCAAGAGAGGTGATTCTTCCCCTTTACTCTGCTCTGGTGGGACCCCACCTGAAGTACTGTGTCCAATTCTGGAGTCCCAACATAAGAAGGACATGGAACTCCTCAAGCATGTCCAGACTAGAGTCACAAAGACGATCAGAGGGCTGGAGCACCTCCGCTATGAAGATAGGCTGAAGAAGTTGGCCCTGCTCAGTCTCGAGAAGTGGAGGCCTCATGGTGACCTTGTAACAACTTTCCAATATCTGAAAGGGGCCTACAAGAAAGCTGGGGTACAGCTATTTACATGTGTGTGTAGTGAGAGGACAAGGGGCAATGATTTGAAGCTGAAAGAGGGGAGATTCAGGTTGAACATTAGGAAAAAGTTCTTTCCTGTGAGGGTGGTGAGATGCTGGAACAGGTTGCTCAGGGAGGTAGTGGTTGCCTCCTCCCTGGAGGTCTTCAAGACCAGGTTGGATGGGGACTTGGGAAATCTGATCTAGGAGGAAGTATACCAGCCAATGCAGGGGGGTTGGTTCCCTTCCAACCTGAACCAGTCTGTGATTCTAAATCCTGAGGACCTGATCCACAGATCCACAGCTGGTGTTAATTGGAATACTTCTTTTGACTTCTGATGAATTAATATCACTAAGGATTTAGTTTTATGTATATTTTATTAAATAGAGAGTTTCTGCTCTTTTCTTACATGCTAAGTACACAGAAAACTAAGGATCTGTTCCAGGTTCTTCCCAATTCCATAAAAGACCATGCTAGATTACTGTCAAAGGGATGAACAAGTGAGTATGGATTTTATAATTCTTCTTTGTCTCCTGTATGAATTTGTCCCTTCCCTGTGGTAGGGAGAATCAAGCTTCTAACCAATACATGGTTTCCCGTTAGTGCAATGGAAGAGCAAGGCGGAATATTTTTATTTTAGCCAACTTGTTGTCTTAATTTTCTCACTTCTGTTGTGCTCAAGGAAGTCTCTTCCTTTCCCTTTGGCTTACCCATCAAAAACTGTCCCACTTCACTAGCAATAGATTTCTTGAATTGCAAATATATTCCAATTGTGTTTAGCATAGGGTAGAATGCACAAAGAAAGCGGCAAATCAAGAGAAATTGTAAACAAATACAACAAGTTGATTTGGAAATGAGAAAACCAGGTGCAAAGCTAGCACAGCCTTGCATGAATACTACTCAGAGTAGATCTGAGAAAATAGCTGATCTCCACCTTTTTCACCTCCCTTCTTTTTTCTGTCTTTTTCCCATTAGACCTGAAAGATGTCTATCTCACTTGTCCAGTGTTTATATGCTGTATAGACTTTGTCTAAGAGAAAACCAGGGTTTTAGACCTCACACATCAACATGTCTGAACAAAGAACTACTGAAAAAAAAAAAAAATAAAAATTACACTGCTCTCCAAAAATGTCTCCTGAACTACCCACAGTTCCCTTAGTCTCCAAAGACCAAATAGGTCTATTATCAGCATGTTAGAACTTTTCTGTGGGGTCCTAGGAGAAAGACAACACAGGAGACTTGAAAGTATCCCTTAATTTTCTCCTTCTTTATTTGGGTTGTTCCAGATTTTAACTTATCTCTTCTGCATAAAGGGATGTGGTTTAATTTTTCCATTTTGAGTGAATTTTTTTCCTTGTTCTGGATGTATTTAAATTGTATATTTGTAAGAAGGAGTCACCGTTGGACTCAGGTCTGACAACAATGCTCTTGATCCCCTCCCCCTCCCACCCAGGTAGGGAAGGAGAGAGAGAAAAAGAGAGAGACTTGGCTGGATTGAAAACTAAACTACACAGCTTTAATTAAACACTGAACGATATAAGGAAATATATATACAATTATATACAAATATGTTCAGATATATGCAAAAGCCTCTCAGCTCCCCCCACCCCCAGCAACTCCCACAGCACTCCCCTCAGCTGAAGCAGTCCCAAGAAATCCTGGAGCTGCTGCTGGAGAGAGTGGTGAGTGATGAGGGTCAGGAGAGCTCGAGCCTAAAGGTCAACAGTGATGGATGGACGGAGTCCTCCTCGGATGCCGACCATGAACGGACTAGAAGGGAAGAAGAAGCAGGATGGAAGTTTTCTTCTGTGATCTCTGACCTTCCTCTAAGCTTATGTAGATATATGGAATGGAATATCTCTGGCCAGTTTTGCTGTCTGTCTAACTCAGCCTCCTAGGGGGGGGGTCACAGATCTCCCCTTAGTGTCTGAGCCGGCAGAATGAAGGTATAACCTTGAAGCCCTAGCAGTTACAAAAACATTCCAGCTGCTATCAGTCTTAGTCAGAATGTTGCTAGTCAAAAGAAGCTCACTGAAAGAAAAAAAAAATAAAAATCAGCAAAAGTAAAATTGGCTTAATCCTGGCTCAAACCAGACAGAAGGATATGTAGCTTCCTTTTTAAAGACTTCATATTCTTAATCCCAACATGATCTAGCAGAAGGTGTCCCTACTCATGGCAAGGGAGTTGGAACTAGATGATCTTTAAGGTCCCTTCCAACTGAAATTCTGTGATTCTGTGATTCTGTTCATTTCCTGCTGGGAATAACATTTACATATCAGAAAATTGTGGTCTTTTGAATGTGTCTTTTATGTACACTATTAAAATCCCAAGGGAGGAAGGCTTCCACTCCCATTCTGTAAATAACTCACCTGGCAGCAATATTCTGTTTAGAAACAAAAATCCTTGATTAAAAATATCCACATCTCAAAAGTCATTGTAAGTGTATCATTCCATACTATGCTCATACAGTGCCTTGCACAATGACCAAGTCTTGTAATGGCAGCATTACTGTTAATAAATTATATTATTTTTTCAAACACCTTTCACACATCTGTGTTCTGTTACCAATATTTCTTGTACTGAATTATCTTAATTGCATCAGTTTTTGTGTCCAGACTAATCCTATTAGTTAATATATCTCATTTCCAGAGTCAAATAAACACTAAAAAAATCCCATCCTACATTAACCTATTTCTGATTCTCAGTTTTCTAAGAGCATTCAAAACACTCAGGTTTCATGTCAGGAATGTGTTTACCAAACACTTATTATTAGTAGTAGTAGTGGTAGTAGTAGTAGTAGTAGGTTTAAAGACAAAGTTGTGGATGTGTCCTCCCTGGCCAGTGTTCAAGGCCAGGTTGGACAGGGAGGCAACCTGATTTAGTGGGAGGAGTCCCTGCCAATGTGGGGGAATTTGGACTAGATGATCTTTAAGGTCCCTTTCAACTCAAACCATTTGGTGATTGTATGATTCCTTTACCCAGGCAAGAAACTGTTTTACATTAGAAAATTTCTCTGACCAACTGAAAATAAACACCCTGTCAAAACTGAAAGGAACAATTAGTTAATTAAATAGGTAGATAAGCAAATAAATAAAAAGAAATTATAGTATCTCCACAGACTTTATAATAGAAAAAAAAATATAATAATCAGGGAATAAAAGTCTGTCAAATAATTTCAGATAACAAATAAATCTGAGATGGCTGTGGTCTGCTGGGAAGTAAGAAGAACCTAATTTGTCAGATAAACAATCTTGTTGTGAATTGTTTTGTTATCTCTGTTTAGGGGGCATGAGCCTTGATTCTGGATGGAGCCAAACTAGTCCTGTGAGTTTTTAAACAGTCTCGAGTTCCCCTGTGGGAGAATCTCCACTTCTTTCACATACAGAGTGATTTTGATGAGATGTGGCACAATGCCCAGGCTAGAGGAAAATATATCTACATTGTATTCCCATTTCCACCATGGCTCTGCTGCATGACTTTGGGTAAATCATATATCCTCTCTGGTCAGTAGTTCCTCCCTCTGAAAATTGGGCGTGTTACTATATTTTATAAGCTCTTTTGGACCTAGGATGAAAAATTGCTAGGAATTATTATTATCATTATTAATATTATTATTATGTTTCATTGCTGACATCTATTACTGAGCATGTATTTGAGAATGACAGCTATCACAGTATGTATATTTCTATAATGACAACTATCACAGCATGTGCATTTCTGGAATGACAACTATGGTATTAGAGTGTGCATATTTTTGGTGTTTAAGCTATAGCACCATACATTGTTCTAAAAATACAGTACTAATTGTCATATAATTTCAGAAATACACAGTGTGCAATTATATGTCATAAAATTGTACTTTTTGTTTCATTTTAGATATATATAAAGTATGTATATATATAAATGACAGAATCAGCAAAATCTTTCACAGCATATATTAGATATTTAAACATTGTAATGTACTATTTACACTGATATTCAATAAGTAAAGGAAATACCAAATCAGTAAAAAGCTGAGAAAGTTTTTCCTCCTTGTTTTCTTGCAAAAAAATTAATATATATATAATTTTAAGTATTTCTTGTGTAGTCAGAGGAAGAAATCACACCCTTGTAAAAGAAAGAACTAATATTTCTCTCCTAAAAGTGCCATGTTAAGATTATATCCAGCTGGCTACTTAACAGCAGAATTCTTGCCTATTTTTCAAATGAAAAAATACCTATAATTTTTTTCCCTGTAATTTGAATTGTTTTAAAATACATAAAGAATTGATTTTTTTTTTTTCCTATTTAAAGTAAGATTACACATTCCAGCATTAGTAAGTTAATTCATTTGATAGCAGAGAAAGTATCTTGTCTGATGTCCTGTTATACAGGGAAATGTCTTTACATCACGGAAAAACTAAGAGCTGGAGCTCATTTAAAACCCTTGTTTGCAGCTTGAACACAATATCTAAAATGTCCAAAATACAAGTGGGAACCCTCTCCAATATAACTAGAAATGCTTGGTAAAATTAGGCTGAAGTTTCAGGATTCCTGTGTCCCTAAAGGGACATTAACGAGGCAGACAAAACCAAATATAAAGTTAAATACAGAGCCTGTTCCTTTTTTTTTTTTTTTTCTTTTTTCTTTTTTCCTAGAAAACCTTTAGTTACCTAAAAGCATTAAAAATTATGTATCTTTTAATTTGTTCATTCATCTTTAAAACATTGTTTCTTAGGCCTTTCACTTCCGCAGAGGAAAATAGTTTAATGTCAGGGACTTTCAAAAAGGATTTTCTTCCAGCCAACCAAGATACTAATGTCATTTTCTTTGGCCTTAACAGGTCTGAAATCTCGTTGCAAAGTTTAATATCAATTCCTAGCCACTCACTAATTATTTTTCCTAGTGATCTTCATTGTCTGAGATACCAATACTCTAATGCAATTTGATCTCATATTCAAGGAAGAGCTGTGGTGGGATGGAGGCTTGATAGTCTGTCTCCTGAAAAAGCCTGCACACAGCTATGGTTACCTCTCTAAAAACCTACCAAGCAGCTTGTTACCTTTATTAAGCAGCTTGGATCATATTGTTTACAATTATGTGGGACTTAGTTGTAAGTTCACACTTCTATCTGCTGATACGCTGATGGTTATATGTCAGCAATACCACTTGGAGTTATGTTTATATGGGTGCTGCACCAGTGCTCCCAATTATATGTTCCCAACAATGCCTCTTAAATATTGAAATGACTATAATTAAGCAAATTACTGCCTTCTGCTCACAGATGCAAAAAAACCCAACAAAACAAACCTGGCTGAAATGTGTAGAGAAGTATTACTCTTCATTGTACCTGTAACAAAAAACAAACAAACAAAAACATTTCACCCAACAAACAACCTTGTACTTGTACTTATTAGTATTAGTTCAAGAACAAATATCTTGAACTTGACTGCTAAGTCAAGTATTTTGAAATGCTAGTCCATGAATAATAATGCCAGAGAAGTACAATAATTAATAGAACACGAGGATATTCCCTAACGAGCATTAGAAGCATTGCAAGAGGTATGCATGTCTCTCCTTTGAAATTTGTCTGCTATGGCCTCTTGAACTTTGATTTTGAAAGGTGGGGAAGAGGTAAAATGAATTACACTTCATTAGTAATGTTGAAGAAGATGGAGCCCTCTTTTCTCTGGAGAAACAGCCTTTAATTGTGAAATTCCCAGAATTCCCTAGTGCACATCAAACTGGATCCACTCTCATGCTCTGCCTGAGCATAGGTGATGGTTTTCATTAACCATTCTTTCTCTTGACCCTGATATCATCATTGTTATTGTTATTTATTAATTTAAAGTGCCTCATTCTCCCCTGGACTGCAGGTGTTTCACTCAAAACTCATATCCACTAAGCAAATATTAGCATAATGGCAGCAAAACAAACTTTTCAAGAATGTTCTGTATCAATTTATCACTGACAGACCAACCTCCCTGGAGGCTTGGGTCTGCTTAGTCTGCTATCAATTACGACAGAAACAAGCTCCCATCACACACACCTCTTACCATTCTGACTCTAACCTTGACCTGGAATGGGCGTTTTCTAGGGGTGAGAGGATGTCTTAACCTATTCATTACTTTTCTTGCCTTTTTAGACAGATGGAGGAAAATAATTCAGTTAGTGATTATCTTAGCAAGCTAAAGTATATTAACAAAAAATGAAGAGTAAATCAGGGTAGAAGAAGAAAGCAGCACAAACACCAAAGTCTTGAATTTCTTGCTTTCCTTCACCCACTGGGGTACACATTCAGGAGATGCTCCATTGCTTATCAAATTTAAAAGGGACTTTTATTTTTTTGTTATCTCTTTTTCCTTAGGCTTTTATATCTCCTTAAGAGAACAACGGTGAAATGAAACTCCTTAAGGGATTTGTTTTGATTTTTCTGTTTAACGATTTTGCTGGTTTGCTTTGGTTTTGTTTGTTGTTTTTTGTTTGTTTGTTTTTGTTTGTTTGTTTGTTTGTTTCTTTTAAAAAACACCCTAACAGTCTTATATAAGGCCCCTGCTGAGGGAAATAACAGATTAGGTAGAGCACTGGTATTGGGTACATTCCCTAGCCCCTCTTTCTTTCTGTTTATTTTGCTGCTCTGAAGCAGCCCTAAGAAAGTCCCCATACAAAACTGACAGGAATCCAAACCACCTAAGACCATCTGTAATAAGGATCCATGCAAGCTCTTAGAAGAAGGAAATAAAAGGAAGAAGCATGATGTCTCTTTCATATCTTTCTTTGGTGTATGTTTTGTGAGTTTTATGCACTAAGATGTGCATGTCCTAATTCTCAGTGTGCAAGTCCTGCTTCCTACAGCACTGTCAAAGAGACATTCTTGAAGTCCAAAAGAAGTTGCCACACTTTCCAAAGGTTCATGCAGCAGTAAGAAAAACTACTGCTCTTTTATTCAGAACCTAACCTGTAGTCTTTAAATGGTATTATGGCATGAGAAGCTCTGAAAGATTCCCTTTGGAACAGCTGAATTGACAATTAACTCTGACTTATCTCCAGCTTTAAAAACTATTCCTAATCTCTCCTGTGCCCCTGTCACTGTGACTGAGGTTGTGTGGTCAGGGCAAGTTCACTAACCCACCTGAAGTGCTGTGTAACACCTGGATATTTTGTTCTTTCTGATATCTGCTATAAATTCAGTGCACTTTAAGTTTAGCTCCAGTATATGTACATAACACATCAAACGTAGAGAAAAAACCCTATACCCTTATATTTCTGGAGAATAAATCCCAATATTTTAAGCCGGAGACATTGCCCAGCCTGAGGAAATTTTAAACCATATAAAATACTAACACACAAAATGGAGATGGTTATGAAAAATCTTTCTGGGCCAGTTTAAGGGAGAGATATAGAATTATATATAGATACAGAATCAAATAACTGGTAGGTATCTTGTGAAATTGATATAATTACTTAAACAGAGCCTAAACAGGAACAAATATCTTTAATATCCATAGAAATTTGAGGCATGTCTAAATACTGTTTAAAAAAAAAAAAAAAAAAAAGAAAACTAGAGTCAGAATATCTTTGTATATTTAGTTAATTAAGGGTTAGTTCTTATTTAGATTTAAACTTGTACAATGAATCACAGAATTACAGAATCACTAAGAATGTAAAAGACCTTTAAGACCATGGCACTAAGTGCCACATCCAGCCTCTCCTTGAACACATCCAGGGACTGTCCACCACTTCCCTGGGAAGTCCATTCCAATGTCTAATCATCCTCTCCGTGAGGAAGTGCTTCCTAATATCTAACCCAAACCACCTCTGGTGCAGCTTGAGGCCATGCTCTCTTGTCTTGTTACTAGTTGCCTGGAAAAAGAGCCCAGCACACACCTAACTACAACCTCCCTTCAGGTAGTTGAGGAGAGTGAGAAAGTCCCCTCCGAGTCTCCTCCTCTTCAGGCTAAACAACCTCAGCTCCCTCAACGTATGCCTACAAGACTTTCCCTCTAGTCCCTTCACCAGCTTTGTTGCTCTCCTCTGGACCTGCTCCAGCATCTCAATATCCTCCTTGAAGTAAGGGGCCCAGAACTGGACACAGTACTCAAGGTGAGGCCTCACCAGTGCTAAGTACAGGGGGAGAATGACATCCCTCCTCCTGCTGGCCACACTGTTTCTGATACAAGCCAGGATGCCACTGGCCCTTTGGGCCACCTGGGCACACTGCTGGCTCATGTTCAACTGGTTGCCAAGCAGTACCTCTCTGCTGGGCTGCCCTCCTGCCACTCTTCCCCCAGGCTGTAGTGCTGCCTGGGGTTACTGTGGCCAAAGCGCAGGACTCTGCACCTGGTCTTGTTGAATTTCATGCCATTGGCCTCAGGCCATTGACCCAGCCTGTCCAGATCCTCCTGCAGCTTCCTCTGGCAGATCAGCACTTCACTGCAGCTTGGTGTCATCTACGATCTTACTGATGGTGGATTCAATACCCACATCCAGGTCGTCAAGAAAGATGTTGAATAGGACTGGGCACAGTACTGATCGCTGGTGGACACCACTGGTCACCAGATGCCAGCTGGATGCAGTTCCATTCACCATCACTCTTTGGGCCTGGTCATCCAACTAGTTTTTAACCCTGTGAAGGGTGCACCTGTTGAAGCCATGGATTGCTAACTTCTCCAGGAGGATGCTGTGGGAGACTCTGTCAAAGGCCTAGTGGAAGTTGAGGTAGACCACATCCACAGCCTTTCCCTCATCCACTAGGCGAGTCACCCAGTCGTAAAAGGAGATGGGATTTGTCAGGCAGGACCTTTGCTTCCTAAACCTATGTTGGCTTGACCTGATCCCTTGGTTGTCCTCTACATGCCGCTTGAATGTACTCAGGATGGTCTGTTCCATAATCTTGCCAGGCATAGAGGTCAGGCTGAAACCTATAGTTCCCTGGATCCTACTTCCATCCCTTCTTGTGGATGGGCATCATATTGACCAACCTCTAGTCATCTAGGACCTCCCCAGTCAGCCAGGATTGGTGATAAATGATTGATAGCAGCTTAGCCAGTTTTTCCATCAGCTCCCTCAACACACTAGGATGAATCCCATCCAGACCCATGGACTTGTTTGGATCTAAGTGGCCCAGCAGGTCCTTAACTACTTCCTCATGGATTACAGGAGAGGGTTTCTGCTCCCTGTCCCTGTCTACCAACTCAGGAGTCCAGTTGTCCTGAGGGCAGCTATTCTTTTTGTTAAAGACTGAGGCAAAGAAGGTGTTAAGCACTTCATCCTTTCCTTGTCCTCTGTTACTAAGTTCCCCCCCTCATCTAATAAGGAATGAAGATTTTTACTCACCCTCTTTTGTTATTAATGTATTTATAAAAGTATTTTTTATTATCCTTTACAGAGATGGCTAGTTTAAGTTCTAGCCGAGCTTTTGCATCTCTAATTCTCTTTCTACATGCCCTTACAACATCCATGAATAATTCCTGATTTACCTGCTCCTTTTTCCAAAGTTGATACACTCTTTTCCTATTTCTGAGTTCTTATAATAGTCCCCCGCTCAACAAGGCCAGTCTTCTTCCTCACTGCTTCTTTTTTTGGCACATAGGGACAGCTTGCTCCTGCACCTTCATAATTTCATTCTTAAAGTAAGCCCAGCCTTCCTGGACTCCTTTGTTTTTGAGGACTGCTTCACAAGGGACTCTATGAACCAATGTCCTGAACAGACCAAAGTCAGCCCTCTGGAAGTCCCAGGTAGAGACTTTTCTGACCACCCTCTTAAATTCACCACATATTGAAAATTCTATCATACCATGGTCCCTGTGCCCAAGATGACCTGCAACCGCTACCTCTTCCACCAGCCTTTTCTTGTTTCTAAATAGTATATCCAGCATGGCACTACCCCTGGTAGGCTCACTTACCAGCTGTAGCAGGAAATTATCTTCCATACATTCCAGAATTCCTAGACTGGCCCGTTTCTGCTGTGTTGTACTTCCAGCAGACATCTGGTAAGTTGAAGTCCCCATGAGAACAAGGGCTAACAAACATGAGACATCTCTGAGTTGTTGAAAGAACATCTTGTCAGTCTCTTTATCCTGGTTGGGTGTTCCATAGCAGACTCCCACTAGGATATCAGCCTCATTAGGCTTCTGTTTTATCCTTACTCATATGCATTCCTCCTTGGTGTGTCTCGTATTGAATTCTAGGCTGTCAAAGTACTCTTTAGCATATAATGTTACTCCACCACCTCTCTTGTCTTGCCTGTCGCTTCCAAAGAGCCTGTAGCCATCCATTGCAGCACTCCAACCATACGAATCATCCCACCATGTTTCCGTGATGGCAGTTATATCATGGTCTCCCTGGTGTACAATAACTTCTAACTTCTTTTGTTTATTTCCCATACTTTGGACATTGACATATGTATACTTGAGCTGCAGTACAGATATCCTGACCACTTGCATGGTTACTAACCTATTAGTGAGCCCTATGTTCTTGTTGCCACATTTATCCCCATCTCCCACCTTGAGTGGGACGGCAGACTGGCTACCATCCTTAGGCTCATCTCAGGTTGGCCTGGTTTCATCCCCATCTCCCTTCAAACTTAGTATAAAGCCTTTTTAATGAGCTCTGTTAACTTGTGCCTCAGGATCTTTTTCCCCCTCCAGGTTAGGCTTCCCCCACCTGTTGCCATGCCTGGTGTCCTGTAGATCAATCCGTGATCGAAAAGGCCAAAGTCCTGTTGGCTGCACCAGTCCTGAAACCAGGAGTTAGTCTTCTGGCTTTTTCCATTTATTCCCTCATCAATCCCTGCTACTGGTGGGATAGAAGAGAACACCACCTGTGCTCTCAATTCCCTAACCAGCTGTGTCAGGGTCCTGAAGTCTCTTTTCATTGCCCCTTGTAGTAGCCTGAGGGCTAAACTAGGCTAGGGAGCTTCCTCTGTATATCCTTAACCCTGTCCTCAGGGAAGCAGCTGACGTACCTAAGAAGTGGGTCCGGCCTGCATATAGGGCCTTCGACTCCCTTTAGAAGTGAGTTACTTCTGAAAAATATCCACCGTTTCTTCTTAACTGAGGTGGTTTAGATGCGAGGTACAGACTGACTTGGCCTCAGCAATGTCTCCAAGTGAACCATCATCCACTTCAGCATTGTATTCTACTTGTAGAGTATCGTATCTATTTTGCAAAGTCACCTGGAGACGGGGAACTCTAGGGACTCCTTTGCCATATCACTTGCACTGTGCAGAAACTTGTCACCATTGCTGCTCATCCTGTAGGCTGCCACACTCAGGCAGACAGAAGATAGGCAGCAGTCTGCATCATGAGCCCCACCTGTCTTTTGGGCTTGATTCAGGGAGACTAAGTCACAGCACCAACAGTCTACCTCCCTCTCACACTCCTTGATACTCCTAAGTCTCTCTACTTCCTCCGTCAGCTGTGCAACCATGCTGAGTAGGCCACTTATCTGCTCACACTTCACACAACTGATGTCTCTGCCATTCTCCAGGGAGAACGACAGGCTTTGGCACTCCCTACAGCCAGAGACCTAGACCCCTACATGTCTGTGAGAAACCTCCATTTGGGTTGCCACAGTCCTCCTGGCAGAAGCTTTTGCCTAGGTGGAAACCATACTTAACCCTTGTTCTTTTCTAGTTGATTTTAATGACCTCTCCTCTCACACTCACCCATGTGCCCTGCTGATGCCACACTCTGTGGTGGCTGCTGCCTATATCCGTTCTCTTCGTGGTCTGCACCTTATGATGATGTCTGCACCTTAGATAATCTTCCTTTACAGCCAGTGAACAGAATTATTTGCTTCACAGCATGTTTCAGATCCCTAGTTTAAAATGAGAGGAACCACGCTTTGTATGTGACTGCTTCTTTCCATTTACTAGAGAGAGCATAAAGTGACTAGTTTGGATGAAAATGTCTGCTCTGTGTATATCTAATTAAAGTCCAATGAATCCCACCTTAAACTCTGAATCCACCAGTCTCCAGGTCCTTTGAATTCTTTATCTTAAAAAATACAAAATTCTGCCTTACTGCCAGTCTTGCTGTGTATGTTGAGCAAAACAGACTGGTATCTTTATTCAGTGGTCTCGTGTCCTCCCCTTCCTAAGAAAATAATGAAAAAAGAGTGAAAGAGATCTGTTAGCAATTAATGGGCAGGATACCCGATTTTCAATGCAATATGTCAGGAGAATTCTGTGAACTGTGTGAACTCTGTGAACTGCGAAACATTTCTGTTTGCTTTAAAATTATAGTGGGATTTCTGTGAATATTTGTTTGAGTCAGATTCTGGTAAAGCAGTAGTAAAATAAGTAGTGATAAAATCTGCTTGTACAACTTGGCAAATTGTGTCATTAGTGCTCCTTTTCATTAAAACCAAATTATCTAGTGGAGGAGAGAATATAATCTATGGGGTGATGTATATTTTGAAGAAGAAAAACTATCTGAAAACTAGAAAAATCCTAAGAAACCATATCATATACCTAACATAACACATAGCACACACAGAAACAAACAACAAAAAACAACAAACAAACAAACAAAAAAATTAACAAAACAAAAAAAATCAGAAAAACCCAACCAACCAACAACGAAAAAAAGCAGCAAAACTAAACCTGATGGTGCATCAAATGTTGTTTTTGTAGGTAATTTTCTTATTTCTTTTCTTTTATTTATATAAAACTGTGAAAAGGGGAATTTTTATGAAGCTGAAAAATAGGCAAAGCCTCATCCACCTGCTTGGTCTCTTATACAAGAATTTAACAATGTAAAGTGGCTTTAACATCTCAAATGTTGCTTGCCTGTTCCTCCTCTAGCAGTTTAGCTAATAGTTTATTCTAATTCCCTTAAAAAAAAAGAAATTTTACACACTACTTGTTTGAAAAGTGGAATACCGAAAGAAATAGTCAGGCATTGGCAATCTTTTGATTAAATACTACAGAACAGTAGAACATGAAGTAATTTTTTTTTTAAAAACAACAGTTTTTTACTCTGTAACAGTTTTTAACTCCATAATGCTGTCTAAACTAAAAGACATGAAACATATCCAAACTGTAATTCCAATAAACTTGATAACCCAAGCTAGTGAAAAAAACATAACAAAACAAAACAAACCCACCAGCCAATCAAACAAACAAAAGAATATGTGGAAGAAATTTCTTTTAAGCTCCCTAGGGCCAAAAAGAAAATTAACTACTGTGGATAAACAGAGGATGACACTTTCTCAAGCAATACAGAACAGTAGACAATACTGTTAGCTGGTCAGGCAAAACAGGAAAGGTAGCATTCAGTAGTAGTTCTTATTAACAATTTAAGTGTACAAGGTCACAGTTAAGATCTATGGTTTTGAGAAAAAGGCTTTCAACTTTACATAAAATTTTTCTGCTAAGAAATTAAAAAGGTAGGAAATAATGTTATCAACAGAGATTTTGAGGTCTTTGTTGGACCCAAAAGACAAAGCCCCTAAATCTCTATTATGTATCCTATTAGTGAGGATTATGACTTTGGACCAACAGATTTATAGTTTATCAGAAAGAAAGAAAGAAATAGAACCAAAACCAAGTTTATGCAAGAAAGAAGGAGAGTGAGAGACATTGTTAAAGCAGCCAGTAATGGTAATTTGTGAGAAATCTGGACAGAGTTACAGGTGAAATTATTAAGTTCCTTTCCAGACTGAAACATTGTTCTCTTTCTTTTTCTTTCAAACTGAAATGTGCAGAAGGTGGGACACAAATATTAGAGCTTTGTCTTTCTTTCTGAGCGAAAAGAAGCTGAAGACTTGAGTGAGCACCTAAAAACCAACAGTTCCATAACAGCTTGGTAGCAGGTCAATCTGAAATGCTCTTTGGGGAATCACGGCAATGATTATGGCAATGAGTTCCAGCTTTCAGAATGGGCAAGGCTCAAAAAGTACTGGCTCTCATATCTAGGAAAATTATTCATTAACTCTTTGCCCATTGTCAGCTTTATCCAATGAACCATTTATCAACATGTGGCTATCCATAGGTCTTTCTTCCCATTTATTCCTATATAGACACCTATATTTGAGACAGAAGAGTAGATAGACATCCGTGTGAGAGCAAGGGTCAGCAGCTGGTCCACTTTCAGATGTTTATGCAGATGTTGTCCTGTTCTTCCACCTACACAAAGATGTGAGTGTCTTTGACTCCAATCAACCATTATTTACTGAATATTCATTTCCAAAAAACTCTGGTGACATTTTAGATAGCTAGGTTATCCAGAATACAACATACACTTTGTAGGTGAATTGTTATATTTTTAATATAGTAACAGCTGATGACCTGTAGTATAAAAACCAGCATTGTAAGACGTAAAGGAAAGTGGAAATATCTTTTTTTAGGCTTTTTTACTGTCACTTTCAAAATTTTTCTTTCTAAGGAAATATATTCATAGACTACTCATTTGAAAGTGATCCTGATTTCCATGGCCCATTAGTTGGGAAAACCAATTACCTGTAAGAAGATAAAAAGGTAATTAATTCCATGTGTATGTGTTTAGTGTACGTATTGCACTGGTTTAGGCTGTGGCAGAGTAATTTGTCTCCAAAGTAGCTTGTGTGGGTTTATGGTTTGTGTTTATGATGAGAACAGTGTTGATAACACATTTCAGCTATTGATGAGCAATGCTTACACATAGTCAAGGCCTTTTCTCCCCCTAGAAAGTAAGTTGTCAGTGAAAAACAAGTTGGGAGAGGACACCCTTGGGACAGCTGACAATAACTGACCAAAGGGATATTCCATACCATATGATATCATGCTCAGAAATAAAAGCTAAGGGAAGAAGGCAGAAGGTAGGGACATTCGGATTGATTGTGTTTGTCTTCCTGAGTAACTGTTATGCATGATGGAGCCCTGCTTTCCTCGAAGTGGCTGAACACCTGCCTTCTGATGGGAAGTAGCAAGCAAATTCCATATTTTGCTTTGCTTGTGTGCATGGCTTTTGCTTTTAAACTGTCTTTATCACAACCCACAGATTTTTACACTTTCACTCTTCCAGTTCTCTTCCTCATCCCATGTGGGAGTAGTAAGCAAATGGCTGGGGGGTGTTTAGTGAGCTTTGTGGGCTGCCTACCGGAGTAACACCACCGCTTCTATTAAAAAGGAGAAGAGGGAATAGCAAGGCTAGGTGCACCAGATTTCATACACCAGTGACTGTCACAAAACGATTCCTCAAACTTCTCTTATATACTAAATGGTCCACCTGGTGTGAATCAATTAAAAAATAACAAAGGACAAAAATAACATTTGCTGTTGGACAAAACAAATAAGGAAAAGTTCATACTGATGAAATTATTCCGTTGTACATAATTCTGCCTAATACTGTCACTGAGTACAATTTGATAAGTGTTCTACCTCTTCATTTGTAACCTGCCAACCTGTATTCAGTGAGCATCAGCATGCCACAATTTTAAAATGACTGGATGTTCTTCTGGTATGAAGCTCACACATCCAACACAGGGGATCCAAAAGAGGTACTGTGTCTGAAATCTGTCTAAACAACATGTCTACCAGCGGTAGCTAAAGCTGAGCACCAGATGCCTCTAGCAGCTTTAGAAACCCATGCATACTACCATTTTTAGCCTTACTACATGATGGACTAAGTACTTAGTGTACTAAATCTTCTAAGCAAGGACTTTGCAACTTTAATCCCATATAAAGGAATAAATATCTGACTGCTAAATGAATAATCTCTGATACATTAAACCAGGAAACAAAAAAAAAGTTAATATAATGTATATTTAAATTATAATATACAAATAGACAAAAGGGAAGATAGAGGTCCATTGAGACTAGAGAATTGATTATGTGAGTAACAAGTGGAATATTTATAGGTAATTATTCACATTAATATAAATAAATGTGTTGTGTTTGTTTTCTTCTTTCTTCCATTCTATTGTAAGACATAATGAAGCCAGTGGCTTCACTTCCCTTCAGTAACCCACATCCTACCTCAAATTTACCCTTGCATCCACAGTTCTACTTTCTCCTGAATAACCTTGCCTAATATAGTTTCAATTTAAAAAGTAAGTGTTAAACTGGAAAGTGGATGAAAGAGTAAACCATTACATATAAGCATGAAAGTTCACTGTGCATTATTAACAGTAATAACAGTACTTTGCATTTAATTATTTTCCTGTAAGGGGATTAAAACATTTCTAATTATTAATCAATATTAAACAGTTTATAATTACCTCTGCAAGAAGGTAATTATTTATACACATATTTCACAGATAATCTAAAACACAAAATAAGTATATAACTTTGCCAAAATGGCACAAAAAAGCAACTACAAAGAAAAAGAAGATGAAAATTTATGTCCCTGTCTCTTGTTATTGTTTTAAATCAGGTTCTTTGGAAGAGAGACTCCCCCTAGAAACTGCCAGGCATTAAAAAGAGATGAAATTGTTATAAATATTGAAATGTTATGAAATTTCATGAATATTGAGATTTAAATGCCCCTGGAGAGTGTGACTGACCCTTTGTTTTTAACTGTCTGGCAATTCTATCAAGAGTATGGTGTAGGTTATAAGTTAAAAATTACTTGCAATAAGTTTTGATCTGTTTATCAGCTGACATGACAAAGGTGCTACCTAAATAGTGATCTGAGGTCAGTGCCAGGGATGAACAGCAAGGAAGAATACAGATCTTCTCTTGGAGGGGGCTGTGATGTTATCTCTTAAACAGACCAAAATAAATACTCGTGAGATGTAGGAGAGCAAACTCAATGGGCAGATAGCTATTTCTCCAAAATACATGGAGAGTGACAAATACAGGATTAGCATGAGAGAACTTGAAACTTCATTGATTTACCAAGCTACACTTTGATCTTTCTAAATCTCCTCTTAGTTAAAATAACAATAATTATACAAATTCAATGCAACTGCTAAGTCAGCTGCTCTGCTCTGTCCCAGTTATAGATAAACAAAAGGAAAACCACTACATATCTTGACCTTTCCAAAACATGGGTAATATTTATGTAACAAAAAAATAATAATAAAAAAAAAATTAAAAATTCAAAGTTTCTGTTTTAAATTCATAAAAGGTACTGCATTTTGTTGTTGTTATATCTAGTTACATAAAAAAGGCTAACTATTGAGATTTGTATAGGAAAAACAACATCAAACTGATGTCCAGTAGTTAGCCTAACACTAAGTCAAAGTCTTCTGCACTTCCTATCAGTGCTTATTAACTATTTGTCAAAACAGCAGGTCCGTTCATCAACCTGGAGCATAAGATTGTGAAAACAAAAAAAACAGACACAATATTATTTGTATATGATAGCTCATCAGTGCTTCATGACAATCATAACATATAAAATACAGTTTTCCCATTTCTGATCTAAGATGAGGTATAGATGGGGAAGTGAAGGACAATGGCTACAGCTCCAGTCCAATACCTTCATACTACCATGGTACCTTTCAGACTTGTTTAAAACACAACCAGAAATAAAAAAAGGAAAAGCAAAAAGGAAGAAAAGAAGATAAGAGGAGAAGAGGAAAAGAAGAAAAGAGAAAAAGAAGAAAAAAGAAAATAAAAAATAAAAAGAAAAAAGGAAAAAAAGAAAAAGAATTTTTATTACAGAAAAATCTCATTAATGAAATAGGCCTCATACTATAGGAATTCTACATTTGTTTGCAGGTTCACAT
>NW_009954546.1:4226405-4233814 GCF_000747805.2 Chaetura pelagica
TGTAGGGAATTACACTATTCTCTTTCACCTGCATATTTTTAGCCTTTTGCAAGACTATTGGAGATGATTTGACACAAGAGAATAAGTCTTATGAGGAGCAGCTGAGGGATTTGGGATAAAAGGACACTCAGGGGAGACCTTATTGCTCTCTAAAACTATCTGAATGGAAGTTGTAGTGAGGTGGGTGTTTGTCTCTTTTCCTAAGTAACAAGATAAGAGAAAATGTCCTCAAGTTGTGCCAGGGGAAGTTTAGATTGGATCTTAGCACAAATTTCATCACCAAAAGGGATATCAAGCTTTGAAACAGGATGCCTAGGGGAGTGGTTAAGCCACCATCCCTGCAGGTATTTAAAACGTGTGAAGCTTAGGAATATGTTTTAATGATGGTCTTGGTAGTCTTAAGTTAATGGCTGTACTCAATGACCTTAAGGGGTTTTTTTCCAACCAAAATCATTCAACGTTTCTACAGGATAGTTACCTAAATAAGCACATTAACCTCATCCTAAATAATTACCATACTAGTACATGTTATTTTGACCCTACAAAAATACTCTGCAGTTGCTTATTCTCTTTATTATTGAGGCTGAATACTCTGTTAATAAAAACATAGTGCCTACAAACCTGAAATGGCAGACTGAACCCTACATGTCTGGGAAAGAGCAAAAAGGACTTTTTGCAATATCCCTGGTGAGCAAGGTTAATGCTATTTTTAAAAAGTTAAGGGAAGTAATAAGAATACTTTTAGTGGAGTCTCTCATTTCTCATTAACGATATCTTACCCGATTAGAATATTAGCAACATTCCTTTATAGTACATTAGCATTCATATCATATCAGAATATATTGTTGCTAATACAAGGTTACAGTTGTATCATATTAGTGACTTTCTTATCAGATTACTGAGAAAGGATGCTAATAAACATTCCAATTAAATTAGTAATGTAAAAGAATTCCTTTCTTTCCAAGTCACTTCCAGCTTTGCTCCTAGATATAAGATAATGATATGCACTAGTAGAGTAATCCTTTTACCATTTCTGAACAACATTGCCTTTCAGAAATCATATCTGTGGAAAGAAAGAACTAGAAATTATTTCCAATAAAAACTGCTGAACTCTCTGACCATTTCCAGGAATGCTGAAGGGAAGAGAAAACTCTCTCATTAGGTACAGTCCTGTCACCTTAGCTGACAGTATTGTTTTCAGGGGAGAATATCTTGAAGGGGAAGTCAGCACTTCCCAAGATCAAACTTTCACATGGTATGTTACAAGGACAGAAATGCAGATATTTTTTAATTTTATTTTTGTTGTTATTTCCTTCCAACTGGCAAAAGCCTGTTTAGAAATTTTTTTCATTGAAGAATCCAACAAATCACATTAATCCAAATTTTGAGAATTTGAAAATATTTAGCCTTTTTAAGTACTGATAAAGTCTCAGTGTCAGCATGCAATGCACAGCAATTTGGACTTATATATGCTCAGAAATGCAGTTTGAGGAGAAGAAATGTACTTTGGTAAAAAGTATACATCTAGGACTTCAGTGATAGAGGTTGGATTATTAACTTTGTTACCTTCAATCTATTTGCACCACTGGCATTCATTTATGTAAGTGAAGAGGGACTTTAGACACTGTACTTCATCTTTCCCCATTAGCTGGCAGTTACAATCAATTATTCTGGCTTTATTATATAGTAACGTTTATGTGCTTATACAGAATTCTTACCTTTCTTACCATTGCAGTTCCAACTGCATGAGCTTCCGCTGTATTCCACCCATGAATCACAGATAGAGGTACTGACTTTCTCCCCCAGAAGATGCACTGTAATTTCCACAGACTGGGGTTAGGATGATATATTGAAATAAAAGTAATCCCCAGATGTTTGATTCCAGGGACATAGATAATGCTTCTGGTAGCTGGAAGTCATGGCCATGTGTTGCATTTTCCTTCCTTTGAAAACTTTCCATCAAGGGTCAAGACCATGAGGATCATCTATGATATGTCTGGAAGTCAATAAGAAAATACTATTAAAAAATTAATCTTTTAAGTAATCTATAAAGCAGATTATGATTTACAGCATCTCCCTATCTCAGAGGAATAATGAAATGTTAGATACCTTTATTACAGTGTAAATAAACTGCCCATGATGATTATTAATTTCAAGAAGTGTATTACATAGGAAAAGTCAGGAAGCCAAGGGGTAGCTTCAGCTGAACTTGACAAGGATGACAAAGAATAATAAGAAGGACTTCTACAGCTATGTCAGTCAGAAAAAGAAAGTCAAAGAAAGTGCATACTCCCTACTGAACATAACTGGCAAACTGGTAACAATGGATGAGGAGAAAGTTGAGGTACTCAGGAAAATTTTTGCTTCAGTGTTCACTGGCGAGCTCTCTTCACCTCATGACAGATAACAAATACAGGGAGAGTCTTAAAGTCGTTTCCTACTGTAAGAGAAAATAAGGTTTGTGACCACCTGAGGAACATGAACTTATGAGACTTGGTGAGATGCACCCCAGAGTTCTGAGGGAACTGGCTGACGCAGTTGCCAATCCAGTCTCCATGATGTTTAAAAAGTTATGACATTCAGGCGAAGTGCCTGGTAACTGGACAGGCTTGAGAAGTGTGCCTGTGTGAAAATAATGAGGTTCAACAAGGCCAACCACAAGGTCCTGCACCTAGGTTGGGGCAATCCCAGGTATCAATACAGGCTGAGTGATGAATAGATTGAGAACAGCCCTGTGGAGAAGGACTTTGAGGTACTGATGAGTGAAAATGTGGACATGAGACAGCAATGTGCATTCAAAGCTCCAAAAGCCTATCACATTTTGGGCTGCACACAAACAGGTATGGCCAGCAGATTGAGGGAGGTGATTCTCCCCCTCTACTCCACTCTCTTGAGATCACATCTGATCTGGAGTCCATAGCATAAGGAGGACATGGACCTGTTGGATTAGGTCCAGAGGAGGGCCATACACATCATCACAGGGGTGGGACATTTATCCTTTGAAGACAATCTGAGACAGTTGGGGTTGTTCTATATGGAGAGGAGAAGGCTCTGGGGAGAATTTATTGCAGCCTTTCAATACTTATAGAGCTTCTATAAGAAAGATTGAGACAAACTTATTAGCAGGGCCTGAAGTGATAGGACACAAAGGATAATGGATTTTAACTAAAGCAGAGTAGATTCAGACTAGTTATAAGGAAGACATTTTTTACCATGGAGGTGGTGAAACACCTGCACAGGTTGCCCCAGGGAGGTGATAAAAACCACATTCCTGGGAACATTCCAGGTCAGGTTAGACATTTCACTGAACAACTTGATCTAGTTGAAGATGTCCCTGCTTACTGCTAAGGGGTTGGACTTGATGGTCTTTGAATGTCCCTCCGAGCTCAAAGTATTCTATGGCTCTGTCATTCATATACTACAACTGATTAGCATCTCTGCTTAGGTTTTCCCAATTAAAGTGATATTCATTAACAGTTTCACATCTACTGTTCCTGTAATAAGGCACCATCATTTTTCTAGTGATAAGCTCTTGTCAAAGACATTGTAAGTCATGATTGGAAGTCAGCTGAGTTTTATCCACTGTGAACTGGATTCTCTACACAATACAGTCAGGAGCAGAAGGTGCATTCTATTTGATCATACAAGGATAATGCATTTGGACTGTAGCCTTTATTAATATTGGAGGTATTAAATCCTAGTTAATATGGACTTGGAAATTTCAAATCAATGCAAAGTTACTATGGTTCTCGTCAATTATGCTGCTGTTATTACTAATGCTCCTATTATTTCATCATCCAGCTTCATTTTATCAGTGGTTCTTCATGTATTTCACAGTAGATTATTGGCCAACTTCATGCAAAACAGACATAGATACATCTCATTTCAGCTGAGATCTCTAGCCATAATGCTGCAGCCATTTCTTCTTTCTTTCTTTCTTTTCTTTCTTTCTTTCTTTCTTTCTTTCTTTCTTTCTTTCTTTCTTTCTTTCTTTCTTTCTTTCTTTCTTTCTTTCTTTCTTTCTTTCTTTCTTTCTTTCTTTCTCTTCCTTTCTTCCTTTCTTCCTTTCTTTTCTTCCTTTCTCTCTCTCTTTCTCTCTCTCTCTCTTTCTCTTTCTATCTTTCTCTTCCTTTTTTTTCTTTTTTTCTCTCTCTTCCTACCTCCCTTCCTGCCTGCCTTCCCTCCCTCTTTCCTCTCCTTCCCTTTCCTCTCCTTCCCTTCCCTTTCCTCTCCTTCCCTTCCCTTTCCTCTCCTTTCCTCTCCTTCCCTCTCCTTCCCTCTCCTTCCCTTCCCTCTCCTTCCCTCTCCTTCCCTTCCCTCTCCTTCCCTCTCCTTCCCTTCCCTCTCATTCCCTCTCCTTCCCTTCCCTTCCCTCTCCTTCCTTCTCCTTCCCTTCCCTCTCCTTCCCTCTCCTTCCCTCTCGTTCCCTCTCCTTCCCTCTCCTTCCCTCTCGTTCCCTCTCCTTCCCTCTCCTTCCCTCTCCTTCCCTTCCCTCTCATTCCCTCTCCTTCCCTCTCCTTCCCTTCCCTTCCCTTCCCTCTCCTTCCCTTCCCTTCCCTCTCCTTCACTCTCCTTCCCTCTCCCTCTCCCTCTCCCTCTCCCTTTCCCTCTCCCTCTCCTTCCCCCTTCCCATGGTTGGCTACTTGCTAAGGACAGTTCCCCACTGGTGAAGCCCCAGAGAACACCACCTCAGCCTGCAGGCTCACTGGGGCAGGGACTGTTTATTCATTATATACCACACCCTGTGTCTCTTAGCGAGGCCCTGACCTGGTTGAGACTATCACGAGTAATAAATAAATCAGTATTAATCATCATGAGCAACAGCCACCTTGGGATGAGAAAATGATTCATTACTCCAATCTGCTGAATTATTCACTCTTCTGGTGCAAAAATGGCATGAAATATGAGCTTTGAGGATGTGGAGGTTTTTAGCATGATAGAGATTCTATTCTGGCATGGGAGGTAAGCTACAGCTGGCGTCAAAAGAATTCCTTTTGAAATCGGTGATGAAAAACGTGGCATTATTTTTATTGAAGAACGTGTTTTATTAAAAATACCCCTTCTTCTGTCTACCTTTTTTCACATTCCACCACAGAAATAGATTGTCTTCCCCATCCAAAACTATATTCAGCACCATGCAACATGAAAAGGATTTAAAAAATATGAATAAGTTGACATTTCAATTGTTACTAAGATTTTTGTGTTGTCATTTCTTGGTTTGTTGGGTTTTTTTCAGAATGGGAAATAATTATTTACTGAAGAGTTTCCTTGTAAAACCCAACATTTTTCAACTGCCTTTAGTATGAGCTTCTAGGAAGAAACATTATTTTAAAGGTATCAAAAAATTATGGGAATAGGAAAATATAGAAGAAATTCAATGAGGAGAACTTCAATCAGAGAGCACATGGATAAAAACTAGTATCTTCTGCACTAGTCTCCAAAGGAAAAATCTTGAAGTAGATTCTTGTTTTCCCAGTGGACACAATACTCCAAGTGAGGTATCACCAGGGCTGTGTAGAGGGGAAGGAGAACCTCCCTCGATCTGCTGGAGACAGTCCTCTTAATGCACACCAAGATACCTTTGGCCTTCTTGGCCACAAAGGCATATTGTTGAACCGTGGATAACTTGTTGTCTACAAGGACTCCAAGGTCCTTCTCCATAGAGCTGCTCTCTAGCAGATCACCTCATGCCTGTATTGGTGCATTTTGTTGTTCCCAGGTGCAGGACTCTGCACGTTATTGGCAGACTCCTGCCCACAGGCAAGTTACTGCAATATCCTGCATTTTCTTTAGCACTAAGAAGCACTCAGATCAGGTAATGGAGCTCAGTTTATTTGCTCATATTTCTGCATCCAAATCCAGCCTATCCAAGGATACCAGTCTTGACTTGGAACATGACACCCACACAACACCTAAGCCAAGCTAGAGTAACATCTGTAGAAAAACAAGGGCCTGTAACATAGCCCTCATTAACTATAAGCATACCTAAGTCAAACCTCCATAGTTTTCAGCTAAGTATCTTTCAAGAGACTGCTGAGTAGTTCTCATTAACTATAAAGTGTGATTAGATACTGATTTCACCTATCGTACATTTTATTTAAATTAAGGTGTCTGTATCCACCAGCAGACATCCTCCCAAAGGATTAAATAGAGATCTATATATCCATTTCCCTTGGATGAATATTTTCAATGAGAAATATGTCACAGAATTGCACAGAATCTCAGAATTGTCAGAGTTGGAAGAGACCTCTAGAGGTGATCTAGTCCATCTCCCCTGCTAAAGCAGGATCACCTGGAGCTCATTACACAGGACTGCACCCAGATGGGTTTTGAATGTCTCCAAATAACCGAACTCCACAACCTCTCGTATTTAAATGAAAATCCCTGTGTTCCAGCTCGTGCTCATTGTCCCTTGTCCTGTCACTGGAAACTACTGTAAAGCTTCTGGCTCCATCCTCCTTGCACCCACACTTCAGATACTTATAGGCATTAATAAGGTCTCCCCTCAACTTTCTCTTCTCCAGGTTAAACAGTCTCAGATGTTTCAGACTTTTCTCGTAAGAGAAATGCTCCAGTCCCCCAGTCATCTTTGTCACCCTTCACTGGACTCTCTCTAGTAGTTCCCTGTCTCTCTTGAACAGGGGAGCCCAGAACTGTATGCAGTATTCCAGATGTGGCCTCACCAGGGAAGAGTAAAGGGGAAGAATGACCTTTCTCCACCTATTGGCTCCTCTATTTATCCACCTATTTATCCACTCTCTTTCTAAAGTACCCTGGGATTCCATTGGCTTTCCTGGCAACAAGAGCACATTGCTGGCTCATGAATAACATTATTCACCAGGACTTCCAGCTCTGTCTCCTCAGAATTGCTTTTTAGCAGGTTCACCCCTAACCTATCTTGGTGCATGGGGTTGTTCCTCCCCAAGTACAGAACCCTACACTTGCCCTTGTTGAACTTCAGGACGTTCTCTGTCCAGCTCTCCATCCTGTGCAAGGTCATGTTGGATGGCAGTATAGCCCTTTGGAGTGTCAGCCGCCCCTTGCATAGAATCACAGAATCATAGAATGGTTAAGATTGGAAGGGACTTTAAAGATCAGCAACAAGTAGAGAGCATGTATGTGGCCAGAGAGGTCAAACTATGATTTTTTGTGCCTTCTCATCAAATTGCTGTTTCTTCTGAATCTGAAAATTAATTATCTGAGTATCTCAGGAATGACCAATTTTGTGTGAATTCACTCAGTTAAAACAGGCAATTTTCAACAGGAGTTGAGCATCATACTTTGGTTACAAACCAGCAAGACGCCAATGATGTGATACATTTTCTAACCATAAGCTGAGCAAATGGCTGATGGTTACTGTAACTCCTTACCAATTATCAAAATTTTAGTAAAATTTTGAGCTGTTACTA
>NW_009954547.1:0-389 GCF_000747805.2 Chaetura pelagica
CAAACCAACAACACCAAAAATAACCCCCAAAACCCCAAAAACCATCACGGAGGAGGGTCTGCCTGGGCTGCCTCAGAGCTCAGCACTGTGTTTTTTCCGGACAAAAAAATTAAATGAGCGTCTCAGAGTCGGATTTCGGGTCTTTCCTGCTTAAAAACAAGCACGAGACCGCGGAGCCTGCGCGGAGCGGGAGCTGGAAATTGGGGCTTTTCCGGAAAAAAAATGTACCGAGTCTTGACTCGGGGGGGCCGGGGGGGGAATTGAGCCTGTCCTGGTGACAAATAAGCCCCGAGTGGGGCAGCCTGGCCTGTCTGGGAGCTGAATACTGTGTTTTATCTTGAGGAGGGGGCGCAAAAACAACCCCCCGCCGGGCTGCGCCGGGCCCGGGC
>NW_009954547.1:1414-2240 GCF_000747805.2 Chaetura pelagica
CAGCTCCCTCAGCTGCTCCTCACAAGTTCTCCAGCCCCTTCTCCTTCTGCTCCAGCCCCTTCCCCAGCTCCCTTGCCCTTCCCTGGACACGCTCCAGCCCCTCCATGTCCTTCTCGTCCTGAGGGGCCCAGAACTGACCCCAGGATTTGAGATGCAGCCCCACCAGTGCCCAGCACATGGGGACAATCCCTGCCCTGCTCCTGCTGGCCACACCAGTGCTGACACCAGCCAGGATGCTGGTGGCCTCCTTGGCCACCTGGGCACACACTCAGACACTGTTGATCAGCATCCCCAGGTCTTTTACCCACTGCAGCCTCTCAGATCCTTTTCTCACCACTCCTAACAGGACCAGGTTCATGCTCCATGTGGACACCCCAGGAAAATGGAGCTACATGGGGTGCCCCAGCTGTGGATTCCCACAGTGTGAACCTGCCACAGGAGGCTGGCAGGGAGACCCCCCACCTTCTGCAGCAGCTCTCAGGATGCCTGGAAGGATCTATCTAGAGCCCAAGGATCTGGGGCTTGGGGCTCCTTGAGTGCAGGAAAGCTCAGGGCTGCACCAATGTGCCACGAGGCCCTATAACCCCTGGCAGGTCTCAGATGGGGAAGCTGAGGCACAGCCCTGTGTCACACGGGTGACAGATCAGGTGACAAGCCAGTGGTGGGGTCCTCCTGGGTCACAGTAATGAGGGCTGCACCCTGTAGGGTTGGGGGGAGTCCTGTGGGGGCTGAGGGCTGTCAGGTGCCCCCCTGCGAGCACCCACGGGTGCCCAGCACCCCGTGGGAACGGGCCCTGCTTTGCAGGGTGCCCTCTGGGGTGGGAGGG
>NW_009954547.1:4263-6310 GCF_000747805.2 Chaetura pelagica
GCTCCCGCGGAGGGAACTGGAGCTGCCGGGGAGGTGGTCGAGGGGGTTTGAGCAGCCGGAGGGGGCGAAGGCTGCTGCTCTTAGGGAATCGCAGGATCGTTTGGGTTGGAAAACACCCTGAAGATGGTCAAGTCCAAGCACCGGGGCTGCCCCGTGTCCCTCAGCACCACGTCCACGCGGCTCTGAAACCCCTCCAGGGATGGGGGCTCCATCTGGGCAGCCTGGGCCGGGGAAGAAATCGTTCCCAATATCCAAACTAAGGCACCTCTGGTGCAGCTTGAGGCCATTTCCCCTTGTCTGTCACTTTTTCCTGGGGAAAAGAGGCTGACCCCACCTGGCTCCAACACCCTCCAGGTAGCTGTGGAGCTGTAGGAGATGCTTTCTTGGCTGGGGAGCTGGGGGGAGCCCCATCCTGGCAGAGCCAGCAGCTCTGCTCTGTGGGGCAGGGCTGGGGGGGTCTGAACAGCTCTGCCTGTTTCCCCCCCAGCTTCAAGAAACAAGTGAGAAAAGCCTCCCCTCCTGCCTGGGAGCTTTTACTAATTACCTGTTGTGGCTGGCACCGTGCTGGTGCTCCTGTGGGCAGGTGGGTTGGACACACTCCTGCCTGCCCCCCTGCCCCCCAGGTGTGCTGGGGTGTGCTGTCCTGCTCCAGGCTCTGCCTGCACACCCAGCAGGGGCTGCCTGTCCTTGGTCTCACCTACACTTGCAAACCTGAACCTGTCTGTGCTCCTGTAGGCCCCTTAGACTTTGTCCTGTGAGAAACGTGGCTGTTGCAGACACGTCCTCCTGCAAAGCAGGGCTGAAAAGCCAAAATGCTGGAGTTTTGCACGGAAGGTGCCCACAAGTCTCATCCCAGCCCTTTGGATCTGCCTGGTTTTGCAGTTTCCAGGCTGGGGTTGGTTTAAGTGCCCTGTTCTGGGGAGGGGACCCCAGCTCTGAGGAAGCCTGACCTTGCTCCCAGTTGGCAGAGGGTTTCATCCCAGTCCTGGGGCACCTTGGGGCTGTGCTGGAGGCCCCGTGCTGGTGCTCCTGTGGGCAGGTGGGTTGGACACACTCCTGCCTGCCCCCCAGGTGTGCTGGGGTGTGCTGTCCTGCTCCAGGCTCTGCCTGCACCCCCAGCAGGGGCTGCCTGTCCTTGGTCTCACCTACACTTGCAAACCTGAACCTGTCTGTGCTCCTGTAGGCCCCTTAGACTTTGTCCTGTGAGAAACGTGGCTGTTGCAGACACGTCCTCCTGCAAAGCAGGGCTGAAAAGCCAAAATGCTGGAGTTTTGCACGGAAGGTGCCCACAAGTCTCATCCCAGCCCTTTGGATCTGCCTGGTTTTGCAGTTTCCAGGCTGGGGTTGGTTTAAGTGCCCTGTTCTGGGGAGGGGACCCCAGCTCTGAGGAAGCCTGACCTTGCTCCCAGTTGGCAGAGGGTTTCATCCCAGTCCTGGGGCACCTTGGGGCTGTGCTGGAGGCCAGGGCTGCTCCAGCAGGCCAGGGTGCCTGGTCTGGCACAGCACCCCCTGCCCGGGGCCCGGCTGGATTTTGCTTTTGGTTTTCCTGATATTTCGGCAACTTGGGTGGCAGTTATATTTTTTGTTTCTTTATTTTAGAGGCTGGGGCTGGGGCTGGAGGGTGGGTAGAGATGGGCAGTGTCCCTTGGGACTACCCCTTGCTGCACAGGAACCCACCCTCCCGTGGTCCTGTGTCCCTTTTGGTCCCCTCCCTTGGGGACAGGGCTGGGCATGGCTGGCTGGCTGCACCTCTGTCCCTGGCCTTGCTGGGGCTCTGGGCAGCCATGCGTGCTATGGGACAACGAGGGGCATCCAAATAACCCCTGTCCTTGCTCCAAACTGTGGTGGAAAGAGCTGCCTGCCCCCCCCTCCTCACCTCCCTTTGCTTCTTCCCTCAACAGCCCAGCCCAGAAACTCGTCTTCAACAGAGTGAACGGCAAGAGGCCGCAGGTGCTGCTGCAGCAGGTCTCGGCTCCTGAGGAGTCCTACACACTGGCCCACGAGGAGAACGTCCGCTTCATCTACGAAGGGGAGGGAAGGGGTGGCC
>NW_009954547.1:6465-8834 GCF_000747805.2 Chaetura pelagica
TGGAAGAGCCCCTTCCCCACACTGGCCACTGGCTGTTCCCTCCCCCCAGCCTGGCAGCAGGTAGAGCAGCAGCTGGACGGCAGCCGGAGCGAGGAGAGCGCCCGCGGCCCCGTGCAGTACGTAGAGAAATCCCCCAACCCCGGACTGAAAAGTAAGTGGGGAGCAGTCGTGGCCCTCAGGGGTGCATTGTGGTGGTGGGTGTGATGAGCTGGTGTGGGCTCAGCCAGGCACCCAAGCAGTCCTGTGATGGGAGGAGGAGGAGGATCCTGGTGCTGGATACGCCAGAGGGGCTGGGTCTGTCCTGCTGGTGCTGAGGCCACTCAGGGAGGTGCTGGGAGGGCAGCTGGCATTCTGCTGGGGATGTCCCATTATTCCCTGTTGGAGGAGCCCCAGCAAGCAGGATGCCTGGTTGATGTATCTTCTGGGAATTGTGCCTTTTCCAGCCACCAAGGTGGGTTTGATGTGTTGCTGGAGAGGAGCCCCCAGGTCCTGCGGTGGGAACCTGCCTCTCCCAAGGCCAGGCAGGACCAAGCACAGCAGGGCTGGGGACAATGTGCTTCTCTGATGGCAGCTGGAGAAGGGCTGAGGAGCCCCTGAGAAGAGAAGGTCCCTGTAAACCCAGCCTGACCTTTTGGGGGCAGCACACAGGGGTGGGGGGAGTCTGGGGGGTGTCATTCTTGGTGTGTGTCAGGAGGAGCAGCTGCAGCTCAGAGCTGTGCTCCAGCTGCTCTGCTATGCTCTCCTCTCTCCCTTCTCTTTCAGACTTCGTTCCCATCGACCTGGAGGAGTGGTGGGCACAGCAATTTCTGGCCAAAATTGAAAACGGCTCCTAAAAGGGAAGAAAGGTTTGGGTGGTTTGTTTGGGGCTGTTTTTTTTTTTTTTTTTTTTTTGTTTTTTCCTTTTGTAAGAGAAGCAAAGCTGAGAGCATCTGGTCCAGCCCCCAGCCCTGCTGGGGGGTTTCAGAGCCATGTTTTTAAAAGATGACTGAGATGAAGGGAGCCAGGCTGCCAGCCCCGCGGGACCACAGCCATGCCCAGCCCCTGTCCTGCTCCCGGCCTGGAGGAGCAGCCTGTGGCCCCGGCCAGGATTCCTTAAGTGCCAGTTCTTGGACCTCTGCAGCTCCTGTGGCCTCCAGCTTCCAGGGACATTGCGGTGCCGTGCTGGGGAGGAGGGAGCAGATCCACCCCGTGGCCACGGGGAGGAGGACAGCGAGGTGCTGCAGCAGGACGGCCACACAATAAAGCGCTGAAACTGCCCGTGGAGAGGAGCTTGTGGGCTGGGAGGGTGTGTTTGCAGGAGGGGGGGCAGCAGCGTGCTCTGCTGGGGAGTTGGGGCATCCCTGTGCAGCGGTGGGGGTGCTGGGAGCTGAGTCCTGGCCGAGCAGTTGTGGTGGAAAAGGGCTTGGACCATCTCCTGCATCCTTGGAGCATCCTTGGCCCCAGGGTGCTCATCACCCTGGGGTATGGTTGGGAGTGTGGGGGTGATGTGGGGCTGAGCACCCTGGCTGTGGTTCAGAGCCAGGGTGTAGGTGGGTGAAGCTGCAGGAATGAGGGTACCAGAGGCAGCCCCCAACTGATGGTGCTCTGACAAAAGACAAGTTCAAGGTCTCCCCGTATCTGATGAGGAGCTACAAGAGGGTGGTTGTGGCTGCCTGTGGGAGATGGGATGGGGACACCTGCTCCACTTCTGCTCCAGGAGGGACCTGGCACACAAAGTTCCCCTCAGCCCCTGGGCTTTTCTAGGCTGGACTGAGCCCTTCCAGAAGTCATGTTCTGGAGGACACCAACCCCTGGCCCCAGATCCTTTCCCCAAGGCACAGGCTGGGCAGCCCAAGCCCACCAGGGCTGGAGCTGCTCTCTGACTCCAGTGGAGATCAGGAAACAACCACTGGGGGGAAAAAAAAATAAATATTTTTATGATGGGAATAACAGCCACTGTGCAGCCAGAGGGGAGAAGCAGCTGCCTGGGACTTGTGTTGCTTCTCCCCTCAGAGTGCTGCTGTCAGCAATAACTGACCCCTGGGCAGCAGAGTCTGTCTGTCTGGTGGGCAATCCCAGTCCTGCCTGCTGCCCTGGGCTGCTGCAGCCTGGCCCCAGACCCCCCTGCCCCTGCCGTGGAGGTCATGGGCACTGCAAGGGTCACCCTGCTGCTGTGCCACCTCCTCCCCAAGACCAAGTCTTGTAGGGGGTCACCAGGACCTCCCCCCACCCCGGGACACGTGCTGGGGGTTTTGGCTGTCCTGCCTGGGACCACTATGCTTGGTTGCCAGTCGGTGGCAATTTAGCATCTCACCCTCCTGCAACCTTTCTGCTCTCCCACTGCTCCCCAGCCCAAGCTCTGCTGCCTCCTGCCATAACTCGCCTGCCAA
>NW_009954547.1:9546-12854 GCF_000747805.2 Chaetura pelagica
GGCTGTTTTGTTTTTTTTTTTCCTTTTGTAAGAGAAGCAAAGCTGAGAGCATCTGGTCCAGCCCCCAGCCCTGCTGGGGGGTTTCAGAGCCATGTTTTTAAAAGATGACTGAGATGAAGGGAGCCAGGCTGCCAGCCCCGCGGGACCACAGCCATGCCCAGCCCCTGCCCTGCTCCCGGCCTGGAGGAGCAGCCTGTGGCCCCGGCCAGGATTCCTTAAGTGCCAGTTCTTGGACCTCTGCAGCTCCTGTGGCCTCCAGCTTCCAGGGACATTGCGGTGCCGTGCTGGGGAGGAGGGAGCAGATCCACCCCGTGGCCACGGGGAGGAGGACAGCGAGGTGCTGCAGCAGGACGGCCACACAATAAAGCGCTGAAACTGCCCGTGGAGAGGAGCTTGTGGGCTGGGAGGGTGTGTTTGCAGGAGGGGGGGCAGCAGCGTGCTCTGCTGGGGAGTTGGGGCATCCCTGTGCAGCGGTGGGGGTGCTGGGAGCTGAGTCCTGGCCGAGCAGTTGTGGTGGAAAAGGGCTTGGACCATCTCCTGCATCCTTGGAGCATCCTTGGCCCCAGGGTGCTCATCACCCTGGGGTATGGTTGGGAGTGTGGGGGTGATGTGGGGCTGAGCACCCTGGCTGTGGTTCAGAGCCAGGGTGTAGGTGGGTGAAGCTGCAGGAATGAGGGTACCAGAGGCAGCCCCCAACTGATGGTGCTCTGACAAAAGACAAGTTCAAGGTCTCCCCGTATCTGATGAGGAGCTACAAGAGGGTGGTTGTGGCTGCCTGTGGGAGATGGGATGGGGACACCTGCTCCACTTCTGCTCCAGGAGGGACCTGGCACACAAAGTTCCCCTCTGCTCCTGGGCTTTTCTAGGCTGGACTGAGCCCTTCCAGAAGTCATGTTCTGGAGGACACCAACCCCTGGCCCCAGATCCTTTCCCCAAGGCACAGGCTGGGCAGCCCAAGCCCACCAGGGCTGGAGCTGCTCTCTGACTCCAGTGGAGATCAGGAAACAACCACTGGGGGGAAAAAAAAATAAATATTTTTATGATGGGAATACCAGCCACTGTGCAGCCTGGACTGAGCCCTTCCAGAAGTCATGTTCTGGAGGACACCAACCCCTGGCCCCAGATCCTTTCCCCAAGGCACAGGCTGGGCAGCCCAAGCCCACCAGGGCTGGAGCTGCTCTCTGACTCCAGTGGAGATCAGGAAACAACCACTGGGGGGAAAAAAAAATAAATATTTTTATGATGGGAATACCAGCCACTGTGCAGCCAGAGGGGAGAAGCAGCTGCCTGGGACTTGTGTTGCTTCTCCCCTCAGAGTGCTGCTGTCAGCAATAACTGACCCCTGGGCAGCAGAGTCTGTCTGTCTGGTGGGCAATCCCAGTCCTGCCTGCTGCCCTGGGCTGCTGCAGCCTGGCCCCAGACCCCCCTGCCCCTGCCGTGGAGGTCATGGGCACTGCAAGGGTCACCCTGCTGCTGTGCCACCTCCTCCCCAAGACCAAGTCTTGTAGGGGGTCACCAGGACCTCCCCCCACCCCGGGACACGTGCTGGGGGTTTTGGCTGTCCTGCCTGGGACCACTATGCTTGGTTGCCAGTCTGTGGCAATTTAGCATCTCACCCTCCTGCAACCTTTCTGCTCTCCCACTGCTCCCCAGCCCAAGCTCTGCTGCCTCCTGCCATAACTCCCCTGCCAA
The DNA here is from genome assembly GCF_000747805.2 of Chaetura pelagica. Taxonomy (NCBI): domain Eukaryota; kingdom Metazoa; phylum Chordata; class Aves; order Apodiformes; family Apodidae; genus Chaetura; species Chaetura pelagica. The sequence goes on from NW_009954547.1 coordinate 11,239, forward strand.
AAAACCAAACACAACGACCAAGCCAGCTACTGGGAGTCCCAGCATTTCAGAATCATTTTGGTTGGGAAAGTTCATCAAGTCTAACTGTTGTACCAAGCCCTGCCAAGGCCACCACTGCCCCATGTCCCTCGGCACGACATCTACAGGGCTCTCAAACCCCTCCAGGGATGGGGACACCACCCCTGTCCTGGGCAGCCTGGGCAGGGCTTCCTTTTGGGGAAGGAATTGTTCCCCAGATCCCATCTCAACCTCCCCTGGCACAACTTGAGGCCATTTCCTCTTGTCCCATCCCTTGTTCCTGGGGAGCAGAGCCCAACCCCCCTGGCTCCAACCTCCTCTCAGCAGCTGCAGAGCCAGCAGGTCTCCCCTCAGCTCCTTGTCTCCAGGCTGGACACCCCCAGCTCCCTCAGCTGCTCCTGCTCACACTTGTGCTCCAGCCCCTTCTCTAGACTTCCCTGGTGGCTGCAGGCCCTGTCCCACCAAAACCCACCCCCCACACACACCCTTTCCTTGCACAGACACTGTCCAGAGGAAGGTGCCTGGGAGCAAACTCTCCATGGCAGCAGCTCCAACGTGGTCCAGGGATGCCATTCACCTGCTGGCTGCTTACTAATTAAAAAAAAAAAACAAACAACCCACACACCAAGATCCAGGGAAATTCTTAGTAACATGATGCACCATCATCTTGAACAACAACATTAGGCAAAGGGGATTAAAAAAAAAAATATAAAAGGAACAGGAAAGAATGAGTCAGTCACAGGAACAAAACCAAAACCCAACCCAAAAATAAAACCCAACCCCTGACAATGCAATCACCAGAAGGGAATCAGCACCCTTGCCATAAATATTAATTGGTTATGTGCAATTGTGTGTATTACTATAGTGCAAATAGCTCTGCATTGATGGCAGGGGACTGGCCCCGGTAACACAGGGACTCGTTATGGACAGACAGGAATCAACACACATTTAAAACAAACAGACAAGGAATTATAAAAAAAAAAGAACCCACCCCCTGGGAAACACCAGAAAGAAATCCCAGTTCTGCCTCTGACTGGGCCAGGGCAGGGCTGGAGCCCAATGCCAGCAGCAGCTCCCAGGCTGGGCAAGGGTCTTGGCTGCTGGAGCCACCTGGCCTGGTGTGGAGTGGATGGGGACAAGGAGGGGGACACGGGATAGGTGGGCTCTGGTTGGAGCCATGTGGGGTGTCAGGGGGTGAGCAGAGCAGGACAGGGGCTCAGAGAGAGCATGGCTGATCTTCAAACCCTGTCCCACAGCTGCAGGGCAGGGCTGCTGCTGCTGGACCTGTGTCATGGAGGCAACAGTGACCCAGCCTGTCCCCAGGCCCCCTGGGGCTCCTCACACCCATGCCAAGGGCCCGAGCTCCAGGCCTGCTTCCATGATCACATCCCTATCTCCCCTCGTGCAGCAGGACAGCCAGGTCCCTGCACAGCTTGGGCTGGTGCCAGCACCTCAGGACAGGCTCATCTCCACCGGTGGGCAAGTGGGCAACAGGGGACAGCATCTTCTGAGAGGTGAAGAGAGATGGAGCCTCCTCTGGAGGCTTGCCTTGTCCCCCCAGCTAGACACAAAATGCTGGACAACCCCAGTGCATCCCA
>NW_009954547.1:12903-14601 GCF_000747805.2 Chaetura pelagica
CCACCCCCCGAGACACGGCACCGACCCGCAGGCAAAGGCCACGGAGCAGCGTCCTGGCAGGTGCCAGGGGGACAACATCCTGCTCCTCCCCTGCCACCCCGTCCCCTCCACCCACCCTGGCTTTTCCCTGGTCCCTCGGGCTTAGTTTTCTGCTGTCCAGATGGGAAGGGAGGCTGGAGAGCAGTAGTGCCCCCCACACGCAGACCCCTTGTGCTCCAGAGGATGGCAGAAGGGCTGACACCACCCTCGCCCCCCAGTGAAGAGTTTCTTACACTTATACATTATTTAAGACACGCCAATATATAAATTACTGTCTCTATATATACTATGTATAGGCAGCAGGGCCAGTCCATGAGGAAGGGCACCAATGGGGGCTTCAGCTCATTTCCCTCTGTCCTCTGTGTAGTGCTGGAAGCGAGTGAAGCTCATGAAGACCTGCTCCAGGGATATCTGGCTCACCGAGTAGTCTTCCAAGTGATACTTCTCTTTGGCTTTCTCCAAGGCTCCAAAGACCTGCAAGGGACACGACTGTTACTGCAGGAGAACCTCAGCTTTTTCCTCCAGGGAGACCTGGGGAAGCAAAATATTCTCTAGCAGGAGGGTGGTGGGAAGTCAGGAGGGTGGTGGGAAGGCAGGAGATGGATTATTTAGCAGAGTTCTTGACCCCATTTTAAAATATGGGTTTAATATACATTTTACATCTATATATGATACATACATATATGTAAAAGGCATCTAGACGTGGTGCTTAAGGACATGGTTTAGTGGTGGACTTGGCAGTGCTGGGTTAATGGTTGGACTTGATCATCAAGGTCTTTTCCAACCAAAATGATTGATTTATTATTTTTTTTATAAATATCCCTTGCCTGGGTTCCCAACCCAAGGTTTCTGCTCAATCTGTTATCTATATATCACCCTGGTCCACATTCCCAGCAGGGAGATGCAGGGTAGTAAGGATGCAGCTACAAAAGACCTCCCTTCCAGCACCCTCCTGCTGCAGAGCTTTCATGAAACATTTTGAGATATAAATATAACAAAAAGAGCAAAATCAGCCCTTTTTTTCCCCCAGGGAGACTGTGCTCTCCCTCTGCAGGCTGCAGTCAAGGGCAGCCAGCCTGGGGGGGCTGGGATGGTGTGGTCCTGGCTCACACACTGGCCATACACTGGTGACCCTTTTGGGCCAGGAGGTGGGAAAAGGTCACGAAGAAAAAACACCTTTTAGTTTGTTTATTTTTTAGGTATTAGCTGGATTTTGGACAGAGTGGCTCTGGAGGAAAACGAAGATGAGCTGAGCATGAAAGCAAAGCATTAAGAGCAGGTGATGGGGCAGGGATGGGGCTGCCCCACCGTCCTCCTTACCTGTGCCCAGCTGAGGTTCTTGTTGGTCAAGTGATAGTGCACCATGCCCTGGTGCTCGTGTTTCAGGACACTGCCTGGGAGAGACCAGCAAGGAGAGGTTCTGAGTTAGGAAACCTGCTGAAGCTCCTGAGAAACATCCTGCCCTCCCACGGAAGGCACCCACTCCACCAGCTCAGGGTACCTGGGAAAGTCTTCTCCACAAAGGCCTTGAAGGCCTGCAGCTCGCCCTCCTCCTCGCCCCGGGTCTTGGCCAGCAGAGTGTAGCCACTGCCAAACTTGCTTTTCAGGTGCTGGGGGCTGCCCAGGCACTTGAACTGCCCGTTCACCATGATGGCCAGG
>NW_009954547.1:14658-25234 GCF_000747805.2 Chaetura pelagica
GAAACGCCCAGTCAGAACGGCAGGAGCTTCTGGGAAGGGGATGGAGGTGGATTCCCTCCTCTCTGGGCTTTTGGAAGAGGGAGATTTCTGCAAAGCCAGCCACTGCCAGTGCCCACCCACCCAGCTCTGCAGGTGGGTCCCATCCCTTGGACCCCACCGCTCTCCCGGCCTCTCCCCAGTCTCTTATGCCAAGCCCTGCCTGGACAACTGTCACCTGTGGGAGGTGAAGATGATGGATTTGCCACATTCCCGCGTCCGTGTCACTGCGTCCCAGAGCAAACGCCGGGCCACGGGGTCCATGCCAGTGGAGGGCTCATCCAGGAAGATGACCGGGGGGCCGCCGATGAGGGCGATGCCCGCGCTCAGCTTCCGCTTGTTCCCGCCGCTGCGGGGGGACACGGGGACAGAGACCCGAGGTGAGCACAGAGAGAGCCCCGTGGAGTGACGGACAGAGGGGATGGATGGAGGCTCCTCTCACCTGTAGGTCCTGACGAGCTTGTCAGCGTGGGGCTCCAGGAGGAGGCCCCTCAGCATGTTCTCCACGCAGCTGCCGATGTAGCGCTCGGGGATGCCCCTCAGCCGGGCGTACATGCTCAGGGTCTCCCGGCCTGTCATGTGCTCCAGGAGGGCATCAAACTGTGGGCAGTACCCAATCCGCTGCTGGACCTTGGGGCAAGAGGAACCCAATGGGGATCAGCTCCCAGGCTGGGCTCTGCAAGGCCAGATGGTGCCTTGGCACCCAAAGGGCTTTGCGGGACCTCTGGTCTCTGCTCAAAGCGATGGTGACTGAGCTGAAGTTCTGAAACTGCAGGTGAAAGCAGAGGGAAACCCCCAAGCAGCTGGGCTTGGGGGGATGGAGACATGCAGTGCCCCCAGGACAGCAACTGCATGGTGTCACTCTATGTTTCCCAAGTGGTTCCTTATTGTCAGGGGCCATCTCAGGTGGTCCAGGCTCTCACAAGAACACTTCTGGACGGTCTCCACCTTCCCTGCATCCTGGTCTGCACCTTCCCTGTATCCTGGTCTCCACCTTCCCTGTATCCTGGTCTCCTCTGGGGACAAGAGCCCAAGGGAAGGCAAAGATCCAGGGGAGAAAGCCAGCAGGACCACACTTTCAGGACAGACTCTCACCATGTTCTCCTTGCCCAACATTGTCTGGGATCAACAACTGAACTGAAACCCTGAGCCCTGCTTGTCTCCCACTTTCCCAAAGGAAAATGGGCAATTCCAAGCAAGGAAACCTCCAGCAAGGGTCTGGAAAGGTCTGATCTGCTTGTTTTAGAGACTGTCACCAACTGTGACCACCAACTCATGTTTTGCATGTTTCCAACTACAGAACAAAGGGTTTCCCACCCTAGCAAGGTTTGGCTTCCATTTCTCTCCCATCTGTCATCCCAGTGGAGAGGACACTGCTTTCAGGTGGCCAGACAATGGAGAGCTGGGCTAGACAAGGACACAGCATCCCTGGGATGTTGCCTCCACCCCTGGCACCTGCACCTGTGTCCTCCTCAGAAGTGGCCCAGCCCAAGCAGACACCAGACTGGTGGTAACACTGTCCTCCAGCCCTGCAGCCCACGGTACCTTCTTGATGTTGGCCAGAATGCTGTGACCATCCACAAAGGCGTCCCCTGAAGTGATGCTCTCATCACCAGTCAGCATCTTGAAGGTGGTGGTTTTGCCTGCTCCATTGAAGCCAAGGAGGCCAAAGCATTCCCCTTTGCTGACTGCCAAGGAGATCCTGTCCACTGCCAGCAGGGACTCCCGGCTGTCGTAGACCTGGATGAGACCAACACAGAAGCTGTGCCAGTCACCACACCTGCCAAGCACCCCAGCGCACACCAAAGTGGCTTTACCAGCCCTGTGGGGACAGGATGCTCAGGGAGGGCCACCCTCTCCTCACCTTGGTGAGCTCCTTGATGACCAGAGGGCTGCTGAGGGATGACAGCAGCTCTGGTGGCGACTCCAAAACTTTCTTCCTCTCATCTGCCACGTCCCGGTCCTCTGGCAGCACAGACACCCTGTTCAGCAGAGCCACCTAAACATGGGGGAGAAAAAGACTCTTTGCCATCTGGCTGCTGTGGGACAAGTGGGTTCCTCCAGGCTGATCTGTGGCAAGAGTCCCTAACCCAGGCAGGATCCACTTCATCCCTCAGCCACCTCCAGGGATGCTTCATTCCCTTTGCCAACCCACACATCCAACAGGATCTGCACCTCTGAGCAACAGACTCCAGAGCTGCTCCCCCAGGAAGATGACTTAGGTGAGGAGACAAAAAGCCCCTGGGGTTGGAAGCCTGAATGGGGGGAGAACCAGGATTTGGATCCCTGAGCACTGAAGCTGAGGGACTCCACAGAAGCCAGGAATTCAAACAAGATCTGAGAGAGCAACACAAGCACCTCTCCAGGTCGCGGGGGCTCCTGGGCTTGGTTTGGCATGAGGACACCTCACTTCTCCCTCTCACACACTTCAGCTCACCCATCTCCGCCGCCTGCAGATGCCACAGACCAAAGTTCTCAGTCTCCAGAGAAGGTTTGTTTCAATGAGGAAAAGAAGGAAGAGGAAGGAGAAACCCTGGATGGCCAAGGAGGTCAGGTATCGTCCGATCCCAGGCGTCTCCCAGGAAAAGTAGTTCATCTGATAACTGATATCTGAGCAGGGATGGAACAAAATCAAGAGTTGGATCAATCCACACTCTGGGGAGCAGCACAGAAGCTCCAGAGAAAGCTGTGAGCCCAAAGCTTTGGCAGGTTTATCTCCAACCCAGCCCACACTGGGCTCCTTGCCCACAGCTCTTTCCAACACTTCCCACAAGAAGATTCAGGCCTGGAGGGGATCTGGCAGAAGATGCCCCTTGAAGGCACACAGAGGAGATCAAGTTACTCTCTCAGGACCATAACTGGGATATCTTTACTCATCTTGATGGCACCTTCCCTAGCCCCCACTTTCCTCCAATTCATTAGTAAAGAAAAGATTCTTAATTGGACCTTTATTGGTCCAAACTAGGCTGATACTGAATGGGTATGAAGTGGTGCTCACATTTTTCTTAAAAATGGTCTATGGAGCCTCCTGTCCAGGTCGGGTGAGAGGACCATGATACTGGTCAGCTTCACCACCCACCCCAGGGAGACCCCCCAAGCATGGCTGAGGTGGGACAGCCAGGCTGGCCAGGCAAGGACCAACAGGGAGACTCACTGAAGGCCTTGCAGATGAAGATGGCTTCCACAGAGGAGGTACAAAACTGAATGAACTCGTAGTTCTGGTAGAAGTCACTGATGCATTGGCCCAAGCAGTAATTGGGTAAGATGAGAAAGACTTTGTCCAGGGTTTTGGAGAGGTCCACCAAGCCCAGCTCTGAAACAGGAGCACAGAAGAATCAACAGATTATCTGGTTAGAGAAAGAACCTGATATATCCAAGTTCAGAAGGAAAACCAACATATTTCAATACTTTTCCTGGGTGAGAGTGGACTCTTGTAGGGGCTTTTTGCTACTGTGGGGACAACCCTGGGGTCAAAGAGTCCCCTTGGGGGTGGATCTTCTTAGTGCTGGCAGGCATAAAGGACAGTGACCCACCTGGGATGCTCATGATGGTGACGGCGAGGAAGGTGGCTGTGCCTGAGAGGATGTTGAAGATGGTGAGACGGGTGTAGGCTGTGGCCGCCACCGAGAAGAAGAAGCTGAGAAGGTACATGAGGGGGATGATGGCCCAGCCATAAAGGAGGAAGATCAGCATCACATCAACGAGGTGGCTGTCTTGGGTGAAGGCTTCCACGTCAAAGGCCTGGAATATCACCTGTGGCACAGCAATGTGAGGAGAACACGTTTGTCTTGATGGCAAGTGATGCCACCTTGTCTGAGTGGCCCAGGCAGCAGAGGCAGTGGCAGCACCACGCTGACCCAGATAACCCCTCACAGATGGTTCCTACCAGCCTTTCCCCAAGGGAAGCCCCCTCTTTGCATACTGGGAGGCAGATGGGCAGATCCAGGGAATCTCTCTCCATGCTCCCATCTATTTGAGATTTTCTAGTGCCCACACCAAGCACTCAGGTGCCAGAGGCTGCAGCCAACTGACCCAGTTGGCTGACCATGCCCCAGCTCCTGGCAGGACCAAGGGACAACCTTCTTGCTGGTTCTTTATGAGACAACACCATTGGCCTCATCCCTTCCCCTGCACCCACACACAACCCAGAAGAGAAGCACCCAGAGCTCCCACCCAAGGGGAGGACAGGAGGCTGTCAAGGGTGACTCACCAGCATCAGAGCACAAGGGATGAGGAAGTTGATGATGTCCCAGAGCAGGGCAGAAAGCCAGAAGTTGACCACGTAGACGCCGCTGACAAACTGGACGTGCTTGGCCTTGATGGCCCTTTCACTGACCAGGAGCAGGGCGAAGGTGCTGGCCAGCGAGGCCATGCCATACAGCAGGTTGATGGAGATGGCAAAGCCAGTCTGGCCTCTGTGGGGACAGCAGTGGGGCAGGTTAGGACAGGGACAGCTCAACAGACCAACGCTGAGGCTCCACGGGGACAGCACCCCATGCCAGGCTTCCTGTGGAGGCTGCGCTCGCCCACCAAGCCAACCAGCAGGAGAGACCCCCATGGATAAAAGCACATCTCTGTAAGATGAACATCTGCCATGCACAGCCCTCCTAGCCCACCACAAAACTCCATCCTGCCTTTCCCACATCCCACACAGGTCCCCTCTGGGACAGGTGAGGTTCAGAGACCTTGGGTGCAGGTTTAATGAAGTGTGTGGTCATAGAGCCCCCTCTGCTCTCAGCACCTGGGGGAAAACAAGCCCAACCAGGATCTAGAAGGGAATACCCAACCACGTGCACGAGGCTCAGGCAGGGCAGTCATCTCCACAGCTTTGCTCTCCTGAGTGCAACCCCAGCTACATTTGGGTGTGATGCCAGCACAATGGAGCCCCATCTGCACCCAAGGAGAGCACGAGCCCCAGTGGGAAAGCAGGTTCCACGCCACCAGACGTACTCCATCAGCTGATCCTTGGCCTTCTCGGTGATGTTGCGGGGCTGGGGGTAGTTGGTGACTGTGATGGAGGCGTTGGGGCCTGCCAGGGCCCTGAAGACAGCGTTGTCAGCCAGCAGCAGGGCGGTGGCTGGGGAGTGGTAGGCCTGGTTGTTGAAGAGCGCGGTGACCACCGTGCGGTTCCCGGCGCCCTGGAAGGAGGCGGCTGCGATGTAGTGCTCATTGAAGGCTCCTCCTTCCTCCGAGGCCCGTGAGATCAGGTACTCCTCCAGGTCACCTGCCAAACACCACAGCTGTTACGAGCAGGTTTCACCCACATAAGACCTAACTGGGGGCAACTGGGAAAGGCCCCAAGCAGCCCCAGCCCTGGTGGTTCACCCTGACCCCAGTGATGGCCACAAACATGGGGTGAGTGTCTGAAGGAACTGGGGGTGATCAGCCTGGAGAAAAGGAGGCTGAGGGGAGACCTTCTTGTGCCCTACAACTGCCTGGAAGGAGGTTGTAGCGAGGTGGGGACTGGTCTCTTCTCCCAAGTAATAAGTGATAGGACAAGATGAAATGGGTTGAGTTGTGCCAGGGAAGGTTTAGATTGGACATCAGAATAAATTTCTTCTCTGAAACGGTCATTAAAGATTGGCACGGGCTGCCCAGGGAGGTGGCTGAATCTCCATCCCTGGAGGTCTTAAGAGATGTGTAGATGTGGTGCTGAGGGGGCATGGTTAAAACATTGGACTTGGCAGAGTTGGGTTAATGGTTGGTAGAATTAGGTTATGGTTGGACTTGATCCCTTTAAAGGTCTTTTCCAACCAGAACAATCCTGTGGTTGTGGAGAACACAGCTCTGCTTGGGTGAGGAGGGGTCCTGCCAACTGTGGGACAGTCCCGTGCAGGAGAGGATACAAGGGGATAGGTCAGATATGCTGCAGCTGGGACATGAGTCACCCACGCCAGGGGCCCTGAAGCTCCTTGGACCCTCACCCAGCACCTCCAGCGGTGCCTGGCGCTGGGTGTCCAGCAGCTCCACGTACTGCTCCGCCAGCCCCTGCGCCAGCCCCGGGCCGGCCGAGATGGAGAAAGGCACAATGGTCTGGCCGTAGGGCTCCAGGGTCAGCCTCAGCCCGGAGGAGTCCCGGGGTCCTGGGAAGGTCTTGGCCACGATGAGGGCAAAGGCAGTGAAGATGAGAGGCACGAGGAACTGCGCTGCCACCATCTTCCAGTTGCGCCAGCTGTACATGGCTCGCTTCATGAACATGGCGTAGAACTGCTGGCAGCAGAGGTAGAACTGGGAGAGGAGAAGCCAGGTCAGAGCTGGCTGCAGGCAGCCCCACCAGCCATGTCATCCTACACAGCTCAGATGGGGACAACCCCAAAACCACCTCCCCGTCCCACATGGAGCCCGTGTGGCACAGCCTGAGGAGGGGTTAGCAGGGCTTGGTGCCAGCACCACAGCTCAGCCCATCAAACTCCACGGCTTCCTGATGGGACATGGTCACTTTGGGATCTCCAGTATTAAAAGCAGCTTCAGCCATGACCTTTACCTTCCTCCACCTCTCAGCGCTTCAGGTTCATAAAGAGGATTACTGCAACATGGCTGCCTGCCAAAGTGACCAGGCTGGGACACCTGGGAGCTCCAGCCCAACCCCTTCAAGCACCTTCTTCACATCTTTGCTTTTGAAACCCATCAACACCTTCCTCCCCTCCTGCCTTGGAGACATGATCTTGAGAAGCACAAGGAAACATATCACAGGCACATAGGCAGCAGGTCAGGAAGGGCTGCCAAGATCTGTGATGTAGCAACAGCAGGTGAAAGCAACTTCAGATCACCTGGGACACCTTCAAGAGCATTTCTCATCACTAGAAGAGGTTCCCCAGAGAAGCTGTGGCTGCCCCATCCCTGGCAGTGTTGAAGGGCAGGTTGGATGGGGCTTGGAGCAACCTGGGCTGGTGGGAGGTGTCCCTGTCCATGTAGTGGGTTTGGAACTAGATGACCTTAGGGTCCCTTCCAACCCAAACCATTCTATCATCCTAGAACCCCTGCAGACCTGAAGGTTAACATGGGGAGGATGGCAGTGACCAACACAGTGATTTGGGGGTTGGACCAGACGATCTTTTGAGGTCCCTTCCAAACTCTTAAGATTCTGAGACTCTAAAAATCATTTGCCCGGAAGACACCGATCCCACCATCTCCTTCCAAATCCCAGGCAGCAAGACCTGCCAGAGGAGAGAAGCTCCACCTGGTAACCCAGCTCTGAACCCCCCCTTCACACACAGTGTCCCTGCTGCGGGGGCACCCGCCGCCCCGCGCTCACCCCGCTGTTGAGCTTGATGCTGGAGCAGTCCTCGGTGATGAGGGCGCCGCTGTCGTCCGTCATGTCCGTCATCCCGCTCAGGCTGCTGGAGTCGTCCATGGCCCAGTCGTTGGAGCGTCTCTCGTGCTGGTACTGGAGAGGAGGCAGCTGGATGGCCTGGATATCCATGCTGGAGTCCACCAGCTTCCCAACCCTGCGCCAGGAGCAAAAGGGGGTGATGAAACACAGACCCAGGCGGGATCAACCTGTTATGAGCTGGGGAAGCCAAACCCAGGAGACAAATCCAACACGCCGCCGTGGAACACAAGGACTGTGGCACACAAGGACTGTGGCCCCAGGTCCACCCCCCTCCTGCCTACCTCAGGAAGACTTCCTCCATGGTGGTGACCGAGGCGCCGTAGCTGGCGATGCCCAGCTCCTCCCGCTTCTGCTCCAGCTCTGTGAACAGGGCCTCAAACCTGCAGGGAGAAGCAAGGTGTTAGTGCTGCTGGTCCTGGGAGCCAAGGCCAGCTACACCCAGCAGAGCAACCCTCCAGCTGGGGGCACCAGGAAGTGCCTCCTATGTCCAATGGATGGTTGGAGTCCACAGGCCTTAGATTTCAGCACAGCTGAAGTGGAGGAGAGGATGAGAGGTTAAGAGGCTCTGGGCATCAGTCCTGGAGCTGGTTTGAGTCCTGCAGCCAGCTCTGCGGCTTCCAGCAGCACTCAGCACCCCAGGAGGGCAGCCTGTGGGCTCCATCTTCTGCTCCTCCTTGCCACAAGCAGCCTCAGCCACCCATACCTTGCCACAGGCAGCCTCAGCCACCCATGGCTGCCTAGGCAGGGGTGGTGTCCCCATCCCTGGAGGGATTTCCAAGCCCTGTAGATGTGGGGCTGAGGGACATGGGGCAGCGGTGGCCTTGGTGGGGCTGGGTTAGTGGTTGGACTGGATGATCCGGAAGGTGTCTTTCAACCCAAAACAATTCCGTGCCTCTATGATTTCAAGCCAAACCAGCCTTGTTTGTGCCACCCTCCACACCACAGCCACCACGAGCTGGCAGCAGTGACACTGTGGGCACAGGGACACCTGTGAAGTGCCAGCAGTCACAGGGCAGGACGGAGGTGAAAGCAGGAACCGACCTCGGTTTTCCAAGACCAGAGAGCAGCTCCTCTCCCCATCAAGCCCATGACAAGAGTGTGTGGCGATGAGGGGACCCACCTGGGGACAGTGCCATTACCTGTGTGTGCTCTCCTTGGGCAGGATGAAGGACAGCTCTGCCCCAGCATTGCTCTCCATGGTGGCGTTGGGGACGTAGTGACAGATGAGGCGGGAGATCTCCCCCAGGTTACAGTAGGGCTCCTTCACCATCACCATGTGATATCCTGCCCCTGCCCACGGGAGAAGGGAGAGGAGGGTAAGTCCCAGCCCGGCCTGCCCCTGGGTGCTGGAGCAGACAGGGGAACACGGCTTGGTCTGGATATGGACATGATGGACCTCCAGAGAGGCAGAACAGCATAATGGGGAGCAAGCTTCTGCTATGAAGACAGGCTGGAAGAGTTGGGGTGTTCAGCCTGGAGAGGAGAAGGCTCCAGGGAGACCTTAGAGCACCTTCCAGTGCCTGAAGGGGCTCCAGGAAAGCTGGGGAGGGACTTGGGACAAGGGCAGGGAGGGAGAGGACAAGGGGGAATGGATTAAAACTGGCAGAGGGGAGATGGAGGTTGGACATGAGGAGGAAATTCTCCCCCATGAGGGCAGGAAGGCACGGGCCCAGGTTGCCCAGGGAGGTTGTTGCTGCCCCCTCCCTGGAGGTGTCCAAGGCCAGGTTGGATGAGGCTTGTGCAGCCTGGTCTGGTGGGAGGTGTCCCTGCTCAGAGCAGGGAGGTTGGAACCTGGTGATCTTGAAGGTCCCTTCCAACCTTCACCATTCTATGGTTTGGACGAAGAGCAACGTGTCCCTCTCCCTGGCAAGGAGAAGAGGTGGAGCAGGACCTGCCCACTGCTCTCCCTCACCGTATTTGCGCTTGAGGAAGAGCGAGGAGCCGCAGCACTGCAGCTCCCCCTTGGCCATGATGGCGATGCGGTCCCCCAGCAGGTCAGCCTCGTCCATGAAGTGGGTGGTCAGCAGGATGGTGCGGCTGCTCCTCTGCTGCTGCAGCAGGTCCCATGTGGCCCTGCGAGAGGCTGGGTCCATCCCCGACGTCGGCTCATCCAGCATCACCACCTGCCCGGCAGGAGAGGGGAGCCGGTCAAAAAGGGGCTGGGAAAGGGGCAGCAGCACAAGAGAGGACAACCCTGAGACTCATGCCCTCCCACCCAACGTGTGTGCCATGATCTTGCTTGGAGGAGCAGCTACCAGGCAGCAGAGCTGCACTGCAGCCTCAGGGTGGTCCTCAGTCATCCCTATTTTGTGTGGATGCTCCTGCCCCCTCCTCGCTGTCCCTGCATCTCCTGTTGGCTCATCACGGGTGAGGGACAACCTCAGAGACACCAGAAGGGCCTCTGCTGGCCCCAGGGAGGAAGGTTTGAGGTGAACCCCACCAAAGGTGCTTGCCTTGGAGTCCCCAATGAGGGCGATGCCAATGGAGACCTTGCGCTTCATGCCGCCCGAGAGCGCCTTGGTCAGCGAGCGGCGCTTGTCCTCCAGGCCCAGGATCCTCAGGATGTGGTTGATCTCCTCGGGGCACTTGGAGGGTGGGTAGCCCTTCAGCTGCCAGGTGGAGGGAAGGGAGGGTTAACTCTGCCGGCAGGGGTAAGTGTTACCCCTTCCCACCACACCAGCAACCAGCTGCTAGACCCCACCGTGCTCCCTTGTCCACACCCGGGCAGGGAAGTGGGGAAGCCCAGAGATGGACTCTGCCTGACCCCAAAGGAGTTGGCACAGCCAGCAAGGGGGTCCCCAGGAGCCCATGACCCTCCACTCCTCCGTCAGCCAAGCAGGGAGCTCCTGCCTGCGGACGAGGCAGAAAAGAAGAGGCAAGAGCTGTTCTGCTGGATGGATCTCACCACACTCCCCCAGCCCCAGGGGGGCTGCAGGGGTCCCTCCCCCAGGACTGGCTCTCAGGGGACCAGAACTGGGGTGCTCACCCCTGCGTAGAAGTGGAGGTGCTCCTCCACAGTCATGTTGTCAAAGAGGACGTCGTGCTGGGGACACAGGCCCAGGCTGCGGCGGATCAGGACCATGTCCTGGGAGATCTCGTAGCCGTTGATGTACGCCTGCCCGCCCGTCGGAGGGTGCAGACCTGCAGGAGCAGTGGCCTGGGCTCAGGGCTGAGGACAACCCTGAGTGGCAAAGAGGGGGTTCCTGC
>NW_009954547.1:25364-33112 GCF_000747805.2 Chaetura pelagica
TCCTGCTGAGCACCCCCACATTCAGAGCAAGCTGGTCTCCTGCTGGACCTGGAGCAGGGCAGCGTTCTGCTGCCCTGGGTGGGCTGCACCCAGGGAATCATAGAATCATCCTGGTCAGAAGGGACCTTGACGATCATAACCCAGTTGGCAGGGCTGCCAGGCAGGCAGAGAGGGAAGTGGGCAAACAAGCCAGACAGAGGTCCAGGCAAGACCAGGGCAGACCTCCAGGGAAGGTCCCCTGAGCACTCTGGGCTGGCAGGAGCAGCAGAGTGACAGGGAACAGTGATGAAAGGACCATCAAAGGTCACCAGGTCCACCCTTCCAAAACAGGCTGCCTGGAGTTCAGCAGCCCAGGAACAAAGATGACCAGTTCTTGGCCCATGTCCTCCCAGCCCCATCGTGATGAAGCTTGCAGAGATCCATCCTACAGTGGAACCTCACTGTTCTCAGGGTTCTCCAGCAAAGACCAGTTGTCATCTCCCCACCAGATGACCCCACTCTCATGCCCCCCACCCTCCCTTTGTCTCGCCAGGCATGTCCCTCAGTACCCCAGCACCCCTGACCAACACCTCAGTGAACCAAAGGTGCTCCATGGAAGAGCAACAAGCCCCTCCCCAACCTCAGCGATGGGGTTCAGCTCACAGCCACAGACTCAGTCACAGAGTGGTGGGGTTTGGAAGGGACCTCTAAAGACCATCTAGCTCCCCTCTGCAAGTGATGCCACCAGCCCTGCCCTGTGCCAGCAGGGTGTGGCTCCTACCTGTCAGCATGGACAGGGTGGTGGTCTTCCCTGCACCGTTGTGTCCCAGCAGGACAGTGATCTGCCCTTCGTACATGTTCACTGTTAAGTCCTTGACTGCCTCTTTCATCTTGTTGCCCACTTTGAAGACCTGCAAAGATCATGTTCGTGAGCTGATGCTGCACCAGAGTGTTCCCAAGTGCCCCTCAACCTGCCCCCTCTGCTCCACATGGTGGTCAAAGCCTGTGATGCTCACGTGGTGTTTGTTTTAGATACCAGGCCCAACTCAGGCTAAATTCAGATGTCAGCAGGTTAAACACAGATGTCACCACATCTGTAAGTACCCAACACTTCAGAATGAGGAGCTGAGGGAGCTGGGGGTGTCCAGCCTGGAGACAAGGAGGCTGAGGGGAGACCTTCTGGCTCTGCAACTGCCTGAGAGGAGGTTGGAGCCAGGGGGGTTGTTGGTATCTTCTCCCAAGTTACAAATGAAGTTTGTTCAAGTTACAAGAAGAAATGGCCTCAATTTGTGCCAGGGGAGGTTTAGACACCACCAGGAGGTGTTTGTGCTGGGCTGGGCAGTTGGTACCTTGGAGAGGTGTTTTATTTTGATCCCTGACACAAGGTCAGCAGGTTCCTCCTCAATGTACTGGCTCTTCAGGGCTTTCTCAGGGTCTTCTTCCTCCTCCTTCTCTTTTCCCACCACAGTCCTGGGGCGCCCGCACCAGTATGAGGGCTGAGGGAAGAAGGCAGAGAGAAACTAAGGCAGAGGCAGAGACCATCCCTTCTCCACAGCCTCCCTCAGACTCCTTCTCCCACACAGATGCCCCCCTGAGATCTCCAAGACCACTCCCCTTGGCCTGGGAATTGCCAGCTGGTCAGACAGAGGACGAAGCTGCTCCTCCAGCCCTGCTGCCTTCTCCTGGCTCTCCCTTACAGCAGGATTGCCTGTGACTACACAGGCAGCTTCTCCCTGCCTTCATTCCCATAGGAATGCTCAGTACTTGGATGAGAAGGAAAATTGCTCAGGCAGAAGAAGCACCCTGCCCAGAGGAGCCCCCTCCATGGAGGATCACCCCCTCCAAGACCCTGGCACACAAAGAAAGCCCCATGGGCTCCAGCTGCTGCTGTTACAGCCTTTTGTTTTTCCTTGACCTGTCTCTTTAGGAATGAAAATAAGAGTTTGGGACATGAAATCCCCATGGAAATGGCAATTCAACAACTCCTGGACCCAACACCAGCATCTCACTGGGGCTTTTGGCAGATCTCTGCTACCTTGGTCTAGCTGAAAGGAGGAGCAGGATGCTGGAGTGAAACCACATTGGGATAAGGAATTCAGATTAAGGAATCCCAACCCAGTACCAAGGGATACCCCCACAGGATACAAACGGATTTTGTGGCTTAACGAGACCTCAGCTGAGCTGCAGCAACTGCCCCAGCCATGGCCACCAACCCAAGTGCTGGACTTGGCAGAGCCAGGGCAGCTGAGCTGAGGGGTGGTGGCAGTTGTCACCCAGCCTGGCAGGGGGACGTGGGGCTGGCAGTGGGACACAGCCCACCCAAATGACTGGATCTGGTTGCTCACACTTGGGGGGGCTTCTCTCCAAGGCCTTGGCTGGGCCGTGGACACAACAACCATCACCCTGCAGGCCACCACGTGCTGGGCCAGGGATGTAAAGCCCAGACCTCCATAGCCAGTAAGCACGTCCAGCTGCCTCAGGCTGTGCTGAGGACGTGCTGCAGAGCCCTGGACTCTGGAGGCCAGATGGTGCCACCTGTGTAGGCTGGCTCAGCCCACTGCACAGCAGAGAAGTGAGGACCACCCCACCCAGCCCCCTGGGAGGGGTGAGGAAGCAGTGCTCACCGTCAAGAAGAAGTACCAGGGCTGGGGGACGCCGTACTCCCCGGGGAACACGGCCTCCACGTACCAGGCCACCAGGCCGTAGAGCACCGAGTCCAGCAGCAGCATCCCCAGCACCTGGGCCAGGGTGAAGTTGTCATCCACGCTAACGGGCTTCATGAGGTCTCTCCACTGAATGCCAGTCCCTGCAAGGCACACAGGGCACTGCCCACCTCTGCATCCCCGGGAGGACACAGTGTTCTCCAGGAAGGTCAGAGAGCACCCCCTGTCCTAATTCACTGCTGGGCTACCAAGAGCATTTGCTCCTCAGCTCTACAGTCCTACAGATGGAGGGAGAAGATGCAGCAGAAAGAGCACTGACATGTCAAGGTTCCCCACCCCATCACGTTCTCTGCAACTGTCCCAGGAAGAAGCAATCTATTCTCCAGACAACATCTCCCATCACCTTTTTAGTGCCATTGCTTTGGAAACGCAGGATCTCTACTGGTACCAACAGCAAGTTCTTATTAACAGAGAAATTAAAGGTATAGATTGGGAAGGAGGAAATGGAATGGATCCTCATCCCTCAGAACAGGCTGAATTTGGCAATTAAAGTGATGATGGCAGGATCACGGAGATGATGGGAGGGCTGGAGCAGCTCTGCTCTGGAGACAGGCTGGGAGAGTTGGGGTGTTCAGCCTGGAGAAGAGAAGGCTCCAGGGAGACCTTAGAGCACCTTCCAGTGCCTGAAGAGGCTCCAGGAAAGCTGGGGAGGGACTTGGGACAAGGGCAGGGAGGGAGAGGACAGAGGGGGATGGATTAAAACTGGCAGAGGGGAGATTGAGGTTGGACATGAGGAGGGAATTCTTTGGTGTGAGGGTGGGGAGACACTGGCCCAGGTTGCCCAGAGAAGCTGTGGCTGCCCCATCCCTGGTAGTGTTGAAGGGCAGGTTGGATGGGGCTTGGAGCAGCCTGGGCTGCTGGGAGGTGTCCCTGCCCATGCAGGGGGGGTGGATCTGGATGATCTTTAAGGTCCAACCCATTCCATGATTCCAAACCAACTTATTCCATGATTCTGTGATTTTGCACAGCCCAGGCTGCCAGGGGCCCATGTTCAGAGCCTGCTGCTGATACTACCTGTATGAGCCATCAGCAATTAGCCCTCCTGCTCTCATCAGGAGCAGGACACTGTTTCTCCCTTTCCCCCTTCACACCACCTACAAGCCACCCACAACCCACCCCCAAAAAAGAAAGACAGGGGACACTTGCTCACCTTTTCCTTCAAACATGCCTATGAGCTGTGCCCCCATGGCCATGGCCACGTTGGAGATGAGGCAGGATGCCAGCTTCTGGCTGTGAGACATCAGGTCGTAGCGGGGCGAGATGAAGAAGTAAGGGATGTAGGAGAAGAAGTAGAGGAAGCCACCAGCAGCAGCTGCCACGTTTGCTGCCAGCACAGGGAAAAGCAGGAGGGAAAATGTCAATGCCACGGTGTTGCCACCAAGTACTTCTCACCAGCTTCCAACCCATGGAGACTCCAGCAGCACCAGATCCTGCCCATCCCTGACCAGAGCGTCCTGGGGCCAAGATGCACAGATGAGGCCTTAGTGCATGAGT
Source organism: Chaetura pelagica (assembly GCF_000747805.2). NCBI lineage: Eukaryota > Metazoa > Chordata > Aves > Apodiformes > Apodidae > Chaetura > Chaetura pelagica. The sequence continues at coordinate 29,561 of NW_009954547.1, forward strand.
CTGGGAAGCAACAGCACCCACCCCCCTTCCCACACTGTGGGGAAAATGCACCCAAAGACGGGAAGAAAGGCCTCCTCACCCAGCATGACAAAGCAAGTTATCCAAAATGGAGCCCTGTGGAGACCTAACTCTGAAGCTGGCCCTGCTTGGAGCAGGATGGAGCTCCAGAGCTGCCTCCCAACCAAAATTAACCACAGACTTCACAGCACGAGGCCCGTAACGACCCCCCCAGCCCCACGAGGAGGCAGCACAAGGAGGCAGCCAGGGAGGGACTCACCTCTCGAGAAGAAGGTGCTCACCATGAAATTGAAAGAGATGGAGGAGATGGAGAAGATGGCGAGGAAGGTGAACACCAGCGTGGGGTCACTGTTGGTGAGCACTGCTCCCTGTTCACTCACCTACCGAGAAAATCTGGTCAGGCCAGGGCTGGGGACACTGCTCATGGCTGCAGGCACATAGGGGCAGCTGAGACCTGATGTTCTCCGTGGGTCAAAGACAAACTGAGAGATGGGTGAGAATACCCAAGCCCTCCAAGAACCACTCCAGAGGGAGGAAATAAAGGTTGTCCTCATGTGATGTCTAAGAGGACACCTTGTTCAGCATCCAGGCAGCCACCTCCAGCTTCTCATGGTGGGGGTAAGAGCAGAGAGGAGAGCTCAACTCCCTCCAAGGGCACATGGGGCTGTGGGAACAGGGTGGTCCTCCATGGAGTGCCTGGGCCTCCCAGTTACCTGTAGGGCTCTCACCCTTTTGGGAAGCGACCCCTGCCCAACCAACTCTGGAAAAGAGCAACTGCAGCCTCTGTTACACATGTGGAGGAGTCCTGAGACACCAGGATGGTCCAGCCCATGGCAGAGGAGCCTTGTCATCCCTGTGCCCAGCCAGCACAGAGCTTCTGGCCTGCAGAGTGGTAGCCTGGGGAAAGACACTCACCTTGACACAGAAGAGCACGGTGACAAAAAACACGGACACCAGGAGGAAGAGGAAGAACATGAGGAACCAGGCGCTCCAGTGCAACCAGTTGCTGAGGCCCATCATGTGCATGTACTCCTGTGGAGAGGTCACACTGTCACCCAGGGCTGTACCCACACTGCCCAGGCACAGCCAGGGTGAGGTGAAGGTCCTGGCCAGGGTGGTGGTGGCTTTGCCCTGCAGCACTAGTGAGGAGGGTGGCAGCCCCAGGTGCTACCAAGGTGGTCCTGAGCAGCCCTTAGCACTGCATAGTGTCCCCACCATCCTGGACAGGGGCTGCCACTGCCACCACATCTCACCAAAGAGCTGAGCTGAACACAAACCCACAGCAGCTGAGGCCAGCAGGGCCACCATGGCCACCAGGCAGCAGGGCAGGACATGCCCAGGGGAAGCTGAGTCCTGCACACTCGGCTCAGCTGTCACAACCACCATGTCAGCCCAGCTCCAACCACCTCAGACACAGCTCAGACACGTGGGTTTCCACATTCAGAAGATAAAAATCTTATTTCCCAGCTCTTGAATCTACAGAACTCTGGAAGCCACCAGTGCTGCCCTCTCTCTATGCCCAGAAGAAACACCAGCCCATCACCCAACCACTTGGCTGCACACAAGGAGAGCCGAGCCATGTCCTGATGGCAGGATTAGCAACATTCCATCCTGGGGTTTGCTAATCCACTGCCATCCCCACCTCCTGCTCCCTGGCTCCACACCCCACGCAGAGTTTGTTCCTAATTTAAGAGGCGGCGTTGCCGGGAAATGCGGCGCAGGGCGGGCACTGCCCAGATGTCCCCCCGCTCGCGTTACCTTCAGCTTCTTCTCCTTCTCGTGCACGACGGCGCGGACGATGTTGAGCGAGGTGTAGGTGAAGCTGAGCATGAGGAGCAGGGGCAGCTGGTTCTGGATGGCCAGCAGGAAGAGGTCGTTGACATAGGCCGGGTAGGGGAAGCGCTGCACCAGCACGGTGATGTTCTGCAGCAGGCGGGCGGCGCTGGCGTTGGCGTGGTACTGCATGATGGCCCTGTCCACCGCGTGCTGCACCGCCAGGAAACCCTCCCGGATGTAGCCTGCAGGGCAAAAAACACACGGGGGGATAGAGACAGGTCTGGGTTTTGGAGGGAGGTGTTGGCAGAAGGACAGAAACGACCTTTGAGGGAGGAAGCAAGGAAGGAGCTCCTGAGAAAAGCAAAGTAAAAGGGGTATCGACATGCTGGGGCCTGGGAAGGACTCAGAGCAATTTAAAACACACATTTCCATCTCTCATGATGATCATCTCGAAGCAGCTGGCAGGAAAACTCAATTTAAACTGTGACTGCCTTTTCACAGGCTTTATTTCTGTAAGGCAGGAGATTCTCCATCATCCTCAACCACCACCAGTGTCGCTGAGCTTCTACTGGGTCCCTTTTGTCCTGTCAACCAAGAGGACACAAGACACCAGGCAGCTTCAGGGGAGGAAGGATATATCCTGTTACTCACACTTGTGGCTGAAATTTTTGTGCATCAGAAAACAGTGAAAGACTTTCAATTTTTTTTTCCCACTGGTCTATTTTTACATGGGATTTTTGCCACATGCAGCTCAGGTGGAAACTCAAATCCTGCTCAGAAAGCCCCAAACGAGCACTTTGAAAGTTGGTGGCTCCAAATGACCTTGACAGTTGAGGAAAAAGTAAGAATAGGAGATTCCAAACAATGTTTTATATTAACTAATTAACTCAACAAACACTGCAGGGAGGGAATTGACCTGGGCTCCTGGTCACCCCCTCCTGCAGAACACTGGAACCAGCAGAACTCTCCTGGCGCTCGGGTTTGTTTGCACAGTGTGAGCAAAACCCGTTCGCCCACTTTTTTGGCCTCTCAATCTTTTCCTTGAACCAAGCAGCAGGAGAAACCCAGCGAGGGAAATAGTCCTCCTGCAGCCACAGGGGAAGCTCCTAAAAGCTCAAGTCCTGAGGCAGTGCTGGCTCCAGCAACGTCCCTGCTGTCTCCTCCTCGCTCGGTGGTTTGGCCTTCCTTAAAAACCTGCCCTCAAACCACAGAATTGCTCTGTTTACTTTTCAAGTATTTAAGCAGGACAATAAATAATTTTGACTCGGAAATGAATTCTCCATTAAGAACACATTTAAAAAGAGGGGAAAGAATTAAACGTAAAAGAATTCCTGGAAGTGAAATCTGTTCCTATCCAAGCACTCTCAGCAGAGAGGCCAGTGATGGCCAAGAGGTTGTGGGGTATATACTAAAAATCATAGAACACAGAATGGTTTGGGTTGGAAAGGACCTTATAGATCTCCTACTTCCAAGCACCCTGCAGGGACAGGGACACCTTAAATATATAAATACATTAATTAAGTGATTTAAAAAATAAGCTAAAGTATTGATTTAAAACCTCAGAGCCTGCAGTGAATCCCCAGAATATCCACCTCTTTGGTTAAGAAAGAGCCTATGGCCCTCACCTGGTGTTCCCCCATCAGCAAACTTGGCTTCCCGGGGCCCGGGCAGCTGGAAGAGTGGGAAGAGGTAGCTGGTGTGCCAGTCCCGGTCCAGGTTGGGGTTCAGCCCCGTCTGCTCACTCCGCGGGGCATTCCT
>NW_009954547.1:33228-42006 GCF_000747805.2 Chaetura pelagica
AGGGAGCAGAGGAAGAAGGGCATGGGGCACGGAGGGCTGGAGGAGGATGCCATATCCCCCCCCGTGTCCCTGTCCCCCCTGGCTGTGTCACCTGGAGGGGCAGCGGGGCCGTGGGCTGCGGGAAGCGGTGCTTGAAGACCAGGGCAGCCAGGACGCTGCCCGAGCGGTTGTCCAACTGGATGTACTCCTCAAAGTCCCGCTCTGAGGAGAAGCCCTGAGCTGTGGAGGGGGAAAAGCAGAGATGAAGGCATAGAGAACAGCAACTCATCATGGCTGGTGCTCATAGAATCATAGACTCATCGAATGGTCTGCACTGGAAGGGACCTTAAAGCCCATCCAGTCCCACCCCCTGCATGGGCAGGGACACCTCCCACCAGCCCAGGCTGCTCCACGCCCCATCCAACCTGCCCTTCAACACTGCCAGGGATGGGGCAGCCACAGCTTCCCTGGGCAACCTGGGCCAGGCTCTCACCACCCTCACACCAAAGAATTTCCTCCTCATGTCTCACCTAAATCTCCCCTCCTCCAGTTTTAACCCCTTCCCCCTTGTCGTCTCCCTCCCTGCCCTTGTCCCAAGTCCCTCCCCAGCTTTCCTGGAGCCCCTTCAGGCCCTGGAAGGTGCTCTAAGGTCTCCCTGGAGCCTTCTCTTCTCCAGGCTGAACAACCCCAACAGTCACCTCTCCTCTCACAGCAAATCCTAACGCTATCTTCAGTTTGGAACACAAAGCTCTAAACTGTTCTGTGCAACAAGATTTCCAAAACCACTTTGTCTGGGGGAGGTGGCAGCCAACTTCCCTAGCTATTTCAGGGCAGTATTTTTCTAGCTGGAAACCGCAACAAAACGATCCAAAACCCAAATCAAAACCCTGCAGTTACAGTGAAACAGCAATAAAACTTTCAGAACTTCCAGGCAATGGAAGGAAGTTCTGAAAAAAAAAAAAGGATGCATCCCAGGAATAGAGAGTTGGGTAAAAACCTCATCCCAGTCCCTGGGGTGGCAGCCAGAGCCCCTGCCCACCTCGGATGTTGATGGGCAAAGCCTTCTCCACGGCCTCAGCGATGCTCCTGACGGCGCTGCTGTTGGAGGGGACATAGGCCAGTTCCCAGGGGTTGCTGTGGTGCCGTCGGGAGAAGAAGGCTGGGAGGTCATCCAGGGCCTCTGGGGGGTAGATGGTGGCGTTGGGGTGGGCGACCGAGCGCACCCGGTGCCGCAGCGCGATCAGGATGGCGGCGAAGAGCAGGGGCAGGCAGACCTCGATGATCGTCACCAGGATCTGCCGCTTCTGCGGGGGGGGAAAACCAGATGTAAGGAATAAGATGGGAAGACTGAAGGCAGAGCAGGCAGTAATGGGGCTCAGGGCACGCAAAGGACATGTAGCAGAAGCATTCTGGTGTTTCACAAGGTTTCACCACCCGGGTTTTTCCAGAGCCCAGGAATGATGCTGCAGCTGGGAGAGAGAAGAGAGCAGGTTTTGTCAAAGTGGAGCAGCCTTGTTCAACACTTACAGGGCTGGCAGCTAAAAGTACTGGAGGTAAATGAACTCCAGACTGGTTTGGGTTGGAAGGGACCTTAAAGATCATCCAGTTCCAACCTCCTGCATGGGCAGGGCCACCTCCAACCAGCCCAGGTTGCTCCAAGCCCCATCCAACCTGCCCTTCAACACTGCCAGGGATGGGGCAGCCACAGCTTCCCTGGGCAGCCTGGGCCAGGCTCTCACCACCCTCACACCAAAGAATTTCCTCCTCATCTCCAACCTCAATCTCCCTCTTCCAGTTTTAATCCATCCCCCCTTGTCCTCTCCCTCCCTGCCCTTGTCCCAAGTCCCTCCCCAGCTTTCCTAGAGCCCCTTCAGGCACTGAAAGCTGCTCTAAGGTCTCCCTGGAGCCTTCTCTTCTCCAGGCTGAACACCCCAACTCTCCCAGCCTGGCTCCAGAGCAGAGCTGCTCCAGCCCTCTCAGCACCTTCCCTGGCCCTCCATGAAAAGCTGGGATGAGTGAACAGGGGGGAGGTAAAGCCAAGCACACCAAAGCTACTGCAGCCAGTGGGGGTTTTCATCAGAGCTCAGTGGCTGCAGGGAGCAGGACATGTGTGTCCCAGCCTGGGACCTGGCACAACCTCTGGTTATGGGCATCAGTGCCTCACAGCACAGAGAACATCCCCATGACCTCAGGTCTGTCTGCACTAAACCCAGCAGCTCATTTATTGTTTTGAATTAAAGCTCAAGCAACCAGACAATGAACCTCAGTGAGGTGAGGAGTCCCCACAGCAGGGAGAAGCTCTCAGCACAGGGACAGAGCTGCTCAGTTGGAGCGTGTCCCCAGAGCAGACCCAGAGGCACTAACCCTTCTCCTGAGGGCTCTGCTTTACAAGACCAGGGTTTTTTTCCATCCTCTCCTCTGCCAGGCTGGAAAGAGCAAGAGGATGCCCAAGGGGAGCACCAGGAGGTTTATTCTCCCACCTCTGCTGTCTCAGCAGCTCCTCTCCTGCCTGCTCCCACCAGGCTGCAGGCACCACCCCAGCTCCATCACCTGCAAACCAGGCGCTGAGCTGTGCTGACCATGAGTTCTACCTGCACTCTGCAGAGTGCACAGAGGTTATATTTTTTAAATGGGGAGGGGGAAAGCAGCAAGTGGAGCAGGTCAAGGCAGGCAGAGCCTCTGGTGGGGCAGGATGGGGGCCCTGAGCCCAGATTACAGGGAAGAGCAACAGGCCACCCTGCAGCAGCCAGGGTGAAGGGGCTGTGGGCTGGTTTGTTAGAAGGTGGGTGCTTGGCCACACAGCTGCTCCCCACATCACCCCAGCCCTCAGCACCCACCACCATGGCCCAAACACCCCCTCTGGGCTTCCCCTGGGAGGAACCACCACCTCCCACCACAGCCAGGGATGAACCAACCCCAGCAGGGACAAAGGAGCCACCTCAAAGGCCATGCCCATGGAAGAAAAGGCTGCAGATGTCTGACAGTTCCACAGAGCAGCTCTGGTGGAGCAGCTGCCTCGGGCTGATTTACTGTCCTATTAACCCCCTCCCAGTCTCCAGTGCTGTCTCCAGCACAGCTGCCTGGCTCCCTAGGCTCACAGGCCACAGGAGTCATTTAAGCTGCCGTGTTCCAGAGGTGACAGGGACACTCATCCATAATCACCACCTCCGCCTGGCCAGGGCTGCCCTGGCTTTCAGCAAGCCACGTGCCCCAGCAGCCATCTTAACACCAGGGTGGTGATGCCTTGGGAGCTTCAGGTCTCCACTGGGAGCAGCTTTTTGGCAGAGGGGAGCAGAGACTCCAGGGTGTACCACCCCACGGTAATCCGAGTCAGCTCGTGGCCTTGGGAGACACGACAAGAGGTGCCCCCTCTCCCAGAGCACACCCAGGAGATGCTGCTGTTGCCCTGCAGAGGGGATGGGGGATTGCCCTGCAGGTCTCTGGGGTGCAGAGGGGGGACTGGCAGGGCTGGCCACCACGCACATCCACCGAGCACACCCCTGGCTGCAAATCAGACCTGCTGCGGGTCCCTTCCCCCTCCTGAGGCCAGCACTGCCAGCCCAGCCAGCCCTGCCCTCCTCCTTATGTTTATTTTTAAAGCAACGCCCGTGCTGATTTGCAGAAGGGTAATTGGAAGTGTAAAAGCCAGGCTGTGGCCATCTCCACTGCCTCCTCTTCCGCTGCTCTCTGCCAGGGCTGGCTCCAGGTCCCAGCGGAGCTGCAGCACCAGCACACTGAGGGCAGGCATAGCAGGGCAAGGCAGCCCTGCAATCATAGAATCCCAGACTAGTTTGGTTGGAAGGACCTTCAACATCAGCCAGTTCCAACTCCCTGCCACAGGGGGGTTCCAATCCCCTTCACACTTTCCAGACCAGGTTGCTCCAAGCCCCATCCAACCTGCCTGTCAACACTTCCAGGGATGGGGCAGCCACAGCTTCTCCAGGCAACCTGGGCCAGGGTCTCACCACCCATACAGGAGATAATTTCTTCCTAATATCTCACCTAAATCTCCCCTCTTTCAGCTTGAAGCCATTCCTCCTCATCCTATCACTCCATGCCCTTGTAAATTGTCCCTCAGACCCTGAGCTGCCACACAGAGCTGGGAGCAGGTGGCAGAACAATGATGGTTTAGTTTTTTAAACCCCCCAAAAGCTGGTTCTCAGGGGTGTAGAAAGTAAAAGAGGGAAAAAATCTGGGTCCTGGTGGGTTTAGAGGCACCAGAGGCTCACAGGAGGGTACCCAGGTCATCCTATCCCTCAGGAAGGGAGAGCTGTGCTCCTAGCTGGGCTGCAAGGGAATAACACAGGGCAGATTTGAGGGGACAGGGACAACTGAGCACACAGCCCTGCCTGCCTGTCCCTGGGTGTTATGGTTTGAGGGGGCAAGGCTGATTTTACAATCCCAATACAAGGACATAGAGAGAGGGTGTTTAGGACCCTGAGAGTCAGAAAAGAGGGGTCAGGATTCCCTCCCACTTCCTGCCATACTCCATAAAACCAGGAGGATAGGAGTCTGGGCCTTCCTGCTTCTTTATCCCTTGCTGCTCTCAGGGTCTTGGAGAGGGGCTCCTATTTTACCATCAAGTTGCCATGTGCTCTGCAGGATCCCAACCCACTGGGTGCTGGGAAGAGCAGTGGACCCCCTTTCCTGAGTCAGCTCTGCTGCAATGAACCCTTGGAGACCTCTCTCCAAGATCAACAAGACTGGGTTTTATTTGTATTTGGGTTTTGTTTATTTGTCCCTCATCCCACGTGTTATTTCCTTTTCCTGTTCCAGTTTTAATTTCCAACCTTCAAGTCTCTCTTCCTTATTCTGCTTTTATCTTCCCTTGGGAGAGTGGAGGGGGGTAACAGAGCAATTCTGTCCTCTGCTTTTTTGTTTGCCCTGACCACTAAATCGTGACACCAGCACAAAAGCAGGACAACACCACAGGCACAAACAAGTCTGTTTCCCTTCAGGAGATGCCCTGGGCCCGTGGTGAAGCTTTGCTGGAGAATCAAGCTCTAATGTACCCACATCTAGTGGCGACAGAAGCACCCCCAAGTGTGGGGAACCCACCTACCTGCAGGATGTAGTTCTTCCAGAGCAACAGCCCAAACTGCCTGAGAACAACCATCCTTCCATCAGATGGGGACCAGCACCACTGCTCCACAGGACCCTGGAAGAGAGGAGAGAGCCATGAGCCTGCAGATGAGCAGCATCCTGCATCCCACCCCTCCTGCAACACAGCCTGATGTGGCAACGACTGGCTTGGCCCAAAGTGGGGAACATAACTGTGGGGCTCTCTCTCCAAGGGTCCTTGCTGAGCCCTCAGGGTTTCTGGTGCAACCCATTCCTGGTCATTGGGAAGCTGCCATTAAGGATCCTGACCTGTGAGCATCAGGGTCCTTCCCCAGCAGCAGGCAGGGAACAGCTTCCCTTCAGCAGCGGGAGCACTGGGCTGCAGAACGGCAAACGCCAGCCCAAGGAAAGCCAGGAAACTCTTTTCTGCCTGTTATTTTGGGACTGGTGAAGATTTCAAGCTGTGCCACCAACTCCTGTGCCGTGAAGGGGCTGGTTTTGCAATGCCAGAGGTGCTTTCCCAGCACAAGATCTCCTTGGAGAGGCGAGGGTGGGAAAAGGGCAGGGAAGCGGAAGGGAAGGTCGGCACTCGAGGACGATGCACCCACGTCCTCTCCCTTTTGGGAAGGGCCTGCTGTCCCTTCAAGGTCTTTCTGTCTCCATTTGCAGGGGTGTTCCCTGAGGAAGCATCACTGTCCCCCGGGGGCACGCAGAGTCACCTAGCAGTGTGGCACAGGTTGCCCTGACACAGGGAAGAGGTGGCCCTGGCACAGGGAAGGGGTGGCCCCGGCACAGGCAGAGCCACCTGCCCACGCTGCAGGTGCAGGGCAGACCCAGCCCAGCAGCCCCAGAATTAAAAACCAAACAGGTTCATCTCCCAGAGCCTGTGCTCCAAAGCCCTGGCAGCACCAAGAGCTGCTGCAGAGACAAAGACGGACACGTCATTGTTGGACTTGGTGATTCCAAGGGTCTTTTCCAACCTGAATAGTTCTATGATTCTATGATCACCCACCAGCAATGCCCTGGGAGATGCTCAACAGCGCATTCTCAGCCCTGGTCAGGATGGTATCAGCTCCCTGGAACCAACCAGCTGGCACCCACCAACCTCAGCAGAGGGCTTGGGGTGCTAAAGTGAGAGGAGAGGGGCTGGTGACCCTGCCTGCCTGACCCTCATCTCCAGACCAGTGCCTGGTAAATGCACATCATGAGCAGAACACCCACAGCTGGGAGCAACCAAGCTGCAGCACGAGCTAGAATCCACGGAGGTCTGTGGGCAAAGCATCCATCTACCCACCTAACCCACCCAGCTAGATCCTGGAGCCCTCCAGAAGCTTGCTCCTGGCTTGGCACACACCTTCCCATTCCCAACCCCAAATCCAAATGCATTCTCAGAGCAAAAAAAACACCCATCTTTTTGCCACTCCATGTGCAGAAGGCAGCTTTCCAGGACAGCAAGAACCTGCTTGAGCATCCTGGTCTGGGAGCCAGCAAAAAAGCAGAAGAGGTCCACTCCTGCAGCTCTGAGAAGCCCACTAGGATACCCCAGAAAAGCCCCTCAGATCCCCCCCAAGCAGCAAGCGGAGAAGGAACAGCCGAGGGGAACTAGCAAAGGCAACTGCTGCCAGTTCCAGCTTAAGCACCTCCAAGCTCCTCACAAAGCACCACATCTCCAGCTGTGCCAGGGCAGAACCACCCACCTGCCCCAAACAAAGCTGGGACATCCCCTGACCCCCACACCCACGTACCGCTCGCTCCAAAGGAGCCCCCCAGGAGCAGAAACCTTCCTCCCGTGCTCGCTGGCAGAGGAAACTAGAGCAAATCAAAGGAATGGATTTTTTTTTGCTGGTTTTAAGGAAGAAAAGGCAACAGGTCAGGCTGGAGAAGGCTGGTGCCCTCACGGAGCTCCCACCTCCGTGTCCTTCCTGGCTGCTGGCCCTGCCTCACCCTCAAACACAAGTTGGACCCCCCCAAGCACCCACCAAGGACCTGTGGCTGCCGCCAGGGCTGGGAAAATGTCAAGCAGCTCTTGGGTAACACAAACACTACACAACGGGGGAAAACTTCAGCATTGCCAACAAGTTTTTTCCAAGCTTTTAAGGGTCCCAAGAAAACCTGGACTGGACCTTTCACCTGCTGGAGAATGAGAGAAGGAAGCAGCTCAGTTAGCACAGGGCTACTCTTACCAGATTTGAGAGCAAAAAATGCTTTCCAAGCTCTGGGTATGCACAGCAATTATTTTTTTTCCAACACAGAAGGGAAAACCCTCTCTGGAAAGTGCTGTATGGATTAGCCCCGAGATGCCTGTGACCACTGGCAGTTCAGGGCCCCCTGCCCATGTCTGGGAGCACCTTTGGCCAGTGGTCACCTTTCAAGCTGGTACCTTGCAGGACCCTCCACAATGCTCGTGTGGTGGCAGGTTGGGTTGTCCCCTCCAGACCTGCTCTCCTGCCCAGCCTCAGCACTACATGCTGCCAGGTGGGACTGACCTTCCCAGCAAGAGGTACAGACAAAGATGTGGGGGAAGAGAGAGACGACCACCACCAGTGTCTGGGAAAACACCCCAGTTCCTCTTCCCATTGCTGGAAATACCCTGCTCTCCACACCCACCCGCCACAGGAGGAACAGTATGAAATTGGTGAGTGTGGATTCACCCTGGCTGTTCCCTGGGGGGTGAGGGAGGAAGGAGGCCCTCCTGCCTGCCCACAACACAGGTGGGTGGGCACCAGACAGGTCCCCACTGGTGCCACAGCCCCTGCCATGCTGGTGAGCCCTGCTGGATAACAGGGTGGCTGTGCCAGCTGCCAGATGGACCGGAGGTCTCCAGCCAGTGGGCTTAGGTGAGGACAGGCTGAGGATCCACAGGGATGGAGCTGCAGCATCCCACCTCCTGAGCCACTTCCAGGCCACCTCATCCCCAGGAACCAGCCATCCCCAGCTGCCATCTCAGCGGAAAGGGCTGGGCGAGCCGAGCAAAGGCCACGTGCTCCCAGAGCTGGCAGTTATTTTAGAGCACTCGCTGCATTTCTGCTCCTCTGATGTCCCGTTCCCATAGAAACCAGGCTTGGAAATGGCAGACATTGCCTTTTTTCTTTCTTTTTTTTTTTTTTTCCTTCAATAAAATCAGTGTTCCTCCCCACCAGCTTGCAGAGGCACCATGTCAGCCCTCGGAGATGACCTGCAGACCCTGCCGGGTGCTGCCATCCTGGTGGGCACGCCAAGGACCACATGGTGCTCAAGGTGGGGGTATCACACCCCCCCCAGCCAGGGCTGCCAGCACCCAGGTGCTTTGCAGGCTGCTGGTGGAGCAGGAAACACCTCCCTGCTCCCTGCAGCGCCCGTGCTGGAAATTAAAAGCACAAGCACCTATGGCCGGGGGTAGGATTTATTTTTGTTTGGCCCGTGTTTTCAGGAGCAGTGAGTGACTTCCCGTGCCTGCAAGTCCAGGAGCCCCACATCCCACAGCCAGGTCCTGCAGAAAGCAACCGGGGCGAGCGGCTGCCAGGGCTGCAGCTCCTGCTGCTCCTGCTTCCCCTCACTGTTGAGGGAGGTGCAGTCAGGACACAGCCAGGCCACAAGAACCCTTCCTGCCACAGCCTGTGCAAACAGAGCAATAAAACCTTCCAGGAAGCTGTGAGAGGGGCACCCAGCGCTGCCCCGGGCCCTGCGGACGCGGCTCTTCCCCCAGACGGGAACTTCAGGCCTTGAAATACAGAAATAAACACACACAGAGCAGGGGCT
>NW_009954547.1:43132-53869 GCF_000747805.2 Chaetura pelagica
GTGTGTGTGTGTGTGAGTGTGTGTGTGAGTGTGTGTGAGTGTGTGTGAGAGAGTGTGTGTGCGTGTGAGTGAGGGTGGGAGGGTGTGTGAGTGTGTGTATGTGAGTGTGAGTGTGTGTGAGTGTGAGCGGGTGTGAGTGAGTGTGAGAGTGTGTGTGTGAGTGAGTGTGTGTGTGTGAGTGAGTGTGTGTGTGTGAGTGTGTGTGTGTGAGTGTGTGTGTGAGTGTGGGAGGGTGTGTGAGTGAGTGTGAGCGGGTGTGAGTGTGTGTGTGTGAGTGTGTGTGTGAGAATGTGTGTGTATGTGAGTGTGAGATTGTGTGGCACCGTGTGAGTGTGACCCTGTGTGTTTGCACAGGCACATGTGCACACTTAGGGCACATCTAGGCAGGTGCCCTGCCCGGCCCTGCCCAGCCCTGCCCGACCCCTGCCCGGTCCCGCTGCCACCTGCCAAGTCAACACCGAAGGAGGGAAAAAAATTGTTACAGGAGAGGGAGGAGAAGGAAGAGGATGGGGAGAGGGGACAGGACGGGGACGGCCGGGGCTCGGCGCAGCAGGGGGTGTGGGGTCCCCCCGGGGAGGCTGCCCGGGGGGTGGCTGAGGTGCCGTGGGGACCCAAACCCCACCAGCCCAGGGCAGCCTTGAGCAAGATACTGAGGAGCAGTTTTTTGGGGGATCTCCACTGAGCTGAAGGCTGCGGCGACCACTTTGGAGCTGCTGTGCTGCTGCAATCTTTAAAATTTGAGGTTTCCGAGTCACCCGCTGTGCCCTGGCTGACCCCTGGGATGGGAGGGAATGAGCCAAGAAGCAGAAGCAGGGCAGGGGTGGTGCTGCCTGGGCGAGGGGAAGAGGGAAGCAGCTCCATCAGCTTTTAAAATAGCCATGGACAGAGTGACACTCATGACTGCCCCACGGTGACCCCTGGGGCTGCAAGGGGACACCCTGCTCTCCATCTTGGTGGCTTCTCTCCTTTCTCAGGCCAATGCTGAGGTTTGGCTTCCTGGGGACCCAAGTGAGTTCCAGCCATGGGTCTGGCCCTCAAAGAGTCCCCTGCTGGGTTTCTCCCCCCCTGCCATGCTCTTGTTGGAGGTGCTGCTGCTGCACTGGTCGGGGTGGCCGCAGAAGTGTCCTCACTGGCTGGCCTGTGCTTGGGTCCCATCTCCCACTGGGCTGCACTGGGAGTTGCACAGACCAGGAGTCGTGTCCCCACACTCCCCCAGCTTGTTCAAACACCCACAGAGCAGGAGCCCATCTGCCAGGGTCAAGGGAGCAGCCACCAGACCACAGCAAAGCTCTCCAGCTCACTCATCTGCTTAGTGGTGCCCAGCAAAGCTCATTACAGGGCTCAGCAGCAGGAAGGAGCCCGCCCGGCTCAGCCGGTTGCCACACGTGCGCTTTGAAATGTGCATCCTGGCTGGGTGTGGGGCTGGCGTGTGCCTTCCCACCCCTGTGCCCTGCCTGAGGGGCTTGTCACCTTTCCCTGAGCCTTCCCTCATCGCTTGTCACCAGGGCACACAGCACCCGGCGTGGCGTGGGGAAGGGTCAGCACTGCGTGGGGACTCTGGCCCTGCCCCAGGTGATGCCTGCAGCCAGTTCCACAGTCACGGGTGACTACTGTCCCGGGGAGGATCTGGGACAGTCAGTGCCCGCAGTGACAGCCTCATGTCAGCCCGGGCTGAGCCACCCATCCACACCCCTGCTCCAACCCGGGTTTGATCCTCCCCAATTACAGCAGCCTCTGTTCTCCCTCTGACCTTCCCTCTTGCCTCACGCAGTTCCCCTCCATGCCTGCCTTTGAAGGAAGCTGAGCGATGAGATCAAAACACAAGTCTTGCCAAAGAAAGCATTGACAGACTCCTGGAACAGAAGGTGGGAGATGTTGCAACGAGGTGCGGCGGCATCGCCGCGACTCAGCTCACACCTGGGGCAGGGAGTGTGCAGGAGAGAGGGGTGGGGGGCTGAGCAGGGACCCAGGAGGAACCTACAGGATGCTGTCAGACAAGGGCAGGGGGTTTCGGGCAGCAAGGGAAGGCTTGTCTGGGGGATGTCCCCCTTGGAGATCTCCCATCACTCACACATCTGCACTGAAAGGAGGAGCCAGCCCCTGTGCTGGCAGGCCAAGCCTGCCAAGACCCCCTCCTGCTGCCTGCTGGTGGCTTCTGTGTCCCTGTGACCAATGGCTCAAGTTGTTCACCACCTTCCCTTGTCGGCAGTCATCACCCCCCACCTCCCTAGGGTTATTCCCAGGGGACATCCACTGAGGCCACCCATCCCCAGCAGCAGGGACACCCATCACACTGCTTCAGACTATCTGCCTGGCTCAGAAGCCCCGGTTCTGCCTGCCCCATTCCTGGTTTCAGGATTAAACCTGTTCTAAAGCTGCAGGCTGGTGCCAGGAACCATCTTACCTGCCCACTGAGGAAACACTTTTGTGTCACCATCCAAAACGCAGGATGGGTTGGCAGAGGTGCCAGGGTGGGGACATGCTGGTAAGTCACCAGCTCAGACACATGGCCAAAACCTAGCACAGTGTGTCCTGGCTCCTCATCTCACCTCCTGCAGGCAGCAGGAAAATGCAGATGTTGGGAGAGGAACCCTGCTGAATGATTTCTCCCTCTGTTCCTCTGCTCTCCCCACAGTCCTGCCATCCCAGGCCAGCAGCTGGGCAAGGACTTTGGCTGGAGTCACCACTGCTGCCTTTGTGCCACCACCTCTTCATTGGTCCTTGCTTTCCTTTCCAGTCCCTGCTGCTTAGCTGCTCCCTGCAAGGGACAGACACCCCATAATCCCTGGTGGGACCTTTCCTAGGGCAGCCAGTGGCTCAGGAATGTGCAGTGAAGGCTTCCCTGGACACCACATCTTGTGAGCCAGCAACAAACACATCGACTTCTGCTGTGAGACCATTTCTCATCTTGTCCCAGTTTCTTCTCACTCCTTAACTTTGCTGCGGTGCTGGGTGGTGCAATCCTGGGACTGCAATTTTTTATCCTCAAGTGCCTCCACCCAGGAGAGAAAATGCCAGATGATGGTTCCCATGAAAGTGGTGAAGCAGATCCAGCACCTTCTGCTCTCCCAGTCTTGGCAGAAGACAAGCCCTGCTCCTGCCTGTGTCCCTGCTCCTGCCCGTATCCCTGCTCCTGCCTGTGTCCCTGCTCCTGCCCGTGTCCCAGCTCCAGCTGCACACACCCTCCCACCCTGCTCCTTCTTATCAGGAGCTCAGCATCAAGGTTTGCTGCTGCAGAAGGACAAGGTCTGTGTGCACACAAACTCTCAAAACCTCCCTGTCCACGGGCAGGGGGCTCTGCTCCACACAGCCAGGCAGGCTGGGAACAACCACTCCTGTTGGGAACACAGTTTGCATGGAAGCAGAAGGAATGGGGGCAGTTCCCACCTGGTCTTATTCCAGGGAAAGGTGTGTTCTTGTCGATTCCCAAGCAAGACCCTGAGGGCTGCTGCAGCTCATGTCCCCTGGCACCCACAGTGTGGGGGGGAAGAGCTCAGAAGGAGCTGCTGCCCCCTGAGGGAACTCATTCCTGGGGGAATGAAGGGGCCTTCCTGCCCTGCCCAGGTGCAGGTGCCTGCTCAGGCTCCTTTCCATTGGGGTGGCTTCCCTCTTCCCTTGCCCCCCCTACCCAAGGCATGCCAGCTTGCAGCCCCCCAGCCTTGGCTGCCAGGCTGGAGCCTCCCAGCTCCTGGCTGGTGCTGAGGGGCTTGGCCTGGCCCCCTGCTGCAGGGAGATGTGTTGGGAACAAGGACTCCCTTGCAGTGCTCACCTGCAGGAAGATTTCTGTGGGCTGGTAAGGTTGGCAGAGGAGGAAGCTTTCCAGGATCCTCTGCTGGTTTTCCCTATCCCAGCCCTTGTTAAACTATGATTTCCCTGCCAGAGCTCTGCAGGGACCTGGTGCAGCCTCTGGTCTCACCAACCTCCTGCAAAGTGTCCCCAGGTTGTCTCTGCTCTCTCCTTGTGTCCCTTTTCTGTCCCCATGTCCCTGCTGGGGGTTACAGAGCTCAGTGCCCCTGGCAGCCCCTGGTGCACCCATGTTTCCACATCTGGAAACATCTACCACTGCTCCCCTGTGCCTGGCAGAGCATCCCACTGCAGCTGGAGAGGTGGTGGGTGGAGCTGGGGAGGCATCAGAGCCCAGGACACACATGGGCAGGGTCTGCTGGCAATGCCCTAGGGCAGGCAGGTTGTCCCTGTGTCCCCACGGGCAGTTCCCAGGGGTGCAGCCAGCCCTCCCGTGCCCACAGCCAGCACCTCCTGCAGCTGCTGGACCAAACGCATAACATATTCCCTGGCAGAGCTCTGCAGGGACCTGGTGCAGCCTCTGGTCTCACCAACCTCCTGCAAAGTGTCCCCAGGTTGTCTCTGCTCTCTCCTTGTGTCCCTTTTCTGTCCCCATGTCCCTGCTGGGGGTTACAGAGCTCAGTGCCCCTGGCAGCCCCTGGTGCACCCATGTTTCCACATCTGGAAACATCTACCACTGCTCCCCTGTGCCTGGCAGAGCATCCCACTGCAGCTGGAGAGGTGGTGGGTGGAGCTGGGGAGGCATCAGAGCCCAGGACACACATGGGCAGGGTCTGCTGGCAATGCCCTAGGGCAGGCAGGTTGTCCCTGTGTCCCCACGGGCAGTTCCCAGGGGTGCAGCCAGCCCTCCCGTGCCCACAGCCAGCACCTCCTGCAGCTGCTGGACCGGAGCCCAAAGGCTCCCGAGGCCTCTCCCGGGAACGCAGCACCACCCTGCAAGTGGCATCGCTTCACTTCAGGATCAAAGAGGTGTGTAAACGCAAAGGAATAGCCTCATTTCATTAAGAGCAATTGAAGAACTGGCAGCTTTGGGCGCTCTGTCAAGCACCTTGATCTCTGCCAGCACGTAAATCCGGTCAGTCACGCGCTGGGGCTGCTGGCAGCCCTGCTGGGAGGGCAGGGGTGAGATAAGGGAGACATAACTGAGCCTTCAGCAAGGAAATCCCTGGGGGGAGCTGCCATTCCAGCTGCCTGCACATTCTCAGCAGGCACAGCAGCACAGACCATCCTCACCACACAAAGGTCAGAAAGAGGTGGGTCTTGTCCTAAAAGTTTAGGCATTTCCCTCTTCCAAAAGCAAGGGAGAGTTAAAAATTCCCCTCAATCTCAGCTTGAGAGGAAGCTGGACCCTGGGCAGGCAGTGCTGGCAGCCCAGCAAGGGCAGGCAGGTTGCTAACTCTGTGGGTTGGATTTTGGCTTAGGAAAAAACCTAGAGGAACTTTCAGTATAGAAGGAGCAACTCCAGGAAAGATGAGCTCTGGCTAAAGGAAAACCCAGCTGGGGTGGCAGCCCTTAAAATGCAAACCATCATAGGAGGGGGTTGAAATCGAGGATAGTGTGTGAGATGAATGGGCAGGGAACCACCAGGAGGTCAGTTTGTAACTCTGTCCCTTTAGTTATGGAATGAGAGAAGTCAGAGAAAAGGGACATTTAGGAAAATCAGCCTGCCAGGACAAGACCAAATGCTCTGCTGTGGCTGCAGTCCCAGCAGGGTGAGGAGAGCAGCCTGTTTCAGATGATCATGAGGCATTTGGGAAACCCCAGGGTGCAGTGACAGGGACAGCCCAGGGGTGAGAGCTGAGAAGCAGCTGGTGTGGAGCAGGCAGAGAGCAGGCACCAGCCTGGGGGAGTAAATGGCTTGACAGGCATCAGGAATCCACACAAATCTGCAGGGAGTGAACCATGAAACACAGGGGATGGACAGAGGTCATCAGGCTTTGCCTGTAAAACACCCAGACAGGATGGGGACAATACCCACAAAGTGCTAAGGGAGGGTGGGAGAGCAAGAAACCGCTGCCTGGGGAGACACGGAGCTGGGAAATGTCCCAGCAAAACCAGCCTAAAGGGCTGGAGCCCCCAGCTAGAGAACCGCGGCAACAGGCAGCCCTGAGCCATAAACCGGCGTAGGAGGGTGAAAACACTCCGCAGGCGTACCCAGGCTTGCCAGAAGGAAGTGCATAAAATGAAGAAACGGGGTGGAAGAAGCAAAAATAAAACACGGAGCAACTTGGAAGCACCACGGAGGCACCTCAGGCCTGGGGGGGAGGCTCCCGGGACGGTCCCGGTGCAGCAGCTCGGGGAGCTGCTGGATGGTGCTTTCACAGCAGAGCCAGCTCGCCGAAACCCAAACCCCCTGTAAAATTAAAACGCATAACATATTCCCTGGCAGAGCTCTGCAGGGACCTGGTGCAGCCTCTGGTCTCACCAACCTCCTGCAAAGTGTCCCCAGGTTGTCTCTACTCTCTCCTTGTGTCCCTTTTCTGTCCCCATGTCCCTGCTGGGGGTTACAGAGCTCAGTGCCCCTGGCAGCCCCTGGTGCACCCATGTTTCCACATCTGGAAACATCTACCACTGCTCCCCTGTGCCTGGCAGAGCATCCCACTGCAGCTCATGCATGACATGAAATAAAGAAAATTCCTTCCAAAACCTGGCATTTTCCTTTCCAAACCAGGAAAACAGTCAGATGCAAAACATAAAAATAAATCTTCAGCAATAAATCCACATTCGCAAGGATGGGAAAGTATTTGGGGCTTGATTTGTTGACCACTTAAAAATCAACACCAGTGTGTTTTTGCAAACCCACGGGAAGCAGAAAGTCTCCTGGAAACCCACTGTGGCTGGAGAGGGACTGGGCTGGCACAGAGTTCGGGTCAGGGCTGCAGGGGGACACAGGGTCCCCAACATCCCCACAGCAGAGAGGGAGGTGACAAATGCCAGGCTAATTTTTAGGAAGGGCCCCATGGGGATCCAGGAAACACTGGTGTTTTAACCTGGCCTTGGTATCAGGGAAATCTGCTGAAAGATCTAAGAAAAAAATGCTTTAGAAAATGTGTAGATAAACACCCTATCCTGAGGCAACACCCAACGAGGGCTGGAGGAGGGAAGTCTTGCTAGAATGACAAGGAAGATGTGAATAATGGTGAATCAGGTGCTACATAAACAACATTTTTTGCTAAACTTTGATAAAGATCTCTCTCCAAAAGCTCTTCAGTAGGTTAAGGTGGATTAACAGTGGGGTTTTAATTGTGAATTAACTGCTTAAAAGTTAGGAGATGAGGGCAGGAATAAACAGCCAGGATCTGTGCCAGACCCGTGCTAGTCAGTCAAGTAAGAGAGAGCAGCTCCTGCTGCCACTGAGCAGCATTTCAAGAGTCAAATCTGAAGCTGACTGTGAAGAGCTGGAAAGGGATTGCAGGATGTCAGGCAGCTGGGCAGACAGATCCAGTGCAATTCGATATAATTAAATTCAAGGGACTGTAAAAGTAATCCTGTGTGTCCACAGCAACGGGCTCTGAACAAGCCTTGCTGTTCAGGAAGAGATGCTGGAGCCCTGGTGGGTGCTGGGCCTGCACCTTTAGCATCAGTAACCAAGGGAAAAGGAAGGAATTGCTAGGATTGCTGAGCTGTGTGAGCATGGCTGGAGCAGCTGGGAGGGCAGGGCAGGGAGGCAGAGCAGTGGAACAGCTCCCAAGGGGCAGGGATTCAGTGCACAGCACAGCCTGGCAGGGTGAGAGGGAGGGGGCCTGGGAAGGGGTCACTGAGAGGGGAAAAAAGGAAGGAATATTTACATATCCTAGAGCAGAACTTCAAGGAACACCCCCAGGGCTGGATCTGGGTTAAAACGACAGGAAGCACTTTCCAAGCTGTGCATGGGGGGGCTGCCTCTGCTGTGGAGACCAAGTGTGCAAATGGGTTCACAAGGGCAGAGGAGAGACACGGAGGGCTGGTTGTGGGGCTGCACCAGTTCAGGATGCTCCCAGGCCACTCCTGGCTGAAGAGGACAAGGACAAGGTCCCCATTGCTTGCTGTGACTTCAGCCTTTCCATGGTTCCAGGTCTCCTCACCCTGGTCCCACCCTGCTGTGGCTGTGCTGGCCCTTTCCCAGTGTCCCAAGCCTGGTTCCTGCCCCAGGACCAGCCCCAGACACTCCCCAATTCCTCACCTTGCTCCCATGTGTTCTTCAACAGCCTTTCGGGACATTGGCAGGGCTGAAGCATCTCCAGACCTGGGGCTCCCACCCTCACTTGTGGTGCTTCAGAGCCTAAAGGTCCAAAGCAGCAGAGTTTGACCTCATGATCTGCTCCATCCTGCTCACAGGAGGCTGCCCAGGAGCTGGTCCCCCCCGTGCAGCCCAAACTCCAGGCTGGTTTTCAATGCCTGAGGCAGGAAAGAGGGAGCACACTCCTGCTGAGCAGAAGGAAGGTGCAATGCCCACAGGGACAATCCCCAGCAGCACCACCTGGGCACCTAGGATCCACATCCCCAGTTAGCAAGTGGAGAAAATCCCTGTTTCCCCTTTCATCCATTGATTATGGCTCCATTTTTCACTGCTAAGTTATTACTTTCAATACATCACTGAAGCAGGGCAGGGGTTTCTCTTCCAGGATGCTCTTAGTGGCCCTTGGAGATAAATCCTAAAGAATAGCCTTTTTCCACAAGTTTTTTGTCTGCTTTTTCCCTTCATTGTTTTCCCTCAAGAGTTTTTCCTGTCTTTGTGGGGATTTGATTTTTTTTAAAGCACCATGTATTTTTGTTTACTGACTGGATTGTTCTCTGCCCAAATGGAACATAATCAGGTCATTATCACTGTTCCCTAGGCAACCAAGGGAATTATAGAGCTATGATTATGAATTAATACTAGTTTAAAGTTTTTTTTTTACAATAAAATGGCAACTGCAAGGCTTAATAAATCGTTGCTGAAGTGAGGCATTCCCAGCTGTGCCACCAGTCCCTGGGCTTAAGTCCAATCATCATTGATCTTGATGCAAGAACTAAGGGATGACAAGACACCAAACACCAGTTGTAACAGTAAATGCAAAGCCATCTGATGAAGAAGGGCTGCTTCTTCCCTGTCAAAATGCTGAAGGGATGCTTTGGTGATCAAGGGAGGTGCCATCTGCACCTGAACAGGGTGTGGGAATAACTGGAACTGAAATGCAGGTTGTGCAGTGGGAGGGTGACAGGGAAGCCCATTCAGCACATCCCTGCTCTGCCTGCAGTGCCAGGGAAAAGGAAAACGAGTGACTGTTGGGTGCAGTGCCCTGGTGAATGTGGAGGGAGGAAGAAGAAGACAGGCCAACCTGCCCTGCTGCTCCTGACAGTGCCTACAGGACTCAAAGGAAAATCCCAGCAACGGGCTGCAGGACCCAGTCTGCCCACGAGCTGTGCCTCCCAGGGTCACTCAGCAGAGCTTTGGCTTTGCTGGGGCTCTTCCCTGGTGTTTAGTGACATGCTCTGGTGTTTGGAGGGACTGGGAAGGAGTGACCAGTCTGTGGGAGGATGGGGTCTGTGAGAACACCTTGCTTGGAGATGCCTCTTCCAAGGTGGGCTCAGCCAGAAGGTTGATCCCCCGCGTGTTCTTTTATTCTCCCTTCCACTGGTGCTCTCCTCACCAGCCACACACCGAGCTCCTTCCTCACTCCCCTCTG
Organism: Chaetura pelagica; assembly: GCF_000747805.2. Lineage (NCBI taxonomy): Eukaryota > Metazoa > Chordata > Aves > Apodiformes > Apodidae > Chaetura > Chaetura pelagica. The sequence continues at coordinate 52,585 of NW_009954547.1, forward strand.
TGCTGTTCTGCGAGCACGTCCTGCCACGGGGCTCTTCATCCTTCCCGTCTGCTCTTCCCACCCCATGAAGTCCCAAAGGCTCTCTGGGAAGGGCTTGGAAAAGCAAGGCTACACACGTGGAACATTCCCTGGGACAAGACACCCCAGGTCCTCCCTGCCCACCCTCCTCAGCCCCTTCCCGCCCCCAGCCCAGGGGGTTTGGGTGCTGCAGAACTTCCCCAGACCAACCTCGGCCTCACCCCTCTTGTGAGAAACGTTTGTGGTGCCAATGAACAGGCCCACCCAGATCCTTCAACAAAGCAGTTTATTTACACTCTTGCAAGAATGGGTGACCTAAACAGGCAGGCACCCCCATAGGCAGGTGAATAACGGGTTATATTCCCTATTCCCGACGCAAAGTTCCCTCCCGTTTCCCCACTGCCTGGGCACTCCAGGGTTTCCAGCCCATCCGACGCTTCCAATGATCCTGTAAGTTTCCCACCCCTGCTCACACATCCCATTCTAGCAGGTCACTTTTTACCCTTTAAGGTAAAAATTTGACCTTTCTTCCCCCTTGGCTGCCTTCCCAATTAACAAACCCACTGGTGTCATCCTGCCCCGAGCAGCAGGACAGAAGGGGCTTTGTTGGGTCTGATCTTGGGCCATCAATCCTGCTCCGTGTTGGGATCCCCAGATGGAGCCCAATTCACTCCCTGGGCCACAAACCCCTCCTGGTGTCCTTAGAATGTGCAGAGATCTCACTTATCTCAATCAAACTATACATCTAAACCACTCCTGGTGTCAGATACCTCACTTATCTCAAACAAACTATGTATTTCTAACACTAGGATATATATACATATGTATATAAACCAAACCCGACACTGTGTTTCTAACACTAGAATGCAAAATCAACACTGCATTTCATTTCCAACCCTCAGGAAGGGAAAGCTCGGAGCTCACCTTGGCCCCTCCTGCAGCCAAACACTGACACATGCCTGAGGTTCATGGGGTGCAGCCCCCACAGGGGTGGCAGGTGCAACACCTGCACACACCTGCACACACCTGCACACACCTGCACGCACCTGCACCGAGCACTGGCAGCTCCTCCCGGCCCCGTGTGACCATCAGTGCTGCCCCCAGCACACGGGAGAACCTGCCCCACGGTCCTGAGGCCGTTTGTGGCAGCTCCCCGGGGTCCCCAATCCCCCCGGTGCCCCCCAGTAACCCCCAGTGCCTCCCAGTAACCTCGGTGCCCTCCAAAACCCCCGGTGCCCCCCAATACCCTCGGTACCCCCCAGTAACC
>NW_009954547.1:55787-72519 GCF_000747805.2 Chaetura pelagica
GTGTCCCGGGGGTGTCCCGGGGGTGGGCGGTGGGTCCGGGCACCCAGATGAGGTGGATGAGCCTCCCCCTGGGGCCGGGTTTCCTCCCCCTGGTTTTTAGATCCGGGAGCTGAGCTGTGGGTGGTGTCAGATCGGCCAGGTCAGGACCCTCAGCCTGCTCTGGGGGGCACAGGGAGGCAACTCAGTCATCTGGGCTCTGCTCCTCAGCTCTTCAGTGGCTGGGGGGCTGCTTTCCAGTCCAGCTGTCAACTTCCAAAGGAAAGATTTAGACCTTTTTCTCCCTGGTTAGCTTGGAAACAAACTCTTCAGGAGGGGTTTTGTCCATTAGGAAGCTTTGCCCAATATTTGGGTTTGGTTTCTTTTTAATTACTTAATCCTCTTGCATAACAAAGCCTAGGCATCCACTTAATGTCTTTAAAAAGATGTGATGTTAGAAAAAGTGGAGGATTTTACAGAAGCAGCTTTTGGGTGACAAGCAGTGGGTAAGCTCAGCCTGAGAGCAGAAGAGGAACTACCTCAAGGCCAAGTAAAGGGTGCAGATCTCTGGAGGAGGAAGGCCACAGATAACTCTAACATCCATGCAGAGCAGAAGGGACTTTGACAGGCTCTGGAGTGAACTGTAGGGAGAATTCAGGAGATGAGTTTGGGGGTGCCTCTCAGGTTCTACTAATCATTGGTTCCTTACATACCACCTGCAGAGCACCCCCCCTCCGGCCATGCCTGGATGCTTTTGGGGCTTAGGCAGAGCTGCAGGTGGGGTGCTGTGCTTCTGCAGCAAGGTAAGAATCACTTTGTAGTTCCCTGGGAAGGTGCTGCCAGGATTGAGTGAAAGAAGCAGAGGAGCAGTAAAAGGCAGCTGTGCAGGCTGTTGTTAGTGATGCAGCTGACACTGCAAGTGCCTCTTTCCTGTGCTCCTGTAACCACCACCTCTGTTCCATCCTTCCACAGCACAGCCAGCATCTGGAACCTGGCCTCAAATGCAAAGATACTCCCTCAAACTTGTGAGTTTTGATCTGTTTGGGTAAGGAATAGTGCACGGCCAGGTCAGGACCCTCAGCCTGCTCTGGGGGGCACAGGGAGGCAACTCAGTCATCTGGGCTCTGCTCCTCAGCTCTTCAGTGGCTGCTGAGCTGCTTTCCAGTCCAGCTGTCAACTTCCAAAGGAAAGATTTAGACCTTTTTCTCCCTGGTTAGCTTGGAAACAAACTCTTCAGGAGGGGTTTTGTCCATTAGGAAGCTTTGCCCAATATTTGGGTTTGGTTTCTTTTTAATTACTTAATCCTCTTGCATAACAAAGCCTAGGCATCCACTTAATGTCTTTAAAAAGATGTGATGTTAGAAAAAGTGGAGGATTTTACAGAAGCAGCTTTTGGGTGACAAGCAGTGGGTAAGCTCAGCCTGAGAGCAGAAGAGGAACTACCTCAAGGCCAAGTAAAGGGTGCAGATCTCTGGAGGAGGAAGGCCACAGATAACTCTAACATCCATGCAGAGCAGAAGGGACTTTGACAGGCTCTGGAGTGAACTGTAGGGAGAATTCAGGAGATGAGTTTGGGGGTGCCTCTCAGGTTCTACTAATGATTGGTTCCTTACATACCACCTGCAGAGCACCCCCCCTCCGGCCATGCCTGGATGCTTTTGGGGCTTAGGCAGAGCTGCAGGTGGGGTGCTGTGCTTCTGCAGCAAGGTAAGAATCACTTTGTAGTTCCCTGGGAAGGTGCTGCCAGGATTGAGTGAAAGAAGCAGAGGAGCAGTAAAAGGCAGCTGTGCAGGCTGTTGTTAGTGATGCAGCTGACACTGCAAGTGCCTCTTTCCTGTGCTCCTGTAACCACCACCTCTGTTCCATCCTTCCACAGCACAGCCAGCATCTGGAACCTGGCCTCAAATGCAAAGATACTCCCTCAAACTTGTGAGTTTTGATCTGTTTGGGTAAGGAATAGTGCACAGTGTGCTGTGTCCAGGGCTGTAGGGCTAAGAGTGTCCAGGGAATTAAACACAGAATCATCATAGAATTCAGTGATCACAGAGGCCCCTCCTAGCTTAGGAAATGGATATAATTTCCTGAGGGTGTCATGCCTGGATTTCAGTAGCAGTTGGCTCTTCCACTAAAGGTGTGAAGGAAACAGGAGGATTATAAAAAAAGCAGAGCCCTTTCAGTGCACCAAGCTCAGTCATCTCCAGGCCTGAATTTGGTGGTGGATTTGGATTAATTTGTGTCAGACTTGCTGTGCTCCTGGATGGCCAGTGAGCACGTGCCCTGCTGAAGCCTGGGACACTGGAGGGGTGTGAGTTGGGTGGCTGTGCTGAGACAGGGTGATGAACCAGCACGGGGTGGCTTTAAGGCCTGAGCACACTTGGTGTCAAACAGTAACTACAGCTGGAGTCTGAGGCAGCTTCCTGGGCACCTGCCAGTCCTCTGGGAGCTCCAGAAATGGGCTCTTCCCAGTAGCAGCTGTTCTACAATGGAAATTCACTTGACTGCTTTCCAGTACCTCACAAACCAGAGCAGAAAGGCTGTTTTTCTGTCTGCTGTGGCTCTTGGGGGTCGCTCATCTCTGAAAGACCAGTGATCACTAATGGCTCTGGGGGGGACCTGGTGGTGCCCACACCTGTGGGCACTTGAAAAATCCTTGTCCCTTTTGTTAGTCCCTTAGCCAGCAGGTGGGAAACTGTCATCACTTCTGTGCACAACACTCCCAACTCCTTTGTTTTGCACCTTTGGCATCTTTTGGCATTTTGTTTGGCAGTTCTGGTGCCACAGCCCAGCCCCTGTAGTTGCAGGGGACTGTGGGGTATGATAGGGCACATGAGAGCATTTTGGCTCCTGGGTTTGATGGCTCAGATCAGCTTCCCAGGCAAGGTGCAGAATAAAATATCCTCTGGAACATGGTTGTGTGTGTTGTCTGGAGCCTGGTGATCTTCCAGCTATCTTGGCCAATTGGGTGGGGCCTTTGGTATCAAACCAGTCAGGGTGTAAAGCTGCTGCCTCCTCCCATGCACAACAGCATCTGTCCCCAGTTGCTCTGCAGTGTGCAGAGCATCCATCCTGGCTGGAAACCATGGGCACTTAGGTCACTTGGTAACAGCAGCAGTGAAAAGGTACTTGCTGGTTTAAAAAGATGGATTGTGAGTTGTCAGCACCTCCCCCAGGATGACTTGAATGTCACAAATACAGACTGACTTGTCTCTGACAGAATAACAGGCTACAGCTTTTGGCTGGGACTTGCCTGTTTGCAGAAATGTCCTCACCTGTGCTGTGGACAAGGAGGTTCCCTCTGGCTCTTTCTAAAACAACAGTTTGGGATTAGGGCTCACTCCAGGTGGCCAGATGGTCTGCACTGTCCACCTGCTTTTAACCACAGGCAGTTGGGAGTGGTAGTGCCTGTAATGTCCAGTGTGAGACCCACTCCCTGGTTCTTTGCGCTCAGAAGTTCTGTGGTTGGTGGGCACAGCAGCAAAGTGTGAACCAAGAGACCTCAGCTCTGTTGCTGATCTGGCATTTTGTTGGTTTTTTTTTGTTTTTTTTTCTATAAAATGAGTAGTGAAGGTGCTGTAGCAATCTTGCCCAAGTTTCCCTTTCCAGCAGGGTGTGTGTGGCTGAAGTAACACTCCTTCCTGTTCCCTCCAGGATGTCAAAGATGGCAGGATCTACAATGAGCAGAACTTCTTCCAGCGAGCTGCAAAGGCAGGCACAGGTTGGTGCTTCCTGGGAAGGACAAGGACTAGGTTGCTTGTTGGGAAACTGGCATCCCTCTCCTATCAGTTGCGTGGGTCTCTTGGAAGGGCAGGCAAGAATTAATTCACTGCTTAGTGCCCGAGAGCTGAGAAGCTCGGTCTGCTCTCCCAGGAGCCTCTGTGCACCTAAGGACACTGCAGTATTGGCATTTTGAAGCTTTTGTCTATACCCGTGCTTTGTCTTGACCTCCCTGGTAGCTGTTCAGTCTGTCCTACCTTGTCCCCCTCTCCTGTGCCCCTTCCTTGGGTGTTTCTGCCAGCTGCTGTCTGGTATTTACCCCATGGACCCAAAAACCTGAGCAAGAGCAAAGCTGACCAGGAATTTGGGCAGGTATTTGAGAAGGGGTGATGAAGGAGTTAGTGTCAAACCTGCACTTCTGGAAGGACCATAAAAATCTTGCTTCTCCATCCTCCTCTCTCTCTCTCTCTCCCCCCCTCCTCTTGTTTCACCTACCCCTGTAGCAGCCCCAGCCCCTGGTGTTCCCAGCAGCCTTTCTGTCTTGCTCTGCACTGCTGTGTGGGGGATGTGCCAATGCACTGGGCTGGTGTTGCTGGCACAGAAACAGTGTGAGGCTTCCAGCCTTTGGAGAAAAGGTGTCTCTGACTGAGCTCCTTTGTTCTGGAGCTCCTGCTGCACTGTCCTGTCTCTCCCCTTCTAGTGGAGAAGTGGAAGAAGTGGCACTCTGTGCCGTTGCTGGGGATCCCCAAGTGCCTTGGCTTTGGACTGCATGCAGAGAGCTACAGGTGAGGTGACTTCACGAAGGGCACAGCTGAACTCTTTTGTCCACAGCTGCCATCCCCATGGGCTTTCCCTCTTCTCTCCGTGCTGCTGTTCCTTTTCTCACTGTCCCCTGAGCTCCTCACCTCATGCACTGCTTCACATGGATTAATACATGGTTTGCCTCACATTATCTGTTCCTTGTGTTGCTGATGAAGTCTCTGCCTTGGCTGCTTCTGCCAGGGGACACCTTATTCCTGCCTTTCATCTTAACATGAAGGGGAGACTCAGATTCTGTGTCTGCAATACGAGATCAGCATCTCCTTTTCAAGGAGTTTTCTGTTGTCAAAAGTTGAGGAAATGTTTGCCTAGGTCCATTTGAATTTGAAAGGGAGTGTAATCCAGGTGGATTCCTTGATGAGTGTCTGTTGCAGGGTTTCCAAACCAGGCAGGTACTGCTAAGTACTTTCTGCTTTGTCTCTTGTAGGTTTTTGGTGTTCTCTGACTTAGGAAGAACTCTTCAGTCAGTGCTGAATGATGGTTTAGACCTGCTGAAGGAGAAGGCAGCTTTTCAGATTGCAGTCCGACTGGTATGTAGGGAACTGACACTTCCTAAGAGACTTCAGAAAAGACCTGTGACTTCTGGTGTTTTAAAGCTGATCCAGGGGGTTGGCTGGGGTCTCTAAGTAGCATCCGTTGAGTCTTTTGTAAACTTGAGCTGCATCTTTTGAACACTATGTCACCTTGAAGGAAGTTGGAGTGAGGAGAACGGGATAGATCTGATTCTTGAAAATCAGAGGCTGTGAGAGGTGGTGCTTTTTTGTGCTGAGGGGACCTTGGTGACAGTCAGGGTGCTGAAGGAGGCTGTGTGGTTCTGATCCTACTGCCTCTTCTGTTTACTCCTAGCTAGACTGCCTGGAGTACATTCATGAGAACGAGTATGTGCATGGGGACATCACAGCTGAGAACATCTATTTGAACCCAGCAGACCTCACACAGGTGGGAGCAGGAGCAGTGCTGAGAGGGCTGCCCTGTGAAATGGGGCAGTGACAGGCAGGTCCCTGCTGCTGGCAGGGGAGCAGCCTGGTCTGTGCAGGACTCTGCTTCACACCTGGAATCTGCTGGAAGGAGCAGTGCCTTTCCCTGGAGGGGAGTTCCAGGCTGCTGCTTGGAGGGGGCAGAGCAGAGGGTCAGCCTGGGGGCTGGAGCAGTGTCACTCAGGTGTGTTTGGTGTCTCCAGGTGACCCTGGCTGATTACTGCTTCGCGTTCAGGTACTGCCCGGGAGGGAAGCACGTGCCCCTGCGTGAGGGCAGCAGGACCCCTCATGAGGGCACCACAGAGTTCATCAGCCTGGACAGCCACAACGGGGCAGGTGAGTCACACAAGCTGTTAACTGCAGCAGTGCTCTCTGCTGCCATTCCTGTTGCTGCTGCCTCCCAGGCACCTCGTGCACCAGGAACCAAGCTCCTATTTGGGCTGTTTCCTCCTGCCTGTCTCTGGGCTGCTGCGTTGGGACTTGCCAGCAAGAGGTGCAGGGATGTTCGTTCTCCATCTGGGGCCTTGGCAACTGCAGGAGTGTGAGGATTAGAAAACAGGGCTGTGTCCTGCTGGCTTAGCAGGGATCTGTTTCAAGCCAGACTGGATCCCTGCCCAAAACAGATTTGCAGCAGGCTCTGCTCTGACCTTGAAGCAATGAGAGCTGGAAAGGCATTTAAATTATCCACTTCCTCCTGGTTGGAATGTGACTGTTCTCTCCCAGTGTTCAAACTGGGCAGATCTTCCTCTGGAGGCTGGGAGGTGATTCCTCAACTGTGTGAACAAGCAGAAGTGTTGGTGTCCCAGGGTACATCTTCATGAAGCTCTTGCATTTCTTCAGCTCTTTGCCTCTCATGACTCTCTCAGACTTGTGCCCCGGTGAGGCTGCCTGTTTGACAGAAGGGGCACCTCAAATAGAGGCTTCCAAGGTTGTGCAGTGAGTGCTAGAATCCTTAGTTGCCTTTGGAGGAGGAGGGCTGCTGGCCTGGGCCTCTTCTGGGATGGTTCCCAAAGTTTTTCACGTGTGCATCTCTCTTTATCCCCATCAGGCCCATCTCGCCGGAGTGACTTGGAATCTCTGGGCTACTGCCTTCTGAAATGGCTCAGTGGGTCGTTGCCTTGGTCTGCTGAACTGGACAAAATAGAAACTGTGGTGGAGAAGAAGGAAAAGTAGGAGAAATCATCTACTCTTGGGCAAAACTCAGCAGAAGGCAGTGAGGGAGGTTTGGTGGCTGAAGACAAATCAGTCGTGGGGCACTGTTGGGATGTGGAGGCTGGGCCTGGCCAGGGGTGTTTGGTGCACCCTGATTTCTGGTCCATTCAGAATGTGGCCATCTGGGTTTTGTACATTTTGTCCCTGTTGCCAAGGTCAGGCTGTTGAGGTGCCTGCTCCTGTGCTCCTCACCTGACAGCACCTCCCACTGATCGTTCCAGGTACAAAGGGGATGTGATCTGCCTTCTCCGACTGTGCTTCCGGCAGAAACCCATCCCAGGTACAGCCCTGCTCCCCCTGGCAGTGGGACTGGGGGAATGGGGATTGACTGGACCTGAAGGCAGAACCTGGTCTGCTCTGGGGTGCTTGTCCAGGATGGCTTCCACTGGTGATGGTGACCAAGCATCCCATGGACCAGTTGACAGGCTCCTCCTGTGAGCAAACCCCTTGCTTTCCTTACAGCAAACCAAGAGGGGCTGCTGCCCACGCTCTGTATCCCTGAGCCCTGATTGTTCTGGTGGCTTTAGAAATGCAGTATTGGAGGCTAGAGATCATTTCCCCCTCTTGTCTCTGAGCTTCCTGCTGGTCTTTGGTTTTGTTGCCCCTCTGCAGCTGGCCAAGGCAGGTGGGTGATGTGTCTCCAGACCGTGTGGCAGCTGCCCTGCTGCTCCAGGCAGCGATGTCCTTGCTTTGCAGATGCCCTGCAGAGGTACCTGCAGCATGTGATGGCTCTGGGGTATGAGGATAAGCCCGACTATGAGGCCCTGCGGCAGCTCTTCAAGCAGCCACTGGAGAAGATGAGAGCTTCAGCCTATGACCCTGTGGATATCAAAATGGTACCCTAGGTCAGTGCCAGCAGCTGGGAAGGTGCAGACCCCCTGCCCTGCTGTGAGCACCTGAGCAGGGCAGAGCTGCTGCCCCAGAAGGCCAATGACATCCTGGCTTGTATCAGGAATGGTGTGGCCAGCAGGAGCAGGGATGTGATTCCCCCCCTGTGCTCAGCACTGGGGAGGCCTCACCTCAAGTTCTGTGTCCAGTTCTGGGCCCCTCACTGCAAGAAGGATCTTGAGGTGCTGGAGCAGGTCCAGAGGAGACAACGAGGCTGGTGAAAGGACTGGAGGAAAAGTCTGATGAGAGGCTGAGGGAGCTGGGGTTAGTCTGGAGGAGTCTCAGGGGGGACCTTCTCACTCTCTTCAACTCCCTGAAGGGAGGCTGTGCTCAGGGGGGTCTGGGCTTTTCTTCCGGGCCACCAGCAACAAGACAAGAGGACCTGGCCTGAAGTTGCACTAGAGGAGGTTTAGATAGGATATTAGGTAGCACTTCCTCATGGAAAGGGTGATTAGACATGGGAATGGACTGCCCAGGGAAGTGGTGGAGGCACCAACCCTGGAGGTGTTCAAGGAAAGGCTGGAGGTGGCACTTAGTGCCATGGCTGATGTAGTGTCAGGTCATGGGCTGGACTTTATGATCTTAAGGGTCTTTTCCAGCCTTGGTGATTCTGTGATTCTCTGACAGGGCAGCCTGGGCTGCCAAGTCTCACTCCTGAGAGCCAGGGGGTCCTGGCTGTGCAGGGGGTCCCAGCCCTTCAGAGGTCAGTTCCCTCTCAGAGGTCAGTGCCACACAAAGCCAGGCTCAGGCTGTCCTGCAGCTTGTGTTTCCTCAGTTTTTTTCTGGAAACACTTGTCCTTGGAAGAATACAGGGGTTTATAAATCTGGTCCTTTTTAATTTACTATTTTCTAAAGAAGGCTCTGGGCTGGATCTTTTGCTTTTCTTTTTCAGAAAGCCCTTCTAGCTCCGGCTGAATTGCCTCAGGCCTGTGGCTGTAACTGGTGGCTCTCTAAGGCCCAGCTGCTGTTTTATTCAGGAGGCACTTCCGAGATTGAGGCTTAATCCAGAGACAAATTTGGTTTCAGTCCAGATCGACCAAGGCCAGTGCATGAAGGAGCAAGCCCCAAGAACACAGAACTAGCTCCTCATCACCTCATTTACTCTTCTTAGGAAGAGGCTGAACTGATTAATGCTCCTATTTTGTGTCTTTCAGATCAAGAAAACTTGCACAGGAAAAGAATCCCAAGCTTTCTGCAGCACGAGGCCCTCCCAGAAGATATTTTACCTATTTTAAAGCTGAGAGAGGTTTTTATAAATTATTTCTTCCAATTTTAATGTGACCCAAGTTTGAGCTGGTGCTTCAGCAAGTTAATGTGAAGACACTCCTGCCTGGCAAAGCTTTGTAAGCAGCAGCTGGAGAAGTGCAATGTAGCCACTGGGAGAAGGGTGAAGACTGGAACAGAAAAATGAAATCAGGGACTTTTTATTTTTTTAATCTACAGTGGCAGTGGATAGTTTTGTAATAAACTTTGTGGACAAGCACCTGAGGCTGCTCTGTTGGTTCAAGGCCTTTTTGTAGCATCTCTGCTGCTGCTGTAGGGCTGGTGAGTGGCTTGAGCCCTGTGCTGCTCCTGGCATGAAAGGGCCTGCAGCCAGACCCAGGCAGCTGCAGCTTCCTGGGGATAACTGGGATCAGAGCTGGGCTCTGACTTCATCCCCAAACATCCCATCAGTTCTCCAAGCCCCAGGTGAGGGTAGGATACCAGTTATTGAAGTAAGACAGGGAGCCATCTGTATTATAAAAAAGTTTTTATAAAAAAAAAAGTCACTACACTGTGTGTATCTGAACTGTTGCCATCTGCCACAGTAACTTGGAGAGAAAGGAAGAGTCATGGAGTCCAGTTCCAGTGTTAAATGCAGTGATGTCTCCTGGAAGTCTTGTACCTTGGTATTTCAATGCTCAGTCACCTGGGGCTGGTTTCCCCACCGTTCACAGGCTGAAGGAGCTTTAACCCAGGCTTGGAAGGCTGAGGTCAGGGAGGTGGTTTCTTCAGATTGTCACCAAAGCAGCACAGGTTTCCTTTTTTATAAGAAAAGCATTTGCTGCCCTAACAGAGCAGGAGACAAGGCTGAAATGAGGCTTTCAGTACCACAGACTGCCTGGGTCTAGTGTTCAAGTGACTTGTGCTTTACTCAAGGACACATTAATGGAAATAGCAAGGAAGAGAGACTGTGTGAGACAGGGAGTGACACGGAGCCAGTGGCTGGAGGTGGCAGTTCAGCCACCCCGTTCAGCAGAGTCAACAGTTCACAGAGATCACATCACTGTAGGACAGGCAGGGGAGCATTAAGGCACAGAAGGGTTTGTCAGGCAAGGGAGACTTGGCAGCTAGAGCCTGAGGCAAGTGGGGTTTAAAACCATCTGAGAGGTAGGTAAAAAAAGAAGCTCAGACCTGCAGTGAGCCTTCATTTACCTCTTCCTTGTATCCATAAAAACCTTGTGTCAGTGCAGCAATTGGTATTTACATGAAGAGGGAAGCACCAGCTGAGTGAGACAGTGCCTGGCCAGAGGGAAAAGGCAGCACCACCTCAACAAGGTCTTTCAAGTGGACGGATTCAAGCATAGTGTTACATCCAGTAACTTGAGAACAAAAGTCAATTCCTTCCTTTTACAGTGCCAGGCCTCACAGCAAAGCAAGGGACGTGACAAGTTCCTTTCTATCACCAAGGACGAGCTGGTGAGATAGGAGGAAAATGAGATAAAAAGTTTCACATAGACTTTGCAGAGCATCAGACAATAGGGAGCAGTTTAAAAAGGCAGCTAAGAAGGAAGGTAATGGCCCAGAAATGAGCTACAGAATTACAAGACAGGCACAGGCCAAGTTGAGGGGAAGGGCTCATTTTGGAGGTATCCAAAATCATTCACTATCATCCCTGTACGACTACAGCAGGGACTGTTTCCAGGAACCCTAGGAAAGTAAAGAGCAGGAAGAAATCAGAGGCTTAAGAAGCCCAAGTTCACCCTTTCTCCACTGTGTTCTGCCACATTTTTCCTCTTGACTTGCCTCCTGTCACACCTGCCCTCCCCAGGCCTGGCACAGCCTGACTGTAAACACCAGTCCAGGCAGGGAGGGGGGCACAGCCCCGCGGGGCCGCGGGACGGTGCTGAGGTAGGTTTGAGGGGTACTCCAAGGCTGCCTTCCACAGAAGATGTAGGGCTGGCACTGTTGACAGAAGAGTAGCCTGAGCTCCTTTCCAGTTTAGGATTCCTTGGGGGCAGACAGGCTGAAGGGCTGTGGGTGTTGTCTAACACCGTGGGCTCCTGCCCAGCCCACTCTGCAGCCAGGTTGTCCTCATCGCTGGAGTCCTGACAGCAGTGGTCAGCAGGGTCCATATAGACCACTGTCACATCCAAGATCCCACTGGGACCAGTCACTGTGGAGTGAGGAAAGGAAAAGGTTAGTTTTGATTCAGGCAACACCAAACAGAAAAAAAAAGCAAGAGCATAAACCTTCCATCTGCTTTACACCCCGTAGGGAGGGGAGAGCACTAAGTTCCCTCTCAGTTGAAATAAGTTACTTTTTGCCCCCCTAGACTGTTTGGATAAGCACCAAGAGCTGTTCAGAACATGAACAGCCAGGCCCAGAGTCAGCAAAACTAAGTGTTTCTAACACGGGGCCATTCATCACATTTGGTCCACTCTCTGGTGGCTGAAAACAACCACACTGCAAAACACTAAGCAGCTACAAACCCTTCATGTTCTGAAGCAAGAGAGAGAAACAGAACAGGCAGATACCTGTAAATAGTTTAACAATTATAACCACGGGGGAAAGGGGAGAGGTTTTTCCAGTTGGTCTTCAGCTGAAAGCTCAGGCTTCTGTTGCCTGAGAAACAGGTTTAAGCAAAGTTGAAAAGAGAGTTTAAATTCTCTCATCTGCTTTTTATAAGGAGAATAAAACCCTCACCATCTCCGTCTCTCTCGCCTTCACTTTCCTGATCACCTTCATAACCTGAGCAGGAAGCTAAACTCCAGTCTAGGAAGTTGTCTAGAAGACTTTCCTCCTGGTTGGATAGCTCTGCTGTGGGTGTAGTCACAAAGCTGCCCCTGTCATCCTGAATGCTGTCTTCCCTCCTCCTGTAGAGAGAAAATCCAGAACTTGCACCTTAAAAGCCAAGTCTGTTTCTGCAGCTCCCAATAGGTGTGGAAATGAGGATGATTACAGAAAAATGGATATTTAAGAACAGACCCTCAGTTACCAGAGCCACAAAGTTGATTAAGGGAGTGGAACATCTCCCTGCTGAGGAAAGGCTGAGGGAGCTGGGTCTGTTGGGCTTGGAGAAGAGGAGACTGAGGGGCCACCTCATCCATGGGCACAAATACGTAAAGGGGGAGTGTCAGGGAGATGGAATTCAGCTTTTTTCCGTGATGACCAGTGACAGGACAAGGGGCAATGGGTGCAAACTGGAGCACAGGAGGTTCCATGTGAATATCAGGAAGAATTTCTTTGCTGTGAGAGTGACAGAGCCCTGGGCCAGGCTGCCCAGAGAGGCTGTGGAGTCTCCTTCTCTGGAGACATTCCAACCCCCCTGGCCACGTTCCTGTGTGATGTGCTCTGGGTGCCCCTGCTCTGGCAGGGGGGTTGGGCTGGGGGAGCTTTCCATGTCCCTTCCAACCCCCAGGATTCTATGATTCTACCAGAAGACAGGCTCCTGCTAACCCTCTGACACATTTACAGCAAGGAGTTATACTGGCCTTTTAGTTCTCTTTCCAGAGGGAGAGCTAAGGAAAGTCTGAATTTCCACCACGTTTGTGTGCAAGGGACTGGGTTCTGGGTCCTCCTGTTTCACACCCAACAATGAGCAGAGCTGGCTGTAACTCATCATCTAAAAAAGAGAAAGCCAGAAGGGATTAAGCCACCTGATTCCCCCTGCCAAGAGACTCTTTCTATTCATTTTCTAGGAGAAACCTAGAGAACCTCCCTGTCCCAGTTCTTCCCACATGTACTCAACCAGAGCAGGTTTAAAGCCACCACTTTGTTTAGATCCACTCCACAAGCCCAAAGTTGGAACCCACTTCCCATTCCCTGGAGTTTATCCCATCCTGCCACACAGCAGCCTTGCTGTGGTGTCTGACAGCAGCAGATGGAGACAAGGAGCTCACCCACCTTTTCTTTGCCTATTTCCTCATAACGCTCGTCTTCAAATCGTTGTTTCACTGCAGTTAAGGACACCTGCCTATAATCCTTTGGGACATCATCATGGAAACTGGAAAGAGATTAAAGTCCAAATCTTAGAATGAATTATAAGAAAGAGGGTTAAAAAAACCCTGCCAATTTCAGTACTTTCCCCTCTGTCCATCTCAGCTCTGTGCTAAGGAAGGTGGTGTTTGGCAAAGCCAGGACACTTGATTTTCAAGCACAGGAGCATCTCATTCCTGTTCTGTTCACTGAGGGGAACAAGATATTTGCCTTGTACTCTCTACAGAGGTGAGGCTGCTTTGGCTACTGAAGTCCTGAAGTTCACCAGTCTTCTGAAAGCAGTGATGCTTGACAAGCTGAAACCTGTCAGCCTTGAGGAACATCATGTTTTCTGTAACTCAGGGCACCACCAGCTGGGAGAAACAGAACCAGTGTCCCTGAAACTGGTCCCTCAGGCTCAGTGGCTGGTGGGGGGGTGGAACAAGGCAGTTGCCCAAAGCCAGCTCCTTCACTGGGAAGGGCTGACTGAAAAGATGCAGCTTCTCTGCAAAAGCTGGAATCTAAGTACTTCTGTGCCCTCCCAGAAGAATTCCAGAACTATTACCACTTCTGGTGGAGGCTCAGCACACAGGGCAACAGGTCTTCAAAGGAGAAACCAGTACATTCAGACAGCTGGCTGGTCCAGGGGTGTGCTGGAGAAGAGAACATAAGTTACCATTTCATGAAGCTTGGCTGTTCTTTAATCAGACAGGCTTGTTTTATTCAATGGGATTAAGATAATGATCTTTGCAAGCTTGTACACAGTCCATTCAAGTTCACAATTGGCTTCAAGGTTTACCTGCCAAGCTGAAGTTACACACAAGCACAGAAATCTTGAATCTCATTTAAACAGATCTTGCAGAGTTTGATGCTAACACTCCTGTTCATCACAGGTGTTAAGAGCTAAAATAGATTGAACTCAACTCTTCATTCCCAGAATGATCCCAGAATGGTCAGGGTTGGGAGGGATCTCCAAAGGTCCTCAAGTCCAACCCCCCTGCCAGAGCAGGACCAAGTCTAGGGCAGATCCCTCAGAAAGGCATCCATACAGGTCTGGAAAGTGTCCAGAGAAGGAGACTCCACCACCTCTCTGAGGAGCCTGTTCCAGTGCTCTGTCACCCTTACTCTGCAGCCTTGTACCTGCCCCTCTCCACTCCCCCAGCCAAGTGACTGGGACATCTTGTCTAAATACAAAGTAACACCCACAAAACACCTCCCTAAAAAAGACCAGGCAGACTGACAGACCACACTGCAGCTCCTCTTGAGATTCCTTACCTTGCCTGTGCAGTACCCTTGCCAGCAGCAGTGCTGCAGCAGCCAGCTGAGCTGGGGAGTACACACAGAGGCTGGTGTTTAAGAGGGACAGTTCACAGATGAAGCTATAAAGGTGAAGGGTCCTTCTCTCCAGCAAGACCACATTTGACAGCACTTCTTTGTAGTCCACAATGGTAGGTATCTAATGCAGAAAGGAGAACAGAGGTTGGGAATACAAAGCAAGCACCAAGTATTATTTTTACCAGAGAGGGCAGTGACAGGACAAGGGGTGATGGTTTTAAACTGAAAGAGGGGACATTTAGGTTAGACATTAAGAAAAAATTCTTCCCCATGAGGGCAGGAAGGCACTGGCACAGGTTGCCCAGGGAGGTTGTTGCTGCCCCCTCCCTGGAGGTGTCCAAGGGCAGGTTGGATGAAGCTTGGGCAGCCTGGGCTGTGTGAGGTGTCCTTGCTCAGAGCAGGAGGGTTGGAGCCTGGGGATCTTCAGGTCCCTTCCAACCTTAACTATTCATTTCTATTTCTATTCACAGCTGTTTCCAGATGCTCTTTTCATTTCAGCAGAGTTTGGGGGATATTTTTTTTTTTAACTACTACACTGACATTGAAACATCCTCCATTGAAAAAATAAATGGCCTCCTAAAACTTAAGTTTTCATCTCCAGAGAAAAGCAGGGGGTTTGTACCTCCATGTTCTGAAACATGTGGGTCTTCCCTAGCTGAGAACACTCACACAAACCCCCAACATCTCAGGCAAGAAGTGCTGATTACAACAGCCTGACTTCAGTAGCAGCCCAAGGGGTGAGATACTCCATCCACTTTCCCAACTCACCCTTATCTTTCCTTCTAGGGCAGAAATGATCTCACCCATCATTCTGACCAAATCTTCATATTTGTAGGTGTTGTCTGTTAGCCACACAGCTTCCCTTATGGTCAAGATCTCCTTGCTGATGAAACTGCAGGATTAAGGAATATTAAGTTAGTTCCAGAAGAGAGGGAATTTGTGCAGCTGTGCACCAATGCTTTTGTGAGTGCACCCATGGTCACCAAAGAGTTAAACAACTTTATAAGGTACTTTCCCAGGTGAAGACCAGGAAAGAAAGAATTTATTCATTTATTTCACCTTTAAGCTGAAACCACCAACTGGAATATACTCAATTCCTCATTTATGAAACCTCTCCTAAGTTCAGATGAGAGATACTAAGGAAACACAGAAGAGGAACTTTCCAGCACGTGATGTGGCTCATCTGAGGATCACAGACTAAAGCAGGTAACAATTCTGCTGCACCTCATGCTCACGAGGTGTGAAAGATTTCAGTTACTGGGGGAGTGTTTGCAGACCAATCACCCACCAGGGAGTGGTTTTTTCCTATTTATAAGCATGTTCAAAGAGCTACATTTGGTGTCTCATTTGCAGAGGTTGTGGGTGTTGCTTGAACTGCGTTCAGAGGGAAGCCAAAGATGATTCTGAGTATCATTATTAGAAAAGGAGGGGGGAAAAAAACCCCTTGAGCAGCAGAAATGAATTGGAATGGTCAGAATAAGCAGCCCTGCTGCCCCCCAGGAGCCCTACCGGGTGCAGATGACCATGCAGGCAATTCCCAAGAGCTGGAGCCGAGCCCGGGGCACCGGCCGCAGCTTCAGGTACCGATCCACACACCCCACTGTCATGTGAAGGCACAGGCTGGAGAAGTCTTTCATGGTAGCCACTTCTACCAGCCAGTCAATCAGGATGTACCTAGACAGGAAAGAGAGAGACAATTTGCAGTGAAAACCCACCCACGCTGTGCTGAACACCCTCCCTGCTCTAGTTATCGAGTCCTTTCTCCATCTGAAAGTTCCAAGCCAAGAAATTTACCAAAAGCTCATCTATTTCCAACCCCCTGCATGGGCAGGGACACCTCCCACCAGCCCAGGCTGCTCCAAGCCCCATCCAACCTGCCCTTCAACACTGCCAGGGATGGGGCAGCCACAGCTTCCCTGGGCAACCTGGGTGTCTCACCACCCTCACCAGGTTGCTCAGAGACCCATTCACCCTGGATTGAAGTTGCCTGCAAAATGGAACTAGAAACTATCCTCTAATGGGCACTTGCAGAAGGAAAGGGCAGGTCCCTTCAGTTAGGAGGCTAAAGGCCATCTAGGATAACTAGACAGATACCGTGGCTCAAACAACTCAAACAGTGTCTCTAGTTCTTGAAGAACTTTCTAGTCTTGAGAGATGCAAGAACTTGAGAGTCCAGAGAAAACCTCACACACCTCATTTCAGTTCTGCACTGGGGCTTGAAATAAGGGCTCTGATATGTCTCCTTTCCAGTGTTTCCCTGAATGTACACAATGCATCACAGAGGAGCCCAGCAAAAGATGCCCTCTTCCAACAGACCTCATTCTAGATTGGTTTCCTTCTAGAAAGGAAATGTAGAGGGAAATGGGCAATGGTTTCTGCTGTGAGGCCTGACTCCTGGATCTGAGTTTTTACCTCATTGTTTCATTCATTCCTTTCTGCACAGTGAAGATACTTTTCTTGCTGATAGGAAGGGAAGCTTGAAAGATTTGAGACACCATTTCACTGGAAGATTTTGCTTCTAATCCTAGTTGGTTTCCACTCCCACAAGCTTTGGCTAGTGCTATCTGCAGGGAGAGAACACAGAAGAAAACTGTTTTGGTTTTTTACCCAAACAAAACTAAGGCAGCAGAGGG
>NW_009954547.1:72562-79762 GCF_000747805.2 Chaetura pelagica
TTTGAAGTTCTTAGTTTGCCTTAAATGTTGAACACACATTCTTTGGGGACAGGCTTTTAAATCCATCAGAAGATTCATCTTTACTCAAATGGCACCACAGACGTGCAGTATTTTCCAAGAGGGAACTGCAGACTAAGTCCATCCATGGATAGATAGATATTACTCAGGAATTTTGACCCTTCTAAAGGGAGAAGTATCATCTGAACCTACAATGGCAGCATAAAAAAGACCAAATAGAGACTGTTTTCCTGGGAAAAGTCAGTCTTACCTGTGCTTCCCAGCAGCCCTTTGCTGCAAAGTCCCGTAGCTTCCTGAGACTTTGGAGGTATCTGCCAGGATCTGACATCTACAGAGAGGAACATCAACAGATCTCAAAACCCATTATCTTGACACATCAAACAGCAGGACTGCAGTACTAATATGCACAAAAATACCCCACTGCCAAAGCATCAATCTTAATTCCAGTAGCCAGTCTGTTGCTGCTCATAACGACGTCGCTTTTAAGACTCTTTTCAGTTCTTGCCGAAGGCCTCACAAGACATGAGGGGTCCCTCAGGATCCCAACATACCAGCTCTGGCAGATTTATGGATGGCAGTGCAGGCAGTTTCACCTTCCTGTTCCCCAGGGAGCCCTGTGATCACCAGCCAGCAGTGCCTATGACTTTGGGAGTCAGTATAAAGGGACCTCTGCTTGCACCTCAGCTACAGCTGCCTCTGGACTCACTTCAAACACCAAGGCAGACACCAAAGCTCATTTGAGAGAGTCCTTAGTGCACTCCTTGTTGATGAAGAGGGTAAGCTCTGAGGGACAGCCACTTCTTTCTATTTATGTTCACTGCACTAAACAGAGGTCCAGAAGTTCCACTGAAAAAAAAGTTGTGTTGAGACCAAAAAAAATGCTACTTACAGCAGCTTTTCTGTTACTTTCCCACAGGAGGTAGGAGCTGTTTAAACAACCCTGCTTTGAAGACTCTTCAAACATTTCAAGGGATTCTTTTCTTCTTTCTTCATCCTAAGAACAAGAGGTAGGATGGCATTTATGCTGTCCAGCCAACTGGGCACCAGATCTCAAACCTTCAGAAGCTACAGACCAGTCTGTACTGGCAGCACAGGGCAGAACCAACTAGTCACAAGTCCCCTTCAGACTTCCAGGGGCTTCCCCCATCCACCCAGTGCTGTCATTTGGAGATTCAGGCTCAGGGAGCAGTTGGTGGTTGCCTTCAGCTGGACAAAAGCTTTTTGGCTTAATTGCCACTGAAGGACTTATTTCCCCCCCCTCCCTTTTTTGATAAGCAGGGTGGCTGGAAGGCTTCCTTTGAGACCTGGCAGCACCAAGCCCATGATCAAGCTCAAATCCATGTCACTGCTTGTGAAATTCAATAAACTAAGTTGGTAACAGTCCTTTGAACAACCAGTACATTAAATAATAGAATCCCAGCATCCAAGAATGGTTTGGGTTGGAAGATCACCCAGTCCCACTCCCCTGCATGGGCAGGGACACCTCCCACCAGCCCAGGTTGCTCCAAGCCCCATCCAACCTGCCCTTCAACACTGCCAGGGATGGGGCAGCCACAGCTTCCCTGGGCAACCTGGGCCAGGCTCTCACCACCCTCACAGCAAAGAATTCCCTCCTCATGTCCAACCTAAATCTCCTCTCTGCCAGTATAAAAGAGCAGAAATTCCTAGGCCCCTCGAGGAATATAATAGCTGATTTTTTTTTTTCTTTTAAACAGCATTAGCATCACCAAAAAAGATACCATCAAATCAGAAATACTGCTCACCTCAAAGAGACTCAAGACCTTAGCCAAGCAGTGGAGAATAGATCCTTTTTGAGCCTTAAGAAAGCATAAAGATAAAGCACTGTTAAAGATAAACAAAGAACAATAGCAATTTTTGCTAGTAATTCCAGACTACAATTTTATTTGCCTTTCAGCCATTCCTTGCTTCTCTCAAAGTTTTGTTATCTTGAGACAGTGCTGAATCTCTCAGAAGAGACAGCACAGACCTCAGGCACTCACAATATCCCAAGTGCAGTTTGGCCATAAATTCATTTAAATGATTGATCCACAGTCACTGAAGCAACGAGGGCACAAAAACTCCCTGGTTTGTTTCCCTGGGGAAACAAAACCACCTTTTCTGGAAGAACCAGCTGCAGCTGCTAACCTCTGGTCAAGGCAAGGGCAGAAAGAAATCTTACTTTCTCCAGCTGACACTCTGCTTTGAGACTCTCATAGACCACAGCTTTGCAGCAGCTGCCACTCAAGGACCAGGGAGGCCGGATGAAGAGCCAGATGAAGGGGGCAGCCCCCGCGTTCAGCCGCTCTGCCAGGCTGAAGAAATGTGAGGCCTTCAGCCCATTCACTTCTGCACGCCCCTCCTCTGAGATGGACACTGGAAAGGAAGCAGAAAAGCCAGAAATGGTTTTCAGAGTTTCTTCAAAATAGGTGCTGGGCATTTAGTCAGGCCAGGACAGATCATAGGAGACCATCAAGAAAAGACTGAAGAGAGTCTTGTCTTTAGGGCCTTAAGGATCACGGAGATGGCAGAAGATAAATCTAACTACAATCCCTCTTCAGGAACATATCAGAGAGTTAGAGTGGTCAGGGTTAGAAGGGACCTCTGGAGATCCCCCAGCCCAACCCCTGCCAGAGCAGGGTCACCTGCAGCAGATCCCACAGGAACACATAAAGCTGGGTTTGGAATGTCCAGAGAAGGAGCCTCCACAGCCACTCTGGGCAGCCTGTCCCAGGGCTCTGCCACCCTCACAGGAAAGAAGTTGTTCCTCAGCTTGACCCTCCTGTGCTCCAGCCTGTGCCCATTGCCCCTTGTCCTGTCACTGGGCACCCTGGGAAGAGTCTGGTCCCCCCTCCTGCCACCCCCTGGAGATATTGACCAGCACTGATCAGATCCCCCCTCAGGCTCCTCCTCTCCAGCTGAGCAGCCCCAGCTCTCCCAGCCTTTCCTCACAGGCAGATGCCCCCACACAAGCAGTGGGGAAGGGACATTCTGCAGCACTCAGAGCAAGGTTAAATCTGTCAGTGCAGAGCCAAACTGGCATACAAGTCACCTGCCTTGCCACTGCTCTCTGCAAGGAAGCCCCTTCAGTCAGTCAGCATCCTTTTTGGTACGTGTAACAGACTAGGTGAGTAGCCCAATTTGGCCAGAAGTTTACAAAGGGTAAGTTCCACAAAGGAATTCACAAGCTACCCACCAACTAATTTTCTGCTTTGAAAAGAGCTGTGCACAAGCTGTCACTGAACCTCTGGCAGTTCAGTGGCCAGTGCCTCAGCTGCACCAAAAGGTACAGTTGAAGAGGCATGACAGCAAGTCAGACCAAAACACCTGCTGAGCAGAGCAAACTGGTTCTGCACTTCCCTGCACTGGAACCTGGGCACAAAAGCACCAGTGTTCAAGACACGGGAGAAACAGCTTTGTAGGTAGCCAGTAAAACTGGCAACTTGATGATGAGACAATTAGCCTGACCTGTATTGATAAATAAGCCTTTAGCTCATCTACATTTCCATCTGTCATCCCCCTCAAAGACCCCGGCATTTCCATCTGTCATCCCCCTCAAAGACCCCAAGCTTCCCCACTTACAGCCTTCATTGTACAGGTATGCTATTCCCAGCTTCACAGCAGCTTCAAAGTTACCCCTCTCAGCAGCCCTGCATGGGAAACAGAGAAGATACTTGAGGCTGAAATCAGGAGGAGCTTCCAAGCCCAACGAGTCACTTCAGTGGAGGCCAGGCTATGAGTTTGGTCACACTTGAACTTGGAGAACCATAAGCACAAGCCAAAAACAAGTTGTGCTGTAGCTTTTTGTGCTGCAGCCCTTTCACTGCCCATGTCCAGGGCAATGTGACAATTCACAGCAACTGTTCCCACTCCCACACAACATCCCAACACCAAGAAGCACGAACATGCTTTGGTACTTGTGCCCTCCAGGACGTGCACAAAGCCCTTGTGCTCCTCCCTCTCAAACCAACATGCACATCATAGTCTTCTTCAGCAAGCACGTGACAGGTGCATCACAGCAGAGGCAACAGTCAGAAAGAAAACAACCAGTGTGACATTTAAACTGACCCATCACCTTCAAATCAGGTAGATAAAAAGATGCTCTCCTCCCTTTTCAAGCTGATTCACCCATTCAAACTTCACTTGTTTTAATATTGAAATGAAACTCTTGTTAAATATACTGGTTCACACAAGAAATGACCAAACCAGCTCAAAAAGTGTGTTATGCTCCTGAGCCTCTGATTTCACTTGCACACTCATACAGGTGCCCCAGTACCAGATTTTAGTTCATGTGCTACATTCCAGTATGGAACACTAATGCCCTTAAGGAGAACCCACAGGCCATGGGCTCAGGTTAAAAAACAGCAGTTAGAAGCTGCAGCTTAAGACACGAAATCAGCAATTCTTCATCAGCCTAAGCAAGGACTTCTACAAAACCCCCACTTACTGTGAAGACTGGTTAAAATTAGATATCTAGCTTCAAACATCCTGCTCTACAATGTCAGACAAATTTGATTCTCCAAGCTTACCTTTCAAACATCTTCAGATTGCTTGGAGAAGGCCATATTTCTTGGAAACTTGCACATGCCCAAACACTAGCATGGTTATCCACAAGGTATTTAAGGTGTGAGTGCACCTGCAAGGGAGGAGTGAAAAATAATAGTGACAAAAATAAAGGGACCAAGAACAAAATAGCTTTTTTGCAATCTGATTTAAGATAGATAACTAATCACAAGTTAACCCTAACTCTTTTCCTGCCTAACAGTGAGGCAGGAGATGCCAAACCAAACTAACTTGTTCAGCCCCAGTGATCTGGCAGGATAATTCCCACAGAAATCTTCCACAGAACACTCAAATTCTGCTGCTCATCTCTTGAAGGGCTGCAAAATGAAACTGCTGCTGAGACAGCAAAAGCCCAACGACTGCCTGGGCACTGTGGTTTCCTGCAGGTTTCCCTGCCACGAGACTTTCCCCGAGCAGCCCTGGTTCCTGAAGGCAGAGAGAAGCCCCCGTGTGTGGCAGGGGGAAGCAGCAGCAGACTCACAGCTCCAGGAAGGCCCCTCAGGACGTGGAACAGAACGTCCTCGGGCAGGCTCAGCAGCGTCAGGACTCGGGGCCGTTTCCTTACCCTTCGCTTGGAAGGGAAAGAAAAACACCTGGAACATCTGCAGTGAACCACTGGAAAACAGAAACATGGGACACCTCAGTTAGTGATGGGTGAAGTACAAGGTAAAAAGGGCACTAGAGAGTGTGCACCTAAACGTGAATGCTTGTTTGCTGCAGCACAGGGCACTTCTCCAGACACCAGCAGGAGCTTCAGCAGGCGTCACATGGAGCTGTAACACTAAAGGCACCAAGCAGAGACTTGGTCAATTTGGTCACTCAAGCCAAAAGGCTCAGGAGGGCTGGCTCATGCTCAAGTCCTCTTTGCTGAAGAGAACCCCTAACTCCATCATTGGACTGTGTTTAGTTAAACTTTCACCCCTACGACTTCATTTATCTCTCCCACGTCCCAGCTTTTCCTCCTCCATTGATACCAGACCTCAAAATGTGCCCAGAGAGATTAGGAAGAGAAGACCTACCAAACCAGCTCCAGCCAAAAAGCCAGCTGGTGCCATGGAAGATGCCCAAGAGCCAGGAAGCCCCTTATTGAAGTTTTAGCATTCACAGACCAGGACCCACATCTGCTGTTCCTTGTTGAGACAAGATTTACCCTCAGTGCATTTGCACGATCTAAGGGACCAGGCAGAGCCAAGGAGAGCCCTGGGTGCTCCCACTGCAGCCTGACTGACACACAGCAGCAGGGAAAAGGAGCTAGGAGGGGAAAAAAGCACATTCCCCACCTCCAGCCTGCAAGTGGCAGTGAAGGGTCATCCTCACTGAGCAGCTTCTGGGCAGGAGGTGATGCTGGACCTTTCCAAGCCATGAAATGGTGGAGGCACCAACACTACTCATTTCCAGGTCAGCCCCTTGCAGCTCCCAGGAGCAGCCCAAACAAGCAAGAAAGGCCCATTTCTGAGCAAGAAAAAGGCTGAGCAATTTCTTTGCAGGCAGGAGGGCTCAAAAAAACAGATTCTGAAGTGAAAGCTTGAGTGCCACAGATTAAAGGGCCATGTAAGGACTTTTGTCTTCATAACAGAAGATTTATTGGTTGCATTTTTCAAATAATTTTCAGTTTTATCCCAAGAGATTATACTTGGGAAATTTATTTCCTGACCTTTTCCTAAAAGAGTTGAACAGCTGGGACAGGCTCCACTGGAGAGCCCAGTCCCTGAGCAACACACGTGGGCTGGCATTGCTCACCCTAGTTTCACTGGTTCATTATTAGTTTTAATATTTGGTGACATAAAAGAGCAGAGACAAAGAGGCAGGATAACACACCTACTAAAGCTCCCCATATTATCTCTGCAGTAGCCAGGTCAGGGCTGTGTTGTCTCACTAGATGACAGGGTCAAAGGCTGGATGATGCAGCTCTCAAGCTCTTTTTCCAAAGGAAGCAGAACATGCCCCTGTCCTCACCATGAGGGCAGAGAATTTGAATCAGGCAAATGTTCTTCTCCATTAACACTCTGGCCTGCTCCTCTGCTTTAGGTATTTAACATCTGCTGGTTATGAGCCAATAGATGGAAACCCTCATGATCTCACACTCATCTCCAGTTCTTCACACAGAACCTCAGTGGGACTGGAGGAGAAACGTGTTGCATTTCTCTTTGAGAAGGTAAAAGCAAACAGCTCTTTCCAGATGCAGTAAAGGGAAAAAAACCGTATGGACTGGTCAGTTATACCCTCACATCTGTGCCTGGGAAGGGTCCAGGCCCACAGGCTGCACAACTCACAGACCTTTTGCTCAAAGCAAAGTTGCTGCAGACTCAGTTACTACAGGTTCTTCGGTTTGCAAAGGGTTTTTGGCAGGATCCTTAAGAGGAGATTCCCAAAGGGAATTCCTGACCCTTGGCTACCTGTGCTAACACAGGTTCTTCTGTCCATACACGAAATGAACACCCAGTGCAACGAGGTGACCGAGCAGCCCGGCACAAACCGGCACCCGGAGCACGTACCGACTGTTCTGTGCCTTTACCCGAAAAGCTGCCCCAGCAACAGACAAACTCTGTGACCGCCCCCCCGTGCCCCCCTGCAGGGCCATGGCCGCAGGTGTGTCCGTCACACCTGAGGGACGTCCGGGTG
>NW_009954547.1:80979-81275 GCF_000747805.2 Chaetura pelagica
GAGGTGACGGAGCAGCCCGGCACAAGCCGGCACCCGGAGCACGTACCGACTGTTCTGTGCCTTTACCCGAAAAGCTGCCCCAGCAACAGACAAACTCTGTGACCGCCCCCCCGTGCCCCCCTGCAGGGCCATGGCCGCAGGTGTGTCCGTCACACCTGAGGGACGTCCGGGTGACCCCGGATGACCCCCCGGAGCAACCAGGGGAAGGGAAATCGCCGATTTCCAACGCCAGGACGTTGCACAGAGAAAATCCCACCTTGTTGCTCCAGGGACCCGCGGGGCTGGGGCGGGGGGAG
>NW_009954547.1:82597-83136 GCF_000747805.2 Chaetura pelagica
AGGCCTGTCCCGCCACCAGGCAGCTGCCGAGGGAAGGTTTGTGCTTTATTGGTCATAGAATCGTTTGCGTTTGGAAAGACCGACCGCTAACCCAGCCCTGCCCGGGCCTCACCAACCCACGTCCCTCAGCACCATCTGCAGGGCTTGGAAACCCCCCCAGGGATGGGGATTGAACCCCCTGCCCTGGGCAGCCTGGGCCAGGGCCTGACAGCCCTTGGGGCAAGAAATTGTTCCCAGTTTCCAACCTCAGCCTCCCCTGGGCAACCTGAGGCCATTTCTGCCATTGCCTCTTGTCCCATCCCTTGTTCCTGGGGAGCAGAGCCCAACCCCCCTGGCTCCAACCTCCTCTCAGCAGCTGCAGAGCCAGCAGGTCTCCCCTCAGCTCCTTGTCTCCAGGCTGCACATACCCCCAGGTCCAGCCCCTTCCCCAGCTCTTGCCCTTCTTTCCACCTGATTCAGGTCTCCTGGGCCTTGGTTCTAGAGCACGAGCAGCTTGAAGCACATGGAGGAAGGAACAGGGGCTGCCCAGACATTCCTGC
>NW_009954547.1:83364-88370 GCF_000747805.2 Chaetura pelagica
CTGTCCTCAACTGCAGCATCACCCTGGACCTCCACAGCACAGCTCCTGCCCCTTCTTGGCCTTGTGTGAGGGGGAATTAGGAGGACAATTAGGAGTCAACGTCCAAACCTGAGTCAAGGATTCAGAGAAAACCCCTGATCCTCAGGAGGCAAAGAGCAGAGAGCAATAAAGAGTCGTTTTGGAAAGGCTGGCAGACAAACAGAGCAACAAAGGGAAAATCAGTTATTACTGTAATTGCTTGAAGCCTTTTATGACCCTTTTAGAAATGAATAGCAAGAGAAGATATAATTTTATGGGACATAAAATGACCGTGTCACAATTTGTGGTGGCTGGAAACCTTTATTTAAGGACCACTCTGTATTTCACAAGCATTTTTCGTTGGTAAAACATGAACTATTGGGTGCTTCTCTGCATGCACAACCCCCTTGCAAGGGGATGGCTTTGAAATC
The DNA here is from genome assembly GCF_000747805.2 of Chaetura pelagica. Lineage (NCBI taxonomy): Eukaryota > Metazoa > Chordata > Aves > Apodiformes > Apodidae > Chaetura > Chaetura pelagica. Next base: position 83,814 of record NW_009954547.1, read on the forward strand.
TCACCAGTGATCTCATTTTATGGCTGGGGAGGCTGAGCTTGGGCCCCACACCCTGTTGTGCCACAGTCCTGGGTGGTGGCCACAGGGGACAAGCTGCCATGGACAGGCTTTCTCCCACACAGCTCCACCTCTGCATCCATCTCTAAAACCACCTCATGTTGCTGGGGACCACAGCAGCTGCTGATGTGAAAAAGTGATATTAGGAGCACAGGGAATAATTAGCTTCTTTTAATTGAGCAGTGTTTTGAGTGGAAAAGTTAATCATGCCACCAGCTTTTGTTCCTTATTCCTTCTCCCCCTCACAGCTGTTTCTGTCAACTAAAAATAAGTTGAGCCAGCAAACAAAACCTGAACAATCAGCTCCCCATGGAGAGCTAAAATAGCAGCAAGAGATGCTCCTTGAGGTGATCTTTGGTGCAGAGTCCCCTCAGGTACATCCTATTCTTTCCAAACATTGCAGCAGCAGAAGGCAAGGGCGTGGGAAAAGTGAGGCTTGAGGGATGGGTTCTTACAAAACCACAGGGAGGTGGGTGGGAGTGGAGATTTTTCAGAAGCAGTGAAGTTTGGTCTGTTTTGTCCTCTCTGGAATCAGCTGGCAGAACATTCAGATGGTTTTATCACTGACAGAAGGACCAGATCAGAGGCTGAGCAGTGTGTGGTGGGATTCACGTTGCCCAAACTCGACCATCTGGCAAGACCTTCAAAAGCCTGTGGTGTCTGCAGCCCCTGCCTGGAGCTGGCAGGCAGGACAGGAGTGGGACCTGCACCTTCTGCAACGGCCAGCTGGACACCAGGATGGACACTGTGTCCTTCACACTCCTGCACCTCCTCAAAAAGGCATCACACAGTGAAGAGTCAGACCCTGCAGAGGAGGAGAGTGATTAGCACGTGTTTTAATCACTGTTGCCAACTCCTGAGCTGGATGTCCCTTCTTTATTGTGCCTCTTTCTCCACTGAAGAGCTGACAGAGAGTTGTGTTTCTCAGAAAGCCTCTCTGTCCCCTTCACATCTGTTGGCTAGGGAAGTGAGGGTAAACACAACCAAGGTCTTTTGTTCACCCTCAGCTGCTGTGATTTAAACAAAACTCAACAAAGGTGAAATGCTGAGCCCCCATCCTGCCAAGCCTCTGATTCTTCTGGGGGCAAGAGATGGTGCTCCACCAGTTCAAGTTGCAGTCAAGGTGTTGATCCCTCTGATGAAGAGATTCAGAGGCCTGAGGCCATGGCATCTAAGCAAGAAGTTCACAACCAACAGCAACATCCCCTTGGCAAAACCAAAAAATTTACTGAAAATACCTTTTGATCAGGGAAATATCAGCTTGTACTTTTTCAGCTCTGTTTGTGAGAGAAGGAGGAATAACTGCCACACAGATTGTCACTCACTCTTGTCCTGCCCCTCAGCAACTTCAGCCTTTCAAGCCTTTTCAGATGCACTTCTGTGAAACTCTTTTTAAAAGCTGATCTGTTTTTGCACCCTAATTTGGACGTGGATTGTGATCCAATTCAAATGTGCAGATTTTAAAGAAAGAGCAGAGATGAAGAGTTTCAGCCAAGCAGGACTTTACAGCAAGTGATTCAAACAAACATGCAGGTAGCATCCCATCTAATGTCTTCAGCTAGTGAATGGCTTTACAAGCAGCTTCCTTTGGACATTCAGAATGTGTTCAGTCTGGTGAACTAGCTGCAGACAAGCACCTACACACTAAAAGCTGCATTACAGGCCGTAGCAAAAGCAATTTAATCTAGACTTGTTGTTGTAAAACAACATATGTCTGCTCTGCATGGTGGAGCTGCCTGGTCTGCAGAGCTTCTCTGCCTCCAGACTGTCCAGGATAGTTTCAGAACTGAAATGCTTGTTATGTTACAGGGCTACATGGAAATTAAGTAGCCAAACTGATACCCAAGAGCAATTAGCTGAGCTGCAGCAACATCACAGCTCCACTGCCTCCAGGCTTCTGCAGATGCCATTTCAAATACCAGGTGCCTGAGGCTGAGAGGAAAGCATCCCACAAGGAGTCATTTTGCTACCATTTTACATAGTCTGTGATTATTCCATCAATAAATCCTGACAGTTTTGCATTATAACATCTGAAGAATGCCTGCAGTCAGTTGGGAAATGATGTCTTTTCCACAGTGCAAAGGGCAAACTAAAGCAACACAGGCCATTTACTAGATGAAAGGCTGAAATGCTGGATGATTTTACCGGGCAAATCACTCTCTGCTGAGTTGTTTGAGAGGGCAAAAGAGCCAATTTTCTCCTGAAGGAGCCAGTTGTCACTTGAAATAATGGTACCAGTTTTTGTAACTTCTCCTGCCTCACTTTTAAAAGCACGAAGTCACTCAGCTCTTTATTGCACTCCTTGCACACTATCATAGCTAGTGGGCTGGAGAAGTTGGCCTCCAAGGGAGGAAAGAGCTTCTTCAAGTCTGCAAAACCAGCTGCAAATTGGGTGGTTTGTCTGGTGTCCTTAGATGATGGGGCAAGTATGGCTGAAGTTTGATGTCAGGACATCTCAGCATGTTCTTTAGTGGCCACATCCTTGTCCTGCAGGTATTTCTGCAGAATGTTCCTGAGTATCATTTGCAGTCCCTGCATTTTAAGTTCATACAAACATTTATTAATAGAGCTGCTTGGAAGCACTACTGTGAATCAGCAGTGGAGGGCAAGGGCAGAGCAGGACAACTTCATCGTTTCTCCAAACTGTGTTTCTCTTTCATAAGGAACGTGCTTGGGAACCATCCCAAAAGAGTGAAAACCTTCCCTTGAAAATCAGGACGTGAAACTACCACGAGGTGGCATCAAACCCATATGATGGGGCATCAAGCCTTCGGGGGTTGGGGGTTTTTTTCCCAATTCTGAAGACATCTCAGTGCAGAAGCCCCAACCCAAGAAGTAGTGCACTGAAATTTTAGAAGCAGAAACTCTATATTTTACAAATCTCACTCACACTTAGTAGTGCTGAGTGTAACTTCCCTGCCTTCCAGGAGCAGTGCTACTCCCCAGTAATAAAAGAACATGAATCAAGCTCTCTGCTTGGAGTAGCTTCAGGAAGTGCTTTCCAAAATCCAGGTCTGTCCCCACCAAGGCAGAGGAAAGGTGAACATGGCTTTTAGCAACAAAAGGCTTGGCAAAAGAGGGTTGTGATGGGTTTCATTCTCCTGCAAAGGGGCTGTGGTTTCTGCTGGTGCCACCATCTGCCTCTGAAGTCCTGGTGCACAAGGTGAAACAAGGCATCTGTTGTACTGACTCAGCTAAGAGATCCGTGCCCGTGTGTGGGCTCCTCTCAGGTCATTGATCTGAGAGGACGTTTGTGTGACTGGATAAAGCCCATGACCCTGGGTAGGAAGTGGTGGGTGACCCAGGTGGGCTCCTGCCAGTGCTGCAGAAGCCAGGGGCCACGTCCTGCACAGTGCAGAGCCCCTCAGCAGCAGTGAGCAGCATTGAGGGGTGGGTTGGGCTGGGAAAGGCACAGTGATGCTGCTGGAAAGCCACGGAAAAGGGAGCACAAGGAATGATGTTCATGTCTCACGGGACCTGGCAGCTTTGTGTCCCGTGGTGGTGTGTGTGGTTCAGCCAAGGTCACCTCCTGGGATGGTCAGACCAGCACAGGCAGACCCAGGAGAGGCCATGGAGCTGTGATGGGTCTCCAGAGGTCCTGGGGACAGGCTCTCTGCCAGCCTGTGCCTTTCCCAGCCCAGGGGTGGGTTCAGAGCTCGGGGGGCTCTCAGCCAGGTGTCCTTTCCTCCCACACCATTCAAGTGGAGACTCATCACCTGCCTGGCAGAAAACAGGGAACGTGGCCAACGTCTCCCGACAAACTGCTGACTCCCTTCAAACTCGTGCATTTTAAAGACTCAAAGTGCATCACTTTTGAAAAAGCTGCACTTGTGTGGGAGGGAGGTACCTGGAGTGGAGCCAGTGAGATGGCAGAGCTCAGACAGAGCAGGGCTTTATCTGCCAGACAACCCCTGGCTGCCGTCGCACAGGCTCTTACCGTGACCAGACTTTCTCCTCCGGAGGCTGTTGCAGAGATGAGACATTTGATTTATTGCTTTCTATTTGAAAAAAAAAGCCCACATTTTCAAGATCCTCTACGCAGATCCTCAGCACGCTCCAGGCTCAGTGCCAGGAAGGGGCTGCCACACTGGGCCACGATAGCTGGGGCCACTGGCAGCACTGGCTGAGGGGAGCAGCAAACTGGCTCTTGTCTGTCTGGGCACTTCATCCCTGCAAGTCCCTGCATCCCACTGACCAGGTCTGGGCCTTACCACTGCAAGGGGAAATCTTACTTTGGAGTTAAAAGCTTCTGAGTGCCTCTATAGCTTCTTCTATGCTTTATCCTCCTTTCAAAGCAAAGTGATCATTAGCTGGGTCTTGTCTTGTGAGGCTAAAGAATATTCCCTTCTGTGCATGGATCCATCCCTGCAGGATTTCTCTCTTCCTCTCCCTCCCCTCATTGGGAGGCCCTCACTGTTGTCCCTCTGCCACAGGAATTAGAGCAACCCCATCTTCCTCTTCCCCCCTCATCCTCAAGGGCTTGGGAAAACTGCTCTCTTT
>NW_009954547.1:88398-101454 GCF_000747805.2 Chaetura pelagica
CTTTCCCTTGATTGCAGAGAGGAAGGACAACCCTGGCATCTGCTGGGATGGGACGGGAACACGGGAGGAGGGGGAATGCCTGGGTTGCTGAGCTCAGCTTCCCCCTGTGCTGCACAGCACGTGTGGGTTTGCTTTGGGAGATACCCCAGAGCTTCTTTCCTGCTCACTCTGTGCCACTGTGGGCCATGAAACAGTCCTCAGCCCTCCTCTACCTGTTAGGAAAAGAAAAAGGAGAAAGCAAAAGCCATGTACCTAACCCACTGCCAGCCAAGTTTGGCTTGAAGATCACAGTTCAGAGCTTCCCAGCAGCCTGGGGTCCCTGGGAAGCCCCGGCCCACCTTCCATGTGAACTCCTGCAATGAAACCATAAACAGCTTCTTTATAGCAGAGGCACAATTTGCCATGACCAGCCACACATATTCCTATCTAGCACATACTTTGCTGCTCCACACAAGTGAAGGAAGAAACCACATGGCTCCAGCTGGGCTCCAGGTTGCTGTGTGTGCAGCTCAAGCTGAGGCACCTACAGCCAAGCACTAATTCAGCACAGAAGGTGGTGATCACCCTGAGCTTCAGGGCTTGGGAAGGAATCCTGCCCCAGTTCTGTGTGGTTCCTTGCTGGTTGCAGGGTGTAGGGTTGGTTTTTATTTCCTGTAAAGAACAGAGTGTTTGGCAAAAGGGGAGAATGAGAATGACAACTGTGTACACATTTCACATATTTCTAGTACTATTTCTCCTCCAGAGAAGAACAGAGCTGTTATTAATAATCACCTCGCCAAGTTTCTGAATTGATATTTTGAAATGAGCTGGGTGTATTATTTAGGAACCACAGGCAAGGGAGAAAATGTGTTTTCAATTGAGTTTGAAATGGGTGGAGAGAGATAAATGCCGGCGATTCTGGCGGGCTGGGGCTGTACTGAAGGAGGCAATAATACAGATGTTTTCCAGACTTTGGGAAGCCAGAGGCATCTCGAGGGCTTGTGGAGCAAAGGGAGGTGCAGGAGGGGGAGACACACAAGGAGTGAAGTCCTCAGCCTGCAGCTGGAAAGGCGTTGAACCAGAGCTGAGCCTGTACCCTGCCAGATCCACAGGGAATATAGAGCTTCCCTGAAGGGTCATTAACCCCTGGCCCAGGCTGCCCAGGGAGGGGGTTGAATCCCCATCCCTGGAGGGATTTCCAAGCCCTGTAGATGTGGTGCTGAGGGACGTGGGTTAGCACTGGGCTGGGCAGAGTTGGGTTGGTGGTTGGTAGAGAGTCCAGTTACGGTTGCACTTGATGATGTTGAAAGTCTTTCCAAGCAGAACAACACAGAGACTTGGCAGATACATGGTTTCCTGCCACCAGAGCCTGCAGGGCACGCTGAGGAAGGGATAAACCCCCAGGAAACCCGCATTGGGCAGGTGAAGGATACAAGGTAAACTCTAGCATAGTAGAAGCACTTGGCAACTGTGTCAGTGTTTCCTCTCTTGTAACTTTTGATCTCCTGTAGAAACGAAGCTGCTGTGTGAAAACAGAGGAAAGGAATGAGCCGTTTAGCCAATATAACTGCAGACTCCCAGGACCATGACTCAGTGCCAGGTTGTCTGCCTGAGCCTCCCTCCAGCCAACCTGGAACAAGGGCACTGATTGAGAAACTCTGCAGGATTACTGCTTGATCTCTCTAACCCCAGCAAAATTAAATCTTCTTCCTGCAACAACCAAACTCCTTGCCTGTGGCTAAAGGGCGACGGAGGTTTCTCTTCTTGCCCACATTCTGATGGAGACCTGCTCAGGCCAGAGGACCAGCAGTTCTATTGCAGCAAACCAGCCTCAGACCTATTGCAAATATTCTCAGCTTGCCTGCTATCCACAGGCATCACTCACCATAGGACAGGCAAGAAAAAAGCTTCCAGAACATGGAGCAGCTCTTTGACAAACACCAGACCCCATACACCTAGAACTGTGGCATTCACAGCTCAGCAGCCCCCATCCCTGGGGACCTCTGGGCCTCTCAGTGACCCCCCTGTGTCCCCAAAAGCCTGAGCTGGCCTGTGCCTGTAACACACAGCCCCATGGTGACTGCCCTCCTGGCCTGCACCCTGGGTTTACAAAGCACATGGATCATTTCCCAGCACAGGATTCTCCAATTCCCCAAATTCTCAGCTCAGCAGCTTCCTCTGGGCTCACTGCCCATGGCCAAGGCCAGCTCTGGTGTGGGAAGGGATGCCCCAAACCTGGGCTCACTGTGCAGGACAGAGCAGAGAAAAGCCTTGTGGGGGTCTCTGGAGCTGCCTTTAAGCTCAAACTCCTGCCCTCGGGGCCATTGCAGGAGCTACATCTCTGCTGTGTCCATGTTTGAACGTGTGTCTCTCTGGTTCAGACCCTGACCTGCTGACTTGACCTCTTGCCTGGACCTTGGACCAAGTCCTACCACGTGAAGAGGTTCTGCACTCTTCCTTCCCAAGAGACAATGTTTTTTTCTGCAGTAGCACATGTCAAAGCATAGTTTGGACAGTGATTAGAAGGCTGAAACACAATCTTGTGTGACTTGCCTGGGATTGAACCCAGCCCAGGCAGTTTGAGCCCTGCAAACAGAGCAGCTTCCCAGGAGCAAACAGAGGAGCCTCTGCACCTCTTGTGAAACACGAGCCTCAGAGCCCTGCAAACACAAGGCATAAAAACCCCCATCACTTTTCAGGCTCCACTTCAGCAAAGAACAGATTTAAGCAGAGCCACCATGGAAGCTCATTTCCCTGAGTTTTGTGGTGCCAGGATTTCATGGTGTCTCCCCTTGCACTTGAAAAGCAATGTTAGAAGGGTAGATCTTCAGAGACCTGGATTTTTAATACAGAAAAAAAGAAGTGGAATATGAAATATTGAAGGATATCTTCTGAGCTCTCCCCAGGCAGAAAGAAACTGTTTTCCTCTTGTGTCTTTTGTCTCCTGAAAATAGAGAGTGACATGTGTTAAATCCAGGCCCAGATCCCCAAATGGCCCCTGATTTTCCTTGTGGTTCCGTGGCTCATCCCTCCATCCTGTGCCTGCTCTGTCCCTCTTCTCAGCAACCTGCAGAAGTGTGGGGAAGAGTATAATTGCAAGGAACATGAACCATCAGCATGTTTCTAAACAGTTTAACTAGAACAGCAAACAGAATCAAGCTGAGAAGCCACTAGCTTATTAATTAGAAGGGTAAAGGGTCAGCAACAGGCTGACAAAAATCTCTCATATGAATTGTTTTGCAATGGCAAGCTGGTGATTGCAAAGCAAAATAGAATTGAGCAATTTATGACAAAATCACTTTTGATTGCTCCTTGGTTTGTTTGTTTGTTTATTGATTGATTTCAATTTGGGACAAATAATGTGGTTTGTTCTTTTTTAACATAATATTTTACACGCACACCTGGAGAGGAAGAGGAGAAATTGCAGCTCCTCTTTGGAGTCCCCAAGGCAGGAGGGAGTCTGTGTCACTGCAGGACACAGGCACTTTCTTTGCTTTTAGTTAATTGCAACCTAAAAAGTGACTCAATTTCTCTTGCCATCCCCATGGCCTTTGTTTCAGTCTGCTTCCCAGAAATTGTCTCTCTGAGACAATGGCTCATCCATGTGCCTCCTGCTGTGGAGGCATCAGCCACAGGCTCAGCCAGCTCTGCACAGGTGCAGTCGTGCCTGAAATCTAGGTTAGAAAAAAAGAATGGGTCCCTTATTCAGTTGGTCTTTCTTAGTCATCTGCAGTGGGTCAGGGTGGAGCCTTCCCACAAGATCTCCAGTTCTGGAGTCCCCAACTCAAGAAGGACATGGAGCTCCTGGAGTGAGTGCAGAGGAGGTCAGATCTCAGGGCTGGAGCAGCTCTGCTCTGGAGCCAGGCTGGGAGAGGTGGGGGGTTCAGCCTGGAGAAGAGAAGGCTCCAGGGAGCCCTTAGAGCAGCTTCCAGTGCCTGAAGGGGCTCCAGGAAAGCTGGGGAGGGGCTTGGGACAAAGGCAGGGAGGGAGAGGACAAGGGGGATGGATGAAAACTGGCAGAGGGGAGATGGAGGTTGGACATGAGGAGGAAATTCTTTGGTGTGAGGGTGGTGAGAGCCTGGCCCAGGTTGCCCAGGGAAGCTGTGGCTGCCCCATCCCTGGCAGTGTTGAAGGGCAGGTTGGATGGGGCTTGGAGCAGCCTGGGCTGGTGGGAGGTGTCCCTGCCCATGCAGGGGGGTTGCAACCTGATGATCTTGAAGGTCCCTCCCAGCCCAAACCATTCCATAATCCTACAGTTCAGTGGTAGACTTGGCTGTGCTGGGTTAGTGGTTGCCCTTGGTGATGTTAAAGTTCTTCTCCAACCTAAATGATCTGATTGTTATAACTAATACTCACCCAGCCTAATTTCAGGCATTAATTACATTGCCTAACCTAGGTCCTGGTGGCCACTGGTCCTGGTGGAGCCTGCAGAGAAGAGCAGACATGTCTGGCAGGGGAATCAGACACCATGTGGCATCAACCCGCAGAGCTCCCTGAGAGCACCAGGAGGACCCCAGTTGTTAGGCTGCAAACACACACTGGGGTGAATTCAGGCACAAGGGACATCCTTGGTGTTGGAAATGAACCCTGCAGCAAACAAACCACAGGCTAACCCCTCAGCTGCTGAGCAAGGATTCCTCTCACTCCATGTAAGTTAAATTAAAAGACTTTTTATGTAAAATTGTCCCCATGTTTAATTACTGTTGGTGTTATTACAGAATCACTGGGTAGCCCTGGCTGCAGATGGGGACCTGCTGCTTCAGGCTGGCTCCTGCCCAAAGTGTGTGCTCACACACCAGGTGGGGAGATCACAGAATCACAGAATTGTTGAGGCTGGAAAAAAACTCTGAGATCATCAAGTCCAGCCCATGACCAACACCCTCACATCTCCAGACCATGGCACTAAGTGCCACCTCCAGCCTTTCCTTGAATACCTCCAGGGTTGGTGCCTCCACCACTTCCCTGGGCAGTCCATTCCAATGTCTGATCACCCTTTCCATGAGGAAGTGCTTCCTGATACCCAACCTAAACCTCCCCTGGAGCAGCTTCAGGCCAGGCCCTCTCCTCCTGTCACTGGTTGCCTGGCAGAAGAGCCCAATCCCCACCTGAGCACAACCTCCCTTCAGGTGGTTGGAGAGAGTGAGAAGGTCCCCCCTGACTCTCCTCTTCTCCAGACTAACCAACCCCAGCTCCCTCAGCCTCTCCCTATAAGACTTCCCCTCCAGTCCCTTCACCAGCCTCGTTGTCTCCTCTGGATCTGCTCCAGCACCTCAAGATCCTTCTTGCAGTGAGGGACCCAGAACTGGACACAGGACTTGAGGTGAAGCCTCTCCAGTGCTGAGCACAGGGGGAGAATCACATCCCTGCTCCTGCTGGCCACACCATTCCTGATACAAGCCAGGATGTCATTGGCCTTTGGGCCACCTGGGCACACTGGGGGCTCGTGTTCAACTGGTTGTCAACCAGTGCTCCCAGTTCCCTCTGCTGGGCTGCTCTTCAGCCACTCCTCCCCAGCCTGAAGCTCTGCAGGGGCCAAAGTGCAGGACCCTGCACTTGGCCTTGTTGAACCATTGATCACATTTTCCAATTCCTGCTCTAAATCAATGTTTGTTTTTGTAACATCCCATGAACTTAGACGTTTGCAAGGGAGCCCTGGCTTGTGAGCAGGAAGTTGCTGATACACTTGTAATTCCTTTTCTGGCTCTACCAGCTACAAAATCAGCAGTGATTTCTGCAAGTGGGGCTGAAGAGGTGACAGGAGGAATTTGGACAAGCAGAGCCAAAGAAACAAGCCTGGGAATGAATTCAAAGAACCTTGAGCTCAGGCTGTGGAACGTGTCAGTGGCAGCTGGCAGGGATGCACCCACCACGCTGCACGTCCAGGTCCTGTCCAAGGAATCTGCAACCCAACACCAGCAATCCCAGAGCCAGGGGTAGAAGGGGAATGTGTCTGCAACAGGAAGGAAGAGAAGAGCAACAAACACAGTTGCGGAAGGAGAAAGGTTGTGGGAGGACTCTGGAAGCTGAGGGTGAGTGGCCATCAGGGGACAGGATGGAGAAGGGGCAGCTTGAAGGGCAGCAAAAGCAACAGGAGACAGGAATGGACAGTGGGTGGGAAGGGAGGGAGAAAATTAGTTTGAACTCCATTTTTAATATTGCTCATGGTGGATAAAAAGTTGGGGTTTAAAAGGTGCTTGCTGTGGGAGTCCTGTGTCCTGCTGCTCCTGTGCCCATCCTGCTGAGTCCTACACATCCCCCCACTCTGTTTGGGACATGCAGGAGCCCCCAGAGCCAGGGCAAGGCAGAGCTCTGCCCTGCTCCCAGCCTGCAGCACCTCCCTGCCACCCCCAGCACTTCCAAGCAGTCACTTCTTCCCACACCCTAGACCCTGCTGGCACCAGGAGGGTGCAGATCAGCCCAAAACCTCTGAAGGTGCCTTCCCTATCATGGCCCTGATGCTGCCAGCAGCTCTGTGGTTCAGGAGCATGACCCTCATCTGATGGTTTTCTTCAGTAATTATAACATTTCATCTCCTTTGTGGTGATGCTGTGACTGAGGGAGCTGGAATCATTCCCAGAGAGGAAGGAGAACCGCACTCTGGAGACATTGACTTGAATTGTTTTATGAGACACCCAGAGAAAATGGCACAAAGTTTTATTGGAAGAGACAACACGAAAGCACAGGAGCTTTTCCTCCTAAAGAGGCACCTCAGCCTGATCTCTGACAGATCCACAGGGGCTCTGATGTGGCTTGTCATGCTGCCCTGTGCTCTGTGCAGCTCAGAGACACGTTCATTTTCTGCCCTTCATCTGAGGGGCTTCCCCACCCTGGGATAAGAGCAAAGTTATCTTAGAATCACAGACTGGTTTGGGTGGGAAGGGACCTTCAAGATCATCAGGTTCCAACCCCCTGCATGGGCAGGGACACCTCCCACCAGCCCAGGCTGCTCCAAGCCCCATCCAACCTGCCCTTGCCAGGAAAACCAAGTGATCTCAGGGAAGGGCACTGAAAACTTGGCTCTCCTGTCCCTTGTGGTGATGTAGCCCTGGGGAGCTGGTGCCCTGACCACAGACTGACCAAGAGCTGAGGAGCTCCCAGGGCCTGCCAGACCTCTCCCCTGGATTGCCCTGTGCCCAGGGACTCAGCTCCCAGCCCAGAACTGGGGTTCAGCTGCCGAGTTCGTGAGTTGTGCCAAAGGTCTGCAAGAGATAAAGCTTTCCTGGTGGGGCTTCAAGACACCACCCTGCAGTTGTTTCCAAGAAGGACATCAAAGTGGGAAAAAGAGCCAGTGGAAGAGTAAGTGAAGGTTGACACCAAAAAGGCTTCAAAGGCTCTGGAGTGAGCACCTCACTCACTCACTCACAGGGCCTCCATGAGGCTGTGGCAGGAGGTTCCTGAGCTGTCATGACCACCAAAACAAAACTTTTCAGGGTGGTCTTAGGCCATGCCAGGGGGACAGGCCAGAGAATAAATTCCTGGGAAGTTAGGGTTTACCAGTGGACACTATGGGTGAAGTGGCTGTGGCTCCTCCAGTGCTCTGGGCCACAAGCAACTCCACCCCAGGCTGCAAGAGGTCCAAAAAACCAACAATGCCACATGAACCTTCACTTCTGCACAGCTTGGCACCCAAGGAACTTTGCTCCAGTGAAGCTGGATCTCACATGAAGAGCTTCCAAGACTTGTTTTGATGGGCACAGGGAGCAGTAACTTTATTAACCAGCTTTGCTTCACGGAATGATCTCCCCATAAGCACAACAGGTACAACTTGCCTTCAAAAATGTGTGTTAAAGTTGTTAGCTGGAGCTGGGTGAGGAAGTTCTCCATTCCCTGCTGACTAACCAGCAATTTCCCATGCATCAGGGCCCAGCACCCTGCCCCATCAGGCTTTATGAAACACGCAGGGTGTGTGTAATGCAGAGAACATGGTAATTGCTTTAATTACAATCCTTTTGATCAGTAATTTTGATTCACTGTCACAAAGGTTGCCTGCTCCTGCAGTTCTCCTCCCCTCCTCCTCAGGAACATGTTTTGTATGACCAAGGGCTCCCCAGCTCCCCACCACACCTCCCTGCAGAAGAGCACGAGAAGTTTGCACGTGCGGTTGCACGACGGGAACCATCACGTCTGGGGCCTTTCTGAGCTCCCTGGGAGCCTCTGCACCTTCCCAGCCACAGCACAGCTGAGTTTTCAGGAACCAGCAGGCAAACTGGTTTTCTCCTGCCTCATCTTTCCTCAGACAGGCTCATTGTTGCTGCTGACTTGCACTTCAGTGCTTTCTTTAATCAGATCGTACCAGTCCCAGAGGATGTTTCTTTCAATTGCTGGAGCAACCATTACATGCCCAGAGCTCCTCGCTGGTAGGAAGGGTGATTTTATGCCACAGAATTAGGGCAGAGGCAGGGACAGTGCCCGTGGTGGCTGAGTGCAGGCCTGTGTGGCAGGAGAGTGACAAAGCCACGGGTGGTGCTGGGGTGAAGGGAAGGGATTTACCTTCCAGGTTTGTTGTTTGTTTGTTTTTTCCAGATGCTCAATAAATAATTTTCCTGACGTGTGTTCTGAAATGTAGGTTGCAGTGCACGAGGAGATTGGCTGGAGATGCTGGGATGAGGTGGCAGCCAAGAGGTGACACAGGGAAGGCAGGGAACCCAGCAGCTGATTCATGGATCTTGGGAATGAGTCAAGCAGAGGGAGCTTCTCTTTTCTGAAATCCAGCTCTGACCTCCACACCTCAAGTTCTCCTTGTTGGTAGGTGTTCCCTAAGATGGCACATCTTGTGTGAGCAAAAGTGAGCCTGGCCCAGCAGAAGCAAGTACCCTGGGGGCAGTGGCAAACTTGGACAACCACACTGGTTAGAGAAGGGCCAGGGTGGGCCAGGGGGATGGTGTTACCACTCTGCCAGCTCTCTGACAAAGACACAGGGGTAAGGAGGGACACCATGCAGGGACATGCTTGCATATGTCTCATGCATGTGTAGAAAGACACATCTCAGTCCTTTGGCCATGCAGTTGAGACCTGGGGCCACCAGCATCCTCGGGGTGACCACCTGTGCCTGCACCACCACATGGTTACTGGTTGGCAATTAGTCCTTGGTGAGGGTCACCCCGGGACATTTTCCTGATGGCAGGAGGGCACCGTGTCTCCATGGAGTGTTCCAAGGGTGCAGAAAGGGCAGGACCCTCAAAACCTGTGATGTGCTCCATAGTAATGGTCTGAGAACTCAGGTGCCACGTGGGTTGTGCTGGGATACTGGTGGATCTGGAGTAACTCCAAGCCTTGCTTGTGCATCTGTCACCTGCAACGTGGGGCCAGCAAGACCCAGGACTCTGGAAAGACTTTCTCACCAGATAGATGCAAGCTCCTTATCTTGCCTTCAGAGAAGCATCTCTGAGGGGCAGAGAGACAGGAGACAGGACTGAATGATCAGCAGCCATTTAACAAAGCACACGTGGGATCCATAGCCAAAAATGTTTGTCCTGTGAGACATGAGGAAAGCTGCACCAGCAGGGCATGGGTTCCCTCCCCAGCAGGGACAATGTGGTGGCCATGGAGCCCCATGGGCTGGGGCAAGAGGACAAGAAGATGGAGGTGCTCCCAGACCCTGTGCAGAGATGGGTCCCATCCAGCTCCAGCCAGAGAGCCTAAAGTTGAGGGGAACTTGTTCATGAAAGAAGGAAAAGCATTTAATGCAGGTGGCAGCGAGAGGAAAAGTGATGTCATTGTAGGAACAAAGCAGGGCAGTGCCAGGGCTGGGCACTGCAGCCTGGGGACAGCAGAAGTGAGTGCCAAGGCAGCAGGTGTTTGTGACACACTCCATGTAAACACAGAGCCCAGAGCAGGGCTGGGAACCCTGGAACAGCCTGCCCAGACATTGCTCCCACGTGGGTTGAAATGGAGCCAGGGATTACCAGCCTCCCCCTGGGAATGTCACCAGGGATCTCTGCAGGATGAGCCTCCTCCCTGCAGTTCCACCAGGGAGCAGGTGCCTCAGTGGCCTCACCTGGGCTGGACCCAGCACAGGGAGGTCTCTGCACTGCCCTCTCCCCTCTGATCTTGGGGCCAAATCTGTGCTCTGTGTTTGAGGTCTGGGAGAAGCAACCCCCAGTTCAGGCCAATTGGGGCCCCCCAGTAGGAGTTACACTGAGCCATCCAGCTGGGAACCCCAGACCCAGCAGCAACGAGTGGACATCGGTGCCCAGAGCACGGGCAGGACCTTGGGCACCCCCAGAACTCAGTGTATTCCAGGTTTCAGGTGGGATTGCTGGGTGCATGCCCTGCTGCCTGGCAAGCCTGAGGTTGCCACCACCACAGCAGAAAGCAGGGTTTGTTAAGAACCATCTCTCAGGAGGCTGCAGCTGGTGCTGCTGCCGTGGGGCTGTGCTCCTGTCCCTGGGGGGGTCAGTGCAGATCTCCCCAGCCCAGCTCCTCACTGATGGCACAAGAAACATTCTCAAGGCTGCATTGAATATCAACTTGGCAACTTTTTCTCAAGCACGAGCAAGACAAAGTAAGAGAACAGTGATGCTGAGGGTGCCAAGGTGAAAATAAGTGCAGAAGTGCAGCTCCTGGATGGGAGGTGGGCTTAGCTTCCTCAGCAGGTCCAAGTGCCATTTGAGAGGGGAACACAGAGTCACACACACCTCATCCACCTCCCCTTCCTGCTGTGCTGTGATCAGCAGAGGTTTAGGGAAGCAGATGTGCACTTTAGTGGGTCCTTAGTCCTGGCTCTGGGAGCATCAGGCCCCTCCACAGGCACAGAGAGATCAATTCATTTACACAACATTCCAGGTGTGCAGATTTTTGTCTCTGCCACCTAAAGAACTGGAGATTAATTATTTTAATTTGGGTGTAAGCTTAGAGTTTAACACAGAGAGGGAGCCCCCAGAACAAAATATACTAGGTTGGGTTGCTGCCAGCTGACCCTGAAATGAAGCAGGAGTGCAGCCCCGTCCCTGCCCTCTCCCAGAGGGATCTGGCTCTGACTCCATCACATGAACTCAGATAAGGGCAGGACACACGGATCCAGTGTCTCCTCATTCCAAACTTCATAGATGGTTTGGATTGTGAGGGACCTTAAAGATCATCTAGTTCCAACAGCTACTCTGGGCAACCCGGGCCAGGCTCTCACCACCCTCACACCAAAGAATTTCCTCCTCATGTTTCACCTAAATCTCCCTCTTCCAGTTTTAATCCATCCCCCTTGTCCTCTCCCTCCCTGCCCTTGTCCCAAGTCCCTCCCCAGCTTTCCTGGAGCTCCTTCAGGCCCTGGAAGGTGCTCTAAGGTCTCCCTGGAGCCTTCTCTTCTCCAGGCTGAACACCCCAACTCTCCCAGCCTGGCTCCAGAGCAGAGCTGCTCCAGCCCTTGGATCATTTTCCTGGTCTCCTCTGGACTTGCTCCAGGAGCTCCATCTCACAACTTCTCTGAAATGACTTATAATTGCTAAAGAAATTAATACCTTGGGATTTTGCTAACAGGGGTGAACTCAGTGCTGGCTGGAAAATGCAGTGAGACAGCTCAGGAGAGAAACACTCTGACCTGTCCTTATTCCCTCTGAGGACCACAATAGGCAAGACTGATAAAGGAGCACTGGAAAGCTTTTAGAGAGCTATTATTAACCTCTCCCAGCCAATTGAGAAGCTTTTCAAATTGCAAGTAAGGCTTGTGGCACAACATTTTCACTGTGTCCCTTGGGCCTGGCAGGAGAGCACAGGCTGGGAGAGGCAGGAGAGGGTGAGTTTCAGAGACCCAGCCAAGCAGAGCCTGCTTCCAGTTGTGATGGATCAACACCACACCTGACCCCAGCACCTCCAGGTTGCGTTTTAAATCTTCATCTTCTGCCACAAGGCTCTGCAGTCCCTGCCCTGGAGCTCTGGGTTTCAGCAGAGGATCTCAGGAGGGACAGCAAAGGCTTCAGGTTTGCCCACAGTCACACATGGTGTCTGGAGTAAAAATGGGAACCAGTTCCAGATGTTCAGCTCTGAAGGCAAAGCATCTGTCTTAAAGCCATCTTTTGCCTTCAACAGGCAAGTTTCTTGCATTGACTTCCTTATGGTCATGGAGAAATGACACCCTTCACAAGCTGCCAGGGAACAGCAGCCGAGTTTCTTGGAGAATTTCCATTCCTGGTCTCAGATCTCTCTCTCAGCCCAAGGCTGATTTTCATCTGGTTTTTGCTTGGATATTGCACAATGCTTAAGCAACAGGATGGGAAGATTCTCACTCTCAGAGAGAAATCAAGTGAAATGTCAAGGAGAACATCCCTGCAAGTCTAGCACTGAGTGTAAATATGCATGAAACCCCAAGGCTGAGTCCATCATGTGAGAGGATGTTGATGAAGATCTACCTGCCTGCAAAGCCCTGAGTAGCAGCCACATCCTGGTAAGCTCCAAAACATTCCATAAGAGAAACAGAGAAACCTTCTGGGCACACTTGCATGAAAACATGAAGGAAAGGAAAAAAATGGTGCTTGTTGCTAAGACTAGAAGTGTCTGTGCTCTGAGGAGGAGCAGCCTGGGAGAGCTGCCTGGGAGAACATGCCTCTACTGGGAGCTCAGGGCTGGTCACAGCTGGGATTTGTGCCTGTGGTTACCACCAGAAGGCAGGAGAACGGCAGAAAATTACAGAGCAGTGTAACAGGGGCTGAGCTGTGGGCTGTGATCCTCTTCTTTCCATCAGCAAGTTTCTGCTTACACCTTTGCCCACTTTAAATGCTCTTCTCTTCTCCTCCTTCTTCTTCTCTTCTTCTTCTTCTCTTCTCTTCTTCTTCTCTTCTCTTCTCTTCTCTTCTCTTCTCTTCTCTTCTCTTCTCTTCTCTTCTCTTCTCTTCTCTTCTCTTCTCTTCTCTTCTCTTCTCTTCTCTTCTCTTCTCTTCTCTTCTCTTCTCTTCTCTTCTCTTCTCTTCTCTTCTCTTCTCTTCTCTTCTCTTCTCTTCTCTTCTCTTCTCTTCTCTTCTCTTCTCTTCTCTTCTCTTCTCTTCTCTTCTCTTCTCTTCTCTTTCTCTTTCTCTTTCTCTTTCTCTTTCTCTTTCTCTTTCTCTTTCTCTTTCTCTTTCTCTTTCTCTTTCTCTTTCTCTTTCTCTT
>NW_009954547.1:101466-119867 GCF_000747805.2 Chaetura pelagica
CTGAACATGAGGAAGAACTTCTTTGCTGTGAGGGTGACAGAGCCCTGGGACAGGCTGCCCAGAGAGGTGGTGGAGTCTCCTTCTCTGGAGCCTTTCCAGCCCTGTCTGGATGCCTTTCTGAGTGACCTGCCCTGGTTTTGGTCCTGCTCTGGCAGGGGGGTTGGACTGGATGAGCTTCAGAGGTCCCTTCAACCCCTAATGTTCTGTGATTCTGTGATCTAAAAGACTCAAAACTCTTTGGCACAGGAACAACATCTCTCTCATTTTAATGAAAATCCCACCTCAGGTGCTCTTTTAATAAAAAATAAGACCCATTATGTCTGTGGATGTGGAGCGTGAAACTGCAAACTCTCCAGCTGGAGCTGCAGCCCAGCACACACACACACACATACTGCTTCCCAGCTTGTTCATGGCAGAATTCACACCAGCCTTCCTGGTTTGGGTTTGTTTCTGGGTGTTTCTGGGTTTGTTTATGTTTTTTTTATTATTAATTTTTTTAACTAAATTATCCAGGGTTCCTTTGTGGGGTTTGGTTATTAACACATCCTCCCTCCTGCAGAAATTCAACATTAGCATTTCTCCATCCCAGCAAACTACAAAGAAACAAAGCCATAAACCACAGACGCCTCCACATGCATTAAGCTGCTGATGAAGAACGAAATGTGGGAGTGCTGGGAGAGGGCAGGGGTTTGTGAGCAGCCCCTGGAGCCAGAAATCCTGTTAAATCCTGTTTATCCAGTAAATAGACTAAAAAATCAGATCTGACCTGGAGCTTGTGCTGGCAACCAGGCTGACTGTTGGGTTTGCAGAGGAGAGGAGCCTGCTCTGCAGCCATGAGGGCTGGAGAACCTCTTAGAAATAGAGATGGTGAGTGCACAAGAGGCAGGTTTCAGCAGCTTGATGTCAGATTGGAGGAAAAAAGCTCCTTGCTGTGCTTTCTGGTGTCTCAGGACATCCTGGTAGCACTTCAGCCTAGGGCCATTGGCCTGCTTCTTGGAACTTAGGGCCTCTCCTTTAGAAAGAGTAGGTGAGTTGTCCCATTTAGGGGTAGGAAACGACTCTTAGGGAGCCCCACAGTTGTGGCCAGTGAAGATTCCCCCTCTGACTCGTGTTTCTGTGGTGGCCCCAGCCCTTTTGCAGGGGACTGTGCATGGGAGCTGGGGCAAAGGGACCCAAGAGGGCCTTGTGTTGGTCATGGGACACTCTGGCTGGTCACCATCCATGAACTTGTACACCTGCAGCTGCTTGTCCAGGGCTCCTCTCTTCTTAGCTGCTGCCCTAGGGAGAAATGAGTGACTGGAGGCAATAAATGAGAGAGAAACAACAAGCAAATAAGTGAGTAAAGGTGTTTCCCTGAATCTCTCTGGGGGCCTGGAGGGTAGAAATGCTAACAAACATCCCTGAGACCTCCTGCTGCCCCTTTCCTGGGGCAAGGGCAGTGGTGGGTGCAGGGGCAGGGGCTGGGCTGGCCAGGAAGCAGGAGGCAGCCCCAGCCAAGCCTGCAGCAGGAGGAAGTGGAAAACTACAGAACAAACTGGAGAGCTTTCCATAGCCCCAAGGAGCCCAGCTAGGCAATCTTTAAAGCCTTGTTACTATAGCAGCCCTGATGGTAATTTGCCAGTACATCTCTTTTGCTCTTCTTCACACCCCTTTCATGGGGGAAAAAATGAGATTAGTCTCATCTTCCCCAATTACCTCTCCCTGCTCCTGCCACAGCCTGTGGCTCCCACAGCTTCCCAGAAAAGCCCCAAAACATCTCTGCCCATCCAAGGGCCACGTGTTGTTCTTCCCCAGCACAAGGAGGAGGAAAAACAGCCTGTGCCAGGAGCATCCTGTGGGGACAGGGTCAGTGGCACCTGAGAAGACACGTGGCTCTTGCCCCATGGGCTCCCAGGGCACAACTGCCCCAAGCACAGCTTGGGCAGGAGCTTTTTGCACGGGGAGGAGGGAAGTTTTGCTGGAAGTGTGGGCAGAAACTCATCTCCTGACTCCAGACCCCCACAAACGTATGGGGGTCAGGAGTATAAAACCATGAACCACTTCCACATTTCCACTCTCTGCTTTTGCAAGGGATGATCAGGTTTAGCTTCACAGACACTACCTGCTTCCCTGGACAGAAGAATAAGGTTTGGAGTCTGGTCAGGGAAAGCAGAGGATGGGGTTTGGGGTCTGGTCCCACCTGGGGAGGCCCAGAGGGCACATAAAGCCTGTTAGAAAAGGGGTGCTGAGGGCTCTGTTCCCCCCTGCTACTGCTGCAAAGCATGAGGGCACCCTGGGCCAGGGTCCCCTGCCTGGTGCCATGAGCCAGGGCAGCTCAGTGGGGGTCAGGGAAGCTCAGTGGGGGGTCAGGGCAGCTCCTGGGGGGGTCAGGGCAGCTCAGTGGGGGGTCAGGGAAGTTCAGTGGGGGCCAGGGCAGGTCTGCCCAGGGCCAGAGGGGCTGAGGTCCCCCGGGACCCCCAGCCAGGGCAGTGATGCTGCAGCCCCCTGCCCACCTGCCCGTGCCAGGAGTGCAGCCCTTTGCTGTCACACCCCACTGGAACTTTGGCATCTGGACTTTTTTTCTATACACCTGTGAGCTGGGTTGGAAGTCCTGGGTGAATTGTTCTGGCAGGATGGTCTGTGCAGGAGATGTGGGGCAAGCCCAGGCCAGTCCCACCACACCAGCCTCCCTCCTCACTCACACCCCTGGCAGCCCCTTGTGCTTCTCTCCAGTCCCACCCCAGGCCATGGGGGGCTCAGGGGCCTCCCCAGCAGAGCTGGTTCTCAACGAGCTCCTTCTACCTCAGTGCTATTTCCTAACCCTGCACCAGAGTGAGGGGATGGACATGGGAGTCTCTGCTCTCTGTTGGTGGTGCCCAGAGAAGAAAGGCTGTTCTCACTGTGCTTCCCACACAAATCAACCTAATTACCCCTTCCAGTGGCAGGTAATGAGCTTAAAGCTTTCATGGCCAGCACCTCCTTCCCTCCCTGCGGGAGAAGCAGCTTCAGCCTGGATTGTCCTTCCTTAAAGAGCTTTGACAGTGACACAGGAACAGGAGAAAAGGTTTTAGGGGAAGAGAAGAGCATGGCTGGTGCTGCTGAGGACAGAGCTGTTAGTGAGGGGCTGGAAGCCCCTCATGAGGGAGGTGGGATGTTGCTGAGCAGGGCTTTGGGGGGGTCACTGCCACGGGGACCTTGTTGCTCCCAGCCCTGTGTCCTGCAGCACCTCATGCACGTATGGGCACCTTCCTGGGCTCAGCATCACAGGCTTTTCCCCAGTCCTGCACAACACGTTTGTGCCACTGTCCAGGGCTGCTGGTAGGTGAGAGCCCTGGGGTGGGGGAATCACCAGCAGGTGCTGCCCACGGTGACAGCCCCAGGTGCTGGGGCTGCTCACCCACACTGGCTGTCCCCAGACTGGCTCTCCTGGGGAGGGACAGCCTGTTCCCCTCAGCAAACAGCTCCTGGTGCTTGTCCTCCCTCTGGCCACCTTGGAGCCAGGACCTGGGCTGAGGTCCCTGTTGTCTCTGCAGTGTCACCTCTGATCAGCAGCTCAGGCCCCTGCGAGGCTCCCGGGTCCCACCTGCACTGGTGCTGCCCTTCCAGTCCAGCAAGAATAAATGAACTAACTATCCCAAGAAGCCAAACTTCCCACCTCAGGGCTGCAGCAGGCACCACACTCCAGATGCCAGCTCGGGGTGCTCTGCACTTGCTGCAGAACTGGACATGATGGCAGCCGTGAAGCCACCTCAGTGCTGTGGCTCTGATCCCTCAGCTGGATCTCACCTGGGGGACTGGGACACTCTTACTGGTGGGAGCAGGTTTCTGGGGTGCCAGGAGTGACCCACAAGTGTGCAGGCACCCTGGCTGCAGGGGGGCACTAATAAGATTTTCTCAAACTATCATAGAACCATAGAATCATCCTGGTTGGAAAGGACCTTGAAGATCAAGTCCAACCATAACCTAAATCCACCAACCATAACCTAATGTACCCATTCAGTGCTCACATCATGTCCCTGAGCACCACATCTCTATTTCTTTTGAACACTTCCAGGGATGGTGACTCCACCATCTCCCTGGGCAGCCTGTTCCAGTGTCCAGCCACTCTTTGTGTAAATAAGTTATTTCTAATACCCAGTCTAACCCTCCCCTGCTGCAGCTTCAGGCCATTTCCTCTGGTCTTGTCACTACTGGGAGAAAAGCCCAACTCCCACCTCCCTACACCCTCCTTTCAGAGAGCTGCAGAGAGCAAACAGGTCTCCCCTCAGCCTCCTCTTCTTCAAACTAAACAATCCCAGTTCCCTCAGCCTCTCCTCACAGGACTCATTCTCCAGACCTTGCACCAGTTTGGTAGCTCCTCTGGACACGCTCCAGCAACTGTGATTGGTTTCCCAGTTTCTAAGAAGCTGTCTGGCTAACTGGGCCCTCTTCCAAGGGTTCCTGGAAGTATGAAGATGTTAAGAAGGTTCTACTGGCAGAGCTGTTGAGTCAAGGTGGAGCCAGCCCAGTGCTGGCCGGTGCTGCCAGGCCAGGACTGTGACTTCCTAAGTCAAACCCACAGCACCAGCTTGCTTGCACACGTGGGGCTGAGGAGCTGGTGGCTGAATTCCAGCTTGGCTGGTTCATCCCACACACCCCAGCTTATTTTCAACCCAGCCTCAAGTTTATCCTTTGCTTCTGGTCCGGAGCTGTTGTGTAATGTTAATTATTTCATGCTGCCACACTCCTCCTCCCACACCCCCAGATGTATCTGGGGACTGAATGAGGTGATATCTGCACACAGAGCCGTGGGAAGTGCTTGGGCACTCCTGGTTTAAAAGGCCCCAGGTCACTGAAGGACAAGGGAGGTGATCACTGGTGAGGTGATGCTCAGAAGGATGCAAAGACCTGATGTGACAGCTTCATGCCAGGCCTGTCCCCTGGTGGCTTGGCAGATTATTCATTGCCTTTGTTATCTCTGTGTTAAATTACCCTTCTTTTCCTTAAATATTTCAAGAGGTTTATTGTTTCATTCTGTCTGGTTTATCTCTAAAAGGATTTCTTGTAAAAACAAAGCTTTCAGGAGAGGGTAATTCCTGCAGAAAGGAGCATCCATGTGCCCCCAGCACAGGCATGGGCAGTGCCAGAGGAAGGGTCCTGGTGACACTTGCCCAAAGTCTGGGCTCTGTGACTGGCCAAGGCTCTGTCCTCCCTGCAGGACTCCCAGCTGGGCAGCTGGGAACACTGGCCTTAATGGCCCAAGATCACCAGATCTGCTCCAGGCCAGTGGGAACTTGCCAGGAC
Organism: Chaetura pelagica; assembly: GCF_000747805.2. Lineage (NCBI taxonomy): Eukaryota > Metazoa > Chordata > Aves > Apodiformes > Apodidae > Chaetura > Chaetura pelagica. Next base: position 106,729 of record NW_009954547.1, read on the forward strand.
ATCCCAAAGTTCTCTCCCACCTGGCCTGCTGTCATAGAATGGTTTGGGCTGGAAAAGACCTTGAAGATCATCAAGTCCAACTGTTCCCCCAGCCCTGCCAAGGCCACCACTGCCCCATGTCCCTCAGCACCACATCTACAGGGCTCTGAAACCCCTCCAGGGATGGGGAGTCCCCCCCTGCCCTGGGCAGCCTGTGCCAGGGCCTGACAGCCCTTCTGGGGAAGACACTGTTCCAAATATCAAATCCAAACCTCCCCTGCTGCAACTTGAAGCTATTTCCTCTTGTCCCGTTGCTTTTTTTTACGTGGGAGAAGACAATGACCTCCCCTGGCTCCAACCTCCTTCCAGGCAGTTGTAGAGAGTTGTGTCCCTGCTGTGGACCTTGGTGTGATGACCCTGTCCCCTGCATGGCCACCCAACCTGCACCCCGTGCAGCAGCATCCCCAGCTGCCTGGGCACCTCCTGCAGACTGAAGCACCCTTTCCTCCTGAGCTGGATGTCACTGACTTAGAAATCAACAAGTCACAAACATGAAGTGCTGCCCCAAATAGACCCTCTCCTGACAGACACACCTCCCACTTCCCCAGCCTGGCCGATGCAAGTAGATATTTTAACAAGCCCTCAAGTCAAAAACCAATTCCATTCGTGCTGTGGCAGGGGCTGAGGGACCCCTGGAGATCAGATACCCTCACAGCCTCCTGTGGTCAGCCAGGGAGGAGAAGCCCTTGCAGCTGGGGTGATGAATGAAGGAAGAGGCCCCTCCTGCAGGTCCCCAGGCCTTTGGGGATTTAGAGGAGAGGCAATGCCAGTCGGAATTTCTGCATGGGTTTAGTTCAGCCTCGAGTCTCTGCCACTTTTGCAGATCTCTAACCCCCCTCCTTGCCACGCTGGGGATGCACAGCCAGGTCCTCTCCTTCACCAAAGCCTTGAAGGCATCTGGCTCCTCAACCCCCTTCCCACCCATGCAGCCTCCACCTCTACCAACACTGAGCCTGGCTGCCCCAGCCTGGAGTGGGGAAATCTCCAGCCTCTCCTCCAGTAGCTACATGTCCTGTGCAGCCCATCTGCAGGAACCATGAAGCCTCCTCACCTTCAGCAGCCGGATCCAGAGGAGCCAGCATCGCCCTGTGGGCAGTGGGGGCAGCCAAGATCTGCTCAGCATCTCCTGGGTGAGGAGCTGAAGCCTGGCACAGAACACTGGGGCACTGAAGCCTGGCAGATGAGCAGCTGGAGCTGCCAGGCCAAAGGTGGAGGGAGCAGCAGGGGAGCTGCAGGGAGCCTGGCACGGGGCACCAGCCCTGCGGGGAGCTGGGTCACACTGGTGACTCAGCCACTGTCTGTACCTGGCAGTGACTCAGCTCTCGCTGCTCTGCTGTGACACAGGCTGAAATCAAATCCTGGCATGTTTGTGGAGAGGTTTTCTTAGTGTTTTTCCCCTGCTGCCCACCCCCACGGGCAGGGTTAAGGCCAGCACTGACCAGGGCTGCTGCAGTCACCAGCTACACGCTCAATTAAAAGCTTCTCGGGAGCTCTGTCTGCTGGCCAAGGATCCCCAGCCTGAAAGGCCAAAGATTAGAGTGAGGCTGGTTAAAATCCCATTACATGAGAACAAGTCCAGACCCTGCTGTGCCTGGGAAAGCCCTGGTCCTCCCTCCACAGCTCCAGCCCCAGCCGGGTCTGGCTGAGGAACAAGCCACGCGTGCCTGGCTGGAGCCAAACCCTGCTTGTCCCTGAGGTTTGGCACTGGAGAACATGCTGCTGCCTTCACTGAGCCTCACCAGCCTCCCCAGAGAGCTCCTGTGGTCTCATCCAGCTGTTTTCCAGCACCTCCTGACTCTAAAAGTTGAAATTTCCCCCTTGGTCTTTATCTTGGTCTCTCACCCCAGAGCTCTGTCACTTCCCCAGCCTCCCAAGGACACTGCCAGGCCCATGGCTGTGCTGGGCTCTCCTGCTCTCTCCTCCTGGATTCCCTCTCTGGAGGGAACCCCCTTTTCTCCCACCACTCCCTCCTTCACAGCTCTCCTCTTCCTAATGTCACACCAATTTTTCCACCTTTCCTACCCAAGCCTCAGTTTCTCTGCCAATGGGTTTGGCTCTTGGACATCCTAAGTTTGGATGCAAAACAAGCCAGTGACTTTTTACTGTGTGCTCAGAGAACGTTGCTGTGCTGCTCTCCCACAGGGCCTGTGCCTGAAAGTTCCTCCTACTTGGAGGTTGTAAAGTGTGAGCATCCCAGAGAAATTCCTCCAAGGACCTGCTCCCACAGAGCAACTCCATGAAAATCCCACTGGGGAGTGCTGAAGGAGGATAGGATTTCTGGCACTGCACAGCCTCTCCCTGCTCATATTCCCACAGGAGATGATGGTGTGGATCATTGTAGGTAAAAAAGAAATGCTGCTGAAGTCTCTCCTGGGAGCTGCAGCCACAGACCAGGATGATGGTTCCATCTCAAGGGCTTCCCAACAAATCAACTGCCAGGTACAGCCTGTGGACAGAGGGAGAACAACCCAGCAAGGACACAGTCCTGGTCAGCATGTGCAGCTGGGCAGCAGGTACCTACTGAAATATATATACAGCAGATATAAACTGGGAGAAGGGAGATTTAGGAAGAAATTGTTCACTCTGAGAGTGGTGAGAGCCTGGCCCAGGTTGCCCAGGGAAGCTGTGGCTGCCCCATCCCTGGCAGTGTTGAAGGGCAGGTTGGATGGGGCTTGGAGCAGCCTGGGCTGGTGGGAGGTGTCCCTGCCCATGCAGGGGGGTGGGACTGGGTGATCTTGAAAGTCCCTTCCAACCCAAACCATTCCATGATTCTATATCCAACTGTGTGTCTTGTAGGCAAATGTTGGGAAAAGACCTGAAAGGGATGGGAAGGGTCTGTGGCTGTGGACAGGGACAAATAAAGGGGAATAAAAAGCCCTGCAACTCTTTCCATTGGAGCATGTGTCCCTTACTGGAAGGCCTTAAATGGGTCTGGGTGCTCAGAAGCAGGCTGGACCCAGAAATAAGAGTTCCCATCATCATGTGCAGTGACAGAAGCTCCCAAGTCCTGCAGCAGCCCCAGCTCCTCCACCCACCCCAGCTCCTCAGGGTCACACCCTCAGGGATGCCTCTCGGTGGGGCAAGGAGGTCAGTCCAAGGCTGTTTTGGACATGATGTTTTGAAAATAGCCTCAGCTTGATGACATCTCCTTGCCTTCAGCTTGATGACAGAGCCCTATTTTTATCTCCTGTTTGTAGGGCCAAGGCTGCTCATTGCTTCACCCTCCTCTGTCCCTCTCCTACACACTTCCACTTCTGACGTTTTATGACTCCATTTATAATTGTTTACCTGCATTTTTTGCTCAAAGGATGGTTGGAAAGTCGAGTCCCTTCTTCACCTTTCAGTGCTGCTCCTCTGTAGAGAAGACCCTGTCCCTCAATACTAAGGTCAAGGCATCCATGGAGGATGAGCAGACATCCCTGTGCAAAAACATCAGCACATTTCAGGCTCCTGCCCCTCAGCCTCTTCTGCAGCTTGACAGGGTGACTTGCAACCCCCTCTCTGCAGCTCTGGTGAGCTGAACCTGGTGAAGTGCCTCTCATCAGCTCCCAGCCACAGACTCTTCACAAGTTCAGGTTGCAACATCCTCCTTGGTGCTGCTGTGGAGCTGCTCTACACCTGCACAGTGCATTTGTTTTCCAGGGTTCACCCTGAGTTTTCCACAGCCCTGCTGGAGCTACTCTTCTAACACTGGATGCCCAGAAATCCCAGACAAGTGCTCCAACATTTCCAATTCCAGCAAATTCCCAACAGGAAAACAAGCTTGGGCAACTCTGGCTGTGCAACCACCCTGTGTTCAGGGGTGAGTTCTGCACCCAGGGACACTTTTCAGGGGCAGCAGCTACATCTGGCAGCAGAATGGACCTGGTGTTACTCTAGATCAAATTGGGAAGAAAAACAATCATTCCAGGCTGGCCTTCAAATCCGAGGGTCTTTTCTGGACAAAACACATGGACTCCATGTGAGGTGGATTCTTTTCTTATGCTTCTCCAGTGAGTCACCCTTTCCAGAGAAGTGCTGGTGTCTCCTGCCATGGGTTGGCACTTCAGGTGGCAAAAGCCACTTGCTGCCTGCACATGGATCAGTATGCAATTTATGGACCCTTTAAAATCCTTTCTGTGCCCAAGATTACTCACTTTTTCCTATTCTTCTTGCAGCAAATATGACAATTTCCTCTCCCTGCAGAGGCACTGGGATGTTTGGACTAAACTGGTTGGATTTAAGTCTGTGTGGTGACCCAGCACTAAGAGGTTTTTCAATGAGGTTCTAAAGAGCCTTTAGCAAAAGGCCTTCAGCTCCTCTGTGTTCTGGCACTGAAGGCAATTTCCTGCCTCTATAGAGATCTTAAAAAAGGAGCCAATAAAAAGCTGTGGACAACAGAAGAGTTGTGAAGAAGGTTGTTGCTGTTGTCTCCTAATGGATGAGCAGAAGGAGATCAGTGAAGCTGGAAGGTGTGAAACATAAAGCTGAAGAAAACAGTCCCACCAGCTGCAGCTACAGTCCCTCTGCTCCCTGCTGTGAGTCACTGTGGGAGATCATGCCCAGCAGAAGCCCCCCCAGAACTGAGCTGGCTGGTCAGGATGGCTGGGACGCTGCTGACACAGACCTGGGGAGAAGGACTTGGGGTACTTGGCCCTGGTGAGACCTCACTGGAGTGTTGTGTCCAGTTCTGGGCTCCCCAGTTCCAGAGGGACAGGGATCTACTGGAGAGAGTCCAAGGGAGGATCTGAGGATGATGAAGGGCCTGGAACACCTGCCTGAGGAGGAAAGGCTGAGAGACCTGGGGCTGTTCAGTCTGGAGAGGAGAAGGCTGAGGGGGATCCAATTAATGTCTATCAATACATGAGGGCAGCAAGAAGGCAGGACAAGCTCTTGTCACTTGTGCCCTGGGACAGGACCAGGGGCAATGGATTCAAACTGGAGCCCAGGAAGTTCCAGCTCAAGATGAGGAAGAACTTCTTTGGTGTGAGGGTGACAGAGCCCTGGGACAGGCTGCCCAGAGAGGTGGTGGAGTCTCCTTCTCTGGAGCCTTTCCAGCCCTGTCTGGATGCCTTTCTGAGTGACCTGCCCTGGTTTTGGTCCTGCTCTGGCAGGGGGGTTGGACTGGAGGAGCTTCAGAGGTCCCTTCCAACCCTTAATATTCTGTGATGACAAACTCACCATGAAACAGCAGCTCTCAGCCCAGAAACCAACCATGTCCTGGGCTGCATTCCCAGCAGACTGACCAGCAGGGTGAGGGAGGGGATTGTGCCCTCTGCTCTGCTCTGGGGAGACCCCCCCACAGGGCTGGGTCCAGTTCTGGAGCCCCCAACAGAGGAAGGACACAGAGCTCCTGGAGAGAGTCCAGAGGAGGCCGTGAGGATGATCCAAGGGCTGGAGCAGCTCTGCTCAGAGACAGGCTGGGAGAGTTGGGGTGTTCAGCCTGGAGAAGAGAAGGCTCCAGGGAGACCTTAGAGCACCTTCCAGGGCCTGAAGGGGCTCCAGGAAAGCTGGGGAGGGACTTGGGACAAGGGCAGGGAGGGAGAGGACAAGGGGGGATGGATTAAAACTGGAAGAGGGGAGTTTAAGTTAGACTTCAGGAGGGAATTCTTTGGTGTGAGGGTGGTGAGAGCCTGGCCCAGGTTGCCCAGGGAAGCTGTGGCTGCCCCATCCCTGGCAGTGTTGAAGGGCAGGTTGGATGGGGCTTGGAGCAGCCTGGGCTGGTGGGAGGTGTCCCTGCCCATGCAGGGGGTTGGGACTGAATGGTCCTGAGAGTCCCTTCCAACCCAAACCAGCCTAGATGGGGTGGTGGGATGGGCAGAGGAACAAGAGCATCTCCCCTGTGCAGCATCACCTGGGAATGCCTTTTAAAGCCCCCGCGAAGTCTCCGTGGCCAAGGACAAACTCCGTCCCAGGTGTCACCATTATTTACTTTGTGACTGGAAAGCTGCACAATGGAGACTTACAAAACCCCACCAGAACGATCATGAAAGAAGTACTTTTAAAGAGGCAGTTATAAAGAAGCAGTTTATTTGTGGCCTTGATTGTACTCACAGAGAGGGAATTTGCTCAGCGAGACGGGAGGTGAGAGCTCTGCAGCTCTGGCAGCCTTCACTAGTGCCACTTCAGCTGAAACAAAACCTCATTGCTTGCCTCTTTTTTTTTTTTTTTTTTTTTTTTTTTCCCAGAATCATTATTTTTTCCTGACTCTCTGGCTAATCTCTCCCCTCAGGAGCCTGGAAACAGCCTGTGCTCCCCACCAGCCACCCTGCCCCATCCCTGCTGCTCTCCTGCAGCTCCTGCTCCTCTGCAGTCCCACCAAGGGGAAGCCTCTCCAGGGGGATGCCAACACCACCAAACCCCAGAAAAACTTGTGACTTGCTAAGAGGTGCTGCAAAGCTTCCCCAGGCACCTACAAATCCTCTATTTTAACTGTCTCCATATTTGCTACCACCAAACAGCCGGGGTGTTGCTGGGGTTTTGAAGATGATTCCCAGTGAGCTTGACACTGCTATGAGTTAGTGGAGATGAACTGCATTTTTGACATAATGTACTAGTCTTTTTAAATATGAAAGAGAGATTTTTGCTCTGTACTCACAGCTGGGAGCACAAGCAGAGCTCTCAGTAAGTGTCATGGGATGGAGAGGCCTCTAATGGAAACCCATTTCAGTCCAGCAGAAAAACTGTAACCACGTAATGGCCTCTGGCATTTTCCCTTGATAATGTCATGATATTTATCATCTTTTTAATGCATTTCATGCCATAAAGCTGTTTGGTACCCAATTTTCCTGAGATCAATGAGAGGCAATGATAACCTTTTGTAATTTTCTTCCACTTCCACGAGCTGGATATGGAAGGATCCAGGAAACAGGCATTTTGCATCATGCTGGGAGGGAAGCCCAGCCTGAGTGGGGTGCAGAGCAGCTGTTGGGATGGGCAGGAGGAGATGGTGGTGGGAAACACCCAGGTTTCTTATCCTGCTGCATCTCAGCTCCCCGTTTCAGAGGGGGGCTGCACATCCAAGTGGAGGCTTCCTCCTCAGTCTTCTCATTTGGAGTAAAAAAGCAGCAGAATTGCATCTTAAAATTAAAAGCCAGCATTCCAGGGTTTAGCTGCAGCTGGGATGTCCAAAGCTCAGTGCCCCCCAGGCCTCCACGACAGCTTCAAGGGGCCTCAAAGGGCTGTCAGGGCAAGGGCAGTGGTTGGTCATGCTGGTCTAGAGTTAATTTTTTGCGTGGTAGCTGGTGTGGGGCTGTGTTTTGGGTTTGTGCTGAAAGCAGTGCTGGTAACACAGGGGTGTTTTTGTCACCACTGAGCAGTGTCTGCACAGCACCAAGGCCTTTCTGCTCCTCACCCCAGCAGTGGGCAGGCTGGGGCTGCACAACAAGAGGTTGGAGAGGACCCAGCTGGGACAGCTGACCCCCCTGACCCCAGGAATATTCCATCCCATGGGGTGTCATGCTCAGCATTTCAATTTGGGGGAAGAAGAAGGTGATGGGGGGACATTTGGAGTGATGGTGTTTGTCTTCCCAAGTCACTGTTAGAGGGGATGGAGCCCAGCTTCCCTGGAGATGGGAATGCCAATGGGAAGTGGGAAATGAATTCCTTGGTTAGCTTTGCTTGTTAAACTGTTTTTGTCTCAACCCATGAGTCTTCTCGTTTTTACTCTTCGGGGTGCAGGTGAGCAAGTAACTTCCTGGGGCCCAGTTGCTGACTGGAGTTTCCTGGCTGTTTCCTGGCACTGGTGCCCAGCCAGGAAAATGGGGAAAACAAGGAAACTTGGGCAGGAAGGCCAGGAGGGGGTTTGTAAAAAGTGATGGAACCCATGGGGCTCATTCTTCCAATCGAAACAGGGGGTTTATAACAGGCAGGGTGCTCTGTGGGGGAGCTGGTGTCTCTCCTGTGGGCTGTGCATCCCACCTGCTGCCTTGGCAGTGACCTCCCAGTCCCCTCCCAGCCTGGGGGAAGGACCAGCTGGCCCTGGTGAGGCCCTGCTGAGGTGGTGACACCAGCCCCTCCTGCCCATCTGCTCTGGTGGGACAGGGCTGGGTGGGATGGGGGGCCTGGTGGCTCCTCCACCTGCACCAGCATCACAGCCTGGACATGGGCTCTGTCAGCCTGGACAGGCTCTGGCTGCTCAGCTCATGGCTCAAGCCTCAGCCCTGCAGATGCTGCGTGGAAAAGGTGATCAGCTCTCTGGGTTCTGTGTCTCAGCTCCTTTCTGCCAGAGGAAGAAAATCCCCCTCCATCCCCTTGGCAGCATCAGTGGCCTCAGGCAGGGCTTGGAGAAAGGGTGTCTGGCCATGGGGGAGTCCTGCAGCACCAGCCCAGCAACCTTTGCTGCCTGCAAAGACATTTAGAATGGATTATTTTTCAGTCCTGTGGGAAAACCTGCATGGGTTTTAGCCCTGGCTGGGGGCAGGAGGTGTTTTGGGCAGTCCCTGGACAGCAAAGGGACAGGAAGAGCTGATGTCCTCACATCTGAGCAAGCTGCAGCAAGTTTGGCCTTTGAGAGCCACCAGTGGCTTCACTGCCATGAGCCCCCATCTCTCTGCAAGGAGTTTTATGCTGCAAGATCTTCAACATCACATCGTTCTGACCCTCACTCACCTTAATCCATGTCAAAGCCCCAGGAGAAGATGATACAAACCCAGATGAGGGCTCAAGGAAGCCATGGTGAGAGCAGCTGGATCAGCCCTTGAAGGTCCAGTCCCTCAACCCCCACTCACACCCCCTCAACCCACCTCTGCTCCTGCTGCAGTGACAGGGGCTTTGCTGGGGCCACGGGGATGTTCCCGGGGGCTGCTGGAGCTCTGCTGGGCACAGCATCTCCAGCGGGTGGGGGGACCCCAAGTGTCAGACACAGCCACGTGTGAGCACTGAGACTCCCTCGGGGCTCCCAGGAGAAGCTGGAGGTGGCTGGGACATCCCTGCAGCAGGGAAACAGGGCTGGTATGCAGTGATGTGTGGCAATAACTCCTCCAAGCACACGGAGTTCAGCACTGATTTGGGGAAAAAACCTTCCCCTAAGAGCAAAATATTCTGTAATTGGCCATTTGGGGCTTCCTAAACTGTTAGAGCAAACCCTTGGGGAGGGGAACACTGGGTTTAGATGGTCTGTTGGAAATGTTTCTGTTTCTAAAAAGTCTGCCCCAAATGCTGCCTGGGTGCCCTGGGAGGGCAGAGCTTTCCATGCTTGGCTGGGGGAAAAAAGCAGCTAAAATTTCCCTTTGTGTCCCTGAAAAAAACCCACACAAAACAACACACAAAACCAACAAGAAAAGCCAAAAACCCCATAAGTGTAAAGGGAGTAAACAGATGGTTTTGCCAGCCATGAATCCAGCCCAGCTGTCGAGGAGTTACTCGTTGTTTTGCTGGCAGCTTTGGGCTGCAGCCAGGTAGCCATGCTTGGCCATTCCCACACCTGGGCTTGTTTTCAAAGCACAGGGAAGGGTGCTGGGAGCTGTGCCACCACCGTGGCTTTTGGTCGGGATGGATGGCTCTGGCTGTGCCCACTTCTCTGCTCCTTGTTGGGATGAGGAAGCCCTGGCTGGCCCTGCAGGACCATGGCTCACCTTGGCCTCTACTCCCCCCTGGGAATTTCCAGGCCCAGCTGACACCTGGGGAAGCAGCAACAATACATGCCTGTTTAAATCTGCCTGGGCTTGTCGATGAAGTGGAAGAGGTGCCTTTTTTTTTAGGGTGCCCAGGTGCAGCACAGGTGGGCAGCTGTGCACAGGTGAGGGTCACAGCTGGTCCCCGGCACCTCTGCCCACCAGGAGGGCACCTTGGGGAGTGGGGGACATGGCACAGCCCTGGCCTATGGGTTGGGTGCATTTCCCAGCCCCAAATCCTGTCCCCCTGTGCAGGAGGCAGCTGGCCAGGTCCTTCCCTGCCTCACCAGCCATGCCAGGAGCAGGCAGAGCTGCATCCTGGGGCAGGTGGGTGGGTGTGATCCCTGCGCCCACCCCAACACCCAAACATCACATGAAGGCAGGGGACAACCCCACTGAATGGACACCCAGCCTGGTGTGAGGCTCTGCCCTGTCACCAGCCACCTCGCCAGCAAGGTGACGTTATGGCTTTGTCCCTATTTTTATGCTGGGCAGAAACGGTCCCTCTCCAGCTGCCCCTGTGTCCCTGCACTCTGAAGAGCTCGAGTGTTCAGTCCCCACAAAATGGGGGAGAAATTGGGGTGCCCACCACCCTGGTGAGTCTGGAGATGGGGTACCCTGGGGAGACTGGGGCTCAGGGAGCTCCACCTGCAGCTTGTGCAGCTAAACCCAGGCAGCAGGAGCAGAGCCACGTGTCAGCTAAGATAAGAAACTAATGTCAGATTTATTTTAAGGATGCATTTTTATTTGGATGTTTCCCTTTGTTTGTTCCCAATCCGGTAGGAGAAATTTTGAACCCTTCACTTTGATGGCACAAAACCTGCTCTTTGCCTTTCAAGCCTGTTTGGCACTGAAAGAGGGTTTGGGCAGATCTGGCAGAAACAGGGCACATCAGTGTTGGAAAAGCCAACTACACGAAGGGGGATGAATTGCTGTTCTGGAGAAAAGCCTTGGGAAGGCTCTCATGGGAGGCTGGGGTGAGGATCCTTAGAGTAAGGAAAATTCCCATTACCCTGGAGGAGCAGCCCCTGGTGCGAGTGCTGGCCCAGTGCAAGGGGCAGGGTGTCCTGGGGCATGGCTTTGGGAAGCAGGCACCTTGTCACAACCTTGGAGCCTTTGTTTCTCCCTGGGTAACACTGTCCAGGGGAGCAGGGAGCTCTGGCAAAGGCCCCAGCAGGCTGGGTACTGCAGGAGGGGGGGGACACAGCCAGGTCAGGCTGTGGGGAGCCCAGGAGGGCAGGAGGCAAAGCAGGCAAAGACTGGTGTTTGAGTCAGCTTCACAGGTTTATTAATTTTTGGTTCTGTTCTCCTAGAAAAGGTGAAGAGTGTGTCTCAGCCCCCAGCTGCCATGAGACAACCCCAGCACTGCCTTCCCAGGGTGATTCCCCATTCCCAGGGGTGGGTGGGTCCTGCTGGCCACGCTGCAGCTGAACACCCACAGCTCCTGTGCCAACATCTCAGCCAGGTTTGGGCAACATGGCACAGGTGTGAGGCACCTTCCCTGCAACAGAGAGACCTGGTCCTTTGTTCTGCCTGAGAACCCAGGGCCCCAGCACCTGGAACAGACGGGACCAGGCTCTGCACCCCCTGAAACAGCATCATGGCATGGTGGGATGTAGGGGTGGGATACCCAAGTGGGATGCTCAGGTGGGATGTAGGAGTGGGATACCCAAGTGGGATGCTCAGGTGGGATGTAGGGGTGGGATACCCAAGTGGGATGCTCAGGTGGGATGTAGGGGTGGGATACCCAAGTGGGATGCTCAGGTGGGATGTAGGGGTGGGATACCCAAGTGGGATGCTCAGGTGGGATGTAGGGGTGGGATACCCAAGTGGGATGCCAGGGTGGTTTGCCTGGATGAAGTGCTGGGGCAGGATGCCAGTGTGAGATGTCCAGGTGGGATACTCTCTGGAGCCTCCCCAGCTTGCAAAGGGAAGGGAACAGCTACAGGTGGGAAGCTCCCACACACCTGCAACACCACCAGCAAGAACCTGAGGGCGAGGTGGGATGGCACTGTCTGCCAGCAAAGGGACTGTCTGCCACTGGCCCCACTCTGCCCCAGAGAACACGGGGTGGTGTCAGGGGGGTGGCAAATCTCAGGCCCCCAGGGAGCTGGGTGCTCTGGGAGACTAAATGTGGGTCCTTCCATCCTCTTCCTTCCAGTTACTTTTCTGAACAGGGTGTAACTTTCCTGGCCATCTATTCAAAAACTGCCAAAAATTTACTTGGTGCTCCTTAAGGAGGTGAAATTCTCCAGGATTTGCCCTTCAACCAGCACGTGCTGTGGGGGCACAGTCCCACAGGGAACCTCACCAGAGCCCATCCACACCAACAAAACCAGTGCAGGCAGCAGAAGGGATGGGGAGGGAGCTCTGTGTGTGTGTGTAGGGTGTTTTACTGCAGAAATAGGGGTTTTTTAACAGAAATTACAGAAAATATGGATGTGCACAGGACTCTTTAGCTCAGGGCTGGGCTGGGTCAGCACTCCAGCCCATCCAGGCTCTCTCTGGAACGGGATCCCCGCGCCGTGGACGCACAGCCCAGCCCAGAGCAGCTCCAGGGAAGGGCTTTGGGAGCGGGAGGAGGGAGGCGGTTCCGCTCCCAGCAGTTCTGGGAGGGCTGCGAGGTCCCTCTCCCCGTGCAGGGCCCTGCTCCCTGCTCACAGGGGTTTGCTTTCCAGCGCTTTGGGGAGGAGGGCTGGGCACTTCAAGGGCGAGAGGATGGGGGTGAGCGAGGTGAGAGCAGAGGAATCTGCGAGCAGCTCCAAACCTGTTTGTTGCGATGCTCGTAGCGAGAAGAAGGAAACAAACAAAACAAGCCGTGGTAATAACAAAACTGCGGCAGCCCCTCAAACCCTGCTCTGCTGAGCTCCCCACAGCTGGAAACCACCTGGCTTCACCCCGAGATGGGCTGAATCCATGGACTTCAGGCACGCGAACACCCCAAAGCAAAGCAAAGAGGCTCCTGAGCACCAGCCCGGGCTGGGCACCCGCACAGGGGCCGGGCTCTGACGCTGCCCTGCCTCCCACTGCTTGGGAAAGGAAAGTTTCGGTCACAGCTGGGGCCGAAAACGCGTCCAGACTCCGTGGGGGCTTGAACTTGACCCTGCAGGGCTCAGGTCGCAGCATCCCGGTGATGCGGGCACGGCCGGGCCAAGCGACCCGCAGCTCCCGGGCTGTTCTGCTGCTGAGGGGCAGGGTTTATTGCGGGACAGGGTTTATTGCGGGACAGGGTGTATTGAGGGGACAGGGTTTATTGCAGGGACAGGGTTTATTTGCGGGACAGGGTTTATTTGCGGGACAGGGTTTATTGCGGGGACAGGGTGTATTGAGGGGCAGGGTTTATTGCGGGACAGGGTTTATTTGCGGGACAGGGTTTATTTGCGGGACAGGGTTTATTTGCGGGACAGGGTTTATTTGCGGGACAGGGTTTATTTGCGGGACAGGGTTTATTTGCGGGACAGGGTTTATTTGCGGGACAGGGTTTATTTGCGGGACAGGGTTTATTGC
>NW_009954547.1:122045-132804 GCF_000747805.2 Chaetura pelagica
CCCCCCAGCCCCCCGGGGTGTAGCTGCCGCCAGCACCGCTTCAGGCAGCCCCGGGGGCACCAAATCCCCAGGGAAGGGGCAGGAGTTTCCCCTCCATCTCCTCCTTGCATGTCAATGCCATCCCCCCCCTGCAAGCTGCTCTCGCTCCCCAAGTCACCCTCTGCCGGTTTTGTCCCCTGACACGGGGCTCGGGGGATCCTGGCGGGGAGCCCAGGGATGCTGGTTGGACTGGAGAAGACCTGAGGGTGAGATTGGCTGCTGTGGTGGGTGACGGGGTGACCAGGCAGGGGGCCTGGAGCTGAGCTGAAGGGGGATTTGGGATCCGAGACGATGTGGGCAGGGCAGCAGCAGGGTGGGAGAGGGGCGGGCAGGACCCTGGGGGGGCAGCTCCCCGGGAAGCTCCCAGCTCCCTGCTGCCCTTCCCCGCAGGGCTCTCATCTCCAATATCAAGATTCATTCTCTTTAAGCAGCAATATGAAGCCCAGGTGAGGGATGCCGGCCCTGCAGCCTCTTCCAGCACGGGATCCACACTGGGAACAGCACATGGCACAGCCCAGTGATGCCACCCAAGCAATGGCTGCCCTGGGCAGGGAGGGGGAGGGAGGGATGGAGATACAAACAGCCTGGAAAGCACCGAGCACAAAAACCTCCTGCCCAGCTTTGACCTCTGGCAGAGACTTTTTTTTGTTTTTTCTGGGCAAAACAACTCGGTGCCACCTTTCTCAGGGATGGGTCAGGGAGAAATCAAGACTGAAGCACAAACAATTCCCAGCACCACTCGCTTCTCCTGCACTGTTTTGGGTTTGGGCTTTTTTTTGTTTGTGGGGTTTTGGTGGGGGCTTTTTGTTGTTGTTTTTGGGGTGTTTTTCTGTGTGGGTTGTGTGGGGTTTTTTGTGTGGTTTTTGTTGGTTTTGTTTTGTTGGGTTTTTTTTAATTGGTTTTCCTGAAGGAGAGAGAGGAAAGGAATGAGCTATCACAGCAAATGTAAGAGACCTGGAGCCTTTCCCAGGTCAGAGCTTCCTCTGAGCTGATGGGGCCCAGCTGCTTTTCTGCATCCACTGAGAGAAAGCCAAAAATAAGGGAGAAAATCCACATTGTGGCAGAAGCAGAGCTGTGCAAGGAGAGGGTGGCTCTGCAGGAAGGTGAGAAGATGGAGAAGCAGAGGAGCTTCTAGGGTCTGACTCAGGAAAGGGGAGGTTTGGGCATTCATCCTGACACAGGGCACATTATCTTCCCAGTTTTTGTGGGCATTGCTCTTTCCTACACCATCCCCAAGGAAATCATCCCACTCTGGGAAGGGGAGGGAATAAAGCTGGTTTGAATCAGCCTTTGCCCCTCTCCGGGTTTGGTCTGGAAAGCTGTGCAAGACCTGTCAGGGTGAAAAGGGAGATGTCTGGGTCTGCAAGAGTCCTGGGATCAATCCTTGCCTCTAGTTTCTTAACTAAGATCCGTAAGTAACTGAAGTGCAGGTTTAACAAGTATTAAATGAATTCCCAAATTTCAGGGAGGCTTTGTGCTCCTCAAGTGTTGCCTGAGGCTGCAAGACACCAGGGTCCTGAGTGTGGAGGCTCTGACTACCCAAGCAAATAGCACTGGGAGAATAACTACAGATTAAATCAGATGTGCAGCACACTCTGCAAACTGAAGTTTAGTTACTTATTCTCCTGATTGCTCATTAGAGGGGAAGAAGAGCAGCACAACCCAGCAGCCCGTGTCCTTTGAGCAGCGAGGGCTGAGTCCTGATACTTCCCATTCCAAGCTGCATCTTCAGTTCTGTGAAGCTTTCCCAAACTTGAAACTGCTCAGACTTAAAATCTTCTGTGCTGAGTATTTACCCTAAACTGAAGCCTCAACTAAAACAGTTCAGCTGCTGCTGAGAGCAGGGTCTGGAAGAAAATTCCCCATTGACAAACCTGGCCATGGGTCACTTTCCAACCCACTTCTCAAGAAAGAAGTGACATGATGACACCTCTAATACAGCTCTGGCCCCCTGAGAGGATGCTGCTGCCAACTCAGCCTGTTCTAGCTGGTCCTATCCCCCCTTGGCATCTCCACACCCCCAGCCTCCACTCATCAGGTTGGGAAGGATCCTTGGCTTCCATCATAACACAGTTACTAGACTGGCAGATGTACAAGTTTTTAAAGTGGTGCCGAAAAGCAGTGACTGGCCTTGAAAGAGCAGGAAGAGACAAAACCAAGCTCCAACTGGTTAGAAAAATACAATCTTCTAATACGTCTCAAGTTCTGATCTGTGATGAATTTGATGGTTTGGCTCAATACCACAGATCTGATCCTACTGTAGTGACCTTATGCATCTCCTGCATTGGTACGAACCCTCGGACCCACTGCTGTGTGAGCAGCTGCTTCCAGTTATATAGGAGTAAAACATATAGAATGTGCCAGTGTCTCACCACCCTCACAGCAAAGAATTTCCTCCTCATGTCCAACCTCAATCTCCCCTCTGCCAGTTTTAATCCATTACCTCTTGTCCCATCCCTCCCTGCCCTTGTCCCAAGTCCCTCCCCAGCTTTCCTGGAGCCCCTTCAGGCACTGGGAGCTGCTCTAAGGTCTCCCTGGAGCCTTCTCTTCTCCAGGCTGAACACCCCAACTCTCCCAGCCTGGCTCCAGAGCAGAGCTGCTCCAGCCCTTGGATAATCTCTGTGGCCTCCTCTGGACTCTCTCCAGGAGCTCCATGTCCTTCTTATGTTGGGGGCTCCAGAACATATATATGTACACAGACATGCATGCACACATATACCAAACTCCTTCATATATACACCAAGATGTTGCTCACCAGAAAGTGTTTCCAAAGACACAGCAAGCAGCCCTGCCTGCACCTCTGACCAAGGACCCTCTAAAACTCCAGAGATGATTTAAAATAAATCTGTTCATTAAGTCCTGAACCAGCAGACAGCAGAGGTGCCCATCACAGAGCCATGTTGGCTTTGCCCCTGGTTTGAAAGGAAAAGCAAAAAGCCTCAGCAGGACCAGGACAGACCTGCCCAGGGCTCAGGCTGGGATGGGGTCACCTCCAGGAAACCTCTCACACTCACGTGGAGAAGGCACCTGGATGAACTTGCTCTTTTCCATCCAAAAAGGCCAAATTCAGGCAAGTCCTTCTCTGATTTGGCAGTGGGTTTCCACAAAACTCACCAATGTGCAAAGGGAGAGAGGAAAAGGCTTCAGGTTGGGCTGCACGGTGTCAGCTCATGGCTTTTTGGGCACTGAATTTCTGCCCCCTCAGTGGGGCTGATGGGCTCCTCCTCCTTGGCTCTAAGCTCCTTCCCTCCACGCTCCTTCTTCTGCCACCAACATAAGGCTGTAATTTTCATAGCAGAAATAGAGGCTCACGTGCATCCTCCCCCCTCTTCCCACAGGAGGAGAGAAAAACGCAGCTGGGACAGGATGAGTCACGTAGCAGGAGGTGGATGAAACCCCCCTAGACACAGACACCCACACAGACTGTGCTGACCTGTGTGGGTGGTGGATGGGGCAGCAGGAGCTCTGGATGCTGCCTGGAGCTGGGATGCAGTGCCCTTGGGTGGGGGACATGCTCTGGAGCTTGCACAAGCCCCATCCAACCTGGCTGTGAACACTTCCAGGGATGGGGCAGCCACAACCTCCCTGGGCAACCTGAGCCAGGCTCTCACCACCCTCACAGCAAAGAATTTCTTCCTAACATCCAACCTAAATCTTCTCTCTTCCGGTTTAAAACCATTACCCCTTGTCCCATCACTACACACGCTGGTAAAAAGCCCCTCCCCAGCTTTCCTGGAGCCCCTTCAGGTACTGGATGGCTGCTATAAACGCATTCCACAACTGCCCCAAGCTACCTAAATACAGAAAGGCAGCTCATGAGTGCTAAGAGATGGCAAAAATGGAGGGAGGAATTACATGGGAGAGGAGACTGTGACATCTGGATTTACTGTTGGCAGGGGCTGTGGGGCATGGCCCAGGCTCTGAGCTGTGCCATGAGGCAGCACCTGGAGATCCTTGGCTTTTGCCATCACACTGTGTCTGCACCCAGCCCTACAAACAACCCCAGCAAGGACAGGGCTCAGTTCTGAGCTACTTCATTAATTTTAAGGTATAGAGCAGGGAAGAAACTCCTCACACAACAGAAAAGCTTCAGTGAGGAAGGAGAGGTGGCCTCTCAGAGTCTGTTTAAAAGTTGGTGTGTTCCAAGTGACAAATAGTGGAAAATAGGCAACAAAAGAAATCAGGAGGCACAATCTTGGATCCCAGTGACCTAAGACGTATTTTTCAGGTCTATGATTCAGCAAAAGGAAAAAAATGTAAATAATTAAAGTGGGGGAAGAAAGCAGCAACAGCCACCAGGAAGCGTGGGTCTGGAAATAGCAGCAGTGTCGCCTTGATCCACTCCAACAAAGGCTCCTGCAACAGTGACAAGTTGCTAAGTGACACGGCCCTGCTATTTTGGGGCTGCCTGGTGAGCCCCCCTGGAGCATCTCCCAGCACAGGCAGGGAAACCAGCCCCAGCCTGCCAAGGAACTTCCGAAACAGGGATGGCTTTTGAAACCAGAGCTTCACGTGTCTTGCAAGAAGGATGCTTTCCTGTGGGTTCAAATATAGACAGGAGCAGATGGAAAAAATTCTATCATCTGCTTGGTGGGAGCTGCCTTCCTTCCCCAGGCTGGGCAGCACCTACAGAGCTCCCTTCACACCACCTTCTGCTCCAGTTACCCACCAGCTGAGTGCCCCACACCCCAGCACTCCACACAGACACTGGGAACAGGCAGAAACAGGAAAAAAAATTGCTGGCTAGGAGAAAAAGCTGATCCACAGCAACTGTGTTGATGTTCTGTGCCCCAAAAAAGATCCTGGGGACACTCGTGCGTGGGCAACCTCGGGCAGGTCCTGCCTGGAGAGCTGGGTGAGGTGACAGCAGAGCCTGGTCTGACTCCCAGGGCCTGCACACTAGCTTTAAGGCCAGCAGGTAAGAAATACACCTGGTACAGGAGAAGCAGCTATTTTTCTGTAATGAGTGCCTTAAAAAACCCAACCCTACCCAATAAAACATTTGCCTAGTTGTGAGCAAAACTCTGGATTACTCTAAAAAAATGGAGCCTGTGGCACTTGGGCTGCTGTGAGGAAGGGAGATGATCATCTGTGATTAAAATAATTCATGGTTTGTTCATTCAAACAAATGCATTAAATCCAAGGGTTTGCTTTTCCAAGGCCAACACAATGACTGCTGAGAGCTTTGTCACCCTCAAGGAGAAGACTCCAGTGATGGGTCCTGACAAACACCATCATTTATTCCTAGGCAGGTTTGGCAAAATCCTTGCAACTATTTTCAAACACCCCAAATTTCCTAATGACACCAGCTGAGCCTTCCAAGGCTCACAGAAACACATGGTTATGTTTAGATTTATACAGAGCCTAAACTTGTTAAAATATCAAGAAATACTACTGCTGATTCATCCCCACATCCAGTAATTTGAATTCTACTCCATCAGACAGTCAGCACACAATGTAATTAAAGCCTGTAGACTCTTTATGGTTTCATTAATTTTTTAAAGGTAGGGTTTTTTTTTGTCCTTGGGGTTGTTAGGTTTTTAAAATTATCATTCCTGTGCCCTCTCCCTGTGTGTGTTCCTGTGCCTGGTTGGTGCCAGATTCCCACTTTCTCCTGAGGGCAGCGAGACCCACAGATCCCAACACACCTTGTGTGGTGGCATATCCAGCAATATCAAAAGCAAGATTTACTGCTGACATGGCCTGCAAGAGACAGTCAAGAGTCATCTCAAGAGACAGTTGCATTTTTTGAAATTGAGAGCTGAAAGCAAGAGGAACAAACCAACAATAAAGGGTCAGATCCTCAGATAACACACTTCTCCAAAGTCCAAAGCTCCAGGGCTGTGCCAGCTGCACCAGTAGATGTAGAGCAAGAGTTTCAACAGAGAACAGATGCTGAGGAGCCACAGGGGTGCAGTGCAATGATTTACAACACAGCTTTACTTGCAGTGCATAAAACAACCCAACTTTGGAGCCTGACTGACCTGATGTGTGCATTAAGTCTCCCTTGTTTTCTTCTTCTTAAGCTGGAGATAAAGAGCTACAAGGATGATGAAGGGCATGGAACACCTGCCTGAGGAGGAAAGGCTGAGAGACCTGGGGCTGTTCAGTCTGGAGAGAAGACTGAGGGGGGATCTAATTAATGTCTATCAATACATGAGGGCAGCAAGAAGGCAGGACAAGCTCTTGTCACTTGTGCCCTGGGACAGGACCAGGGGCAATGGATTCAAACTGGAGCCCAGGAAGTTCCAGCTCAACATGAGGAAGAACTTCTTTGGTGTGAGGGTGACAGAGCCCTGGGACAGGCTGCCCAGAGAGGGGGGGGGGGCTCCTTCTCTGGAGCCTTTCCAGCCCTGTCTGGATGCCTTTCTGAGTGACCTGCCCTGGTTTTGGTCCTGCTCTGGCAGGGGGGGTGGACTGGATGAGCTTCAGAGGTCCCTTCCAACCCCTAATGTTCTGTGATTCTGTGAAAACCAGAGGGAAACCAGGAGGGAAGACTTCAGACAAGCTGTTCCACAGGGTCAACTTCCTCCACCGACTCAGAGCTTGCTTCTAATTTGCTTTTTCCCATCCAAATTCCAGATCCACTGATTATCTTGCTTTGTCTGTGTAAAAATAAGTCCAACATCTCCATTCTTCTTGCCTTCTGAAATTACAGTTCAAAATGAGTTTTAATTATTTTCTTCCCTCCCACTACCAGCTCCTCACACCCTGGCCTCAGTGGTCCCTGCTTCCTGCCCTCTTCTTTCTAACTGGACTCAGATTCATTAACAAGAAAAAGAATTGTCTTAATTACAATGCCAAAGCCCTTCTTTCTTCACAAATTAAAAACCAGATGATAGATATTTTCTTCTAGGTAGTGGTTTTAATGTTACAAAAATAGTGTTTGAACTGCAAGGCGGATAATAGAAGTTTTAATACCTATTTAATGAATTCTTTTAATGTTGGACTGAGTCATGATAAGGGTTTTTGTTTTGTGAGGGTGTTTTTTAATGGAAGAAAAGGAGGCCTAGGAAGGTTGCAGTGAAACCAGATGTCAGCTGCATCAGTCTCTCTGTGCATGCTTTAAAAACAAACAAAAAACCCCAAGCTAATGAGTAAGTGCAATAATATCCATCTCCATTTTACAGATGAAAAGTGAACAGCACCTGGTGTCAGATCCATCATCTGCTACTGCATCCTAGTGACCCCACCTGGTGACAGGGCTCAGGACTGGAAATTTTCAGTCATGAACTGGCTGCTGGGTTGCCAAAAACCCCAATAAAGCTTCAGTTGGAAATCCCAAACTCACACTGAGTTCTGCAACTCAGGGAGAGGCTGATTTGAGTAAAAAAGGGAAGGAGGAAGAGGGTGAAGGAGGGAGAGGGGGAAGCAGAAAAAAGGAGAAGAAAAGAATTTTAAAAATTAAAAAATTAAATAAAAAATAAAATAAAACAAAATGACATGTGTGGAGGACATACAGCTGCTCACTTCTACTACAAAACACAAGCTTTCTGCCCCAGCATTTTCCAGCACCGTTGCTGTTCCTGGCAACCCTTAGCTGGCAGGGCAGGGCAAACTGCCCAGCAAGTTGCTGATTGAAGTGTTAATGCTTCAGACTTGCCTATATACAGTGTTTTAACCAAGGAACCTGCTCTCTGGAGCTCACAGAAAGTTCATTTGGAGAATAACAATGACAATTTGTCATCTACAGAGAGAGGTGGGAGTTTCACCCCCACTTCAACACTTGCCATCTTACCCCACTCAAGGGTGAAATTCCCTTACCTTACAGTTCACCTGGTTTTGTCTCTCCAACCTGTAGCCTGTGCTGCTGGGGACTCCTTCCTGCCCTTGCCCCAGGGGTGGGACCCTGCAGCTCGTGCTGTGGGTGCCATCATTTCAGCAGGTCACAGGCTGTCCTGCTCCATCACTGCTCATGCTGCTCGAGCCCCTCAGAAAGGCTGGAAAGGGCAGGACATTCCTCCTCCCCACAGGGTCAGGTTTGCCTTCCCTCTTACCAAGACTCAAACTCTTTCACTCTCAGGTGCAGAGCATCCCTAAAGCCACAGTGTTTAGTCTCCACGTGCTGCATTTCCTGAGGAAGGAGCTGCAGCAAGGACTTGGTGCCACATCTCAGAATGCCTGCAGGATAAACCCTTTGAAGGTTTCAACCAAAGACAACTGGTGCACATGAAATCCTAAAAGAGAGGCCCCAGGCTGCAGTGTGCACTAACCCCAGTCAGCACTGCTCATGCCTTTCCAGCTGGGCAATCCTATTTGCAAAATCAAAACCTGTGTGTGGAGCAGCTGCAGAGAAGGAAAAAAGGAAGGTGGTGGGAAAGACAAACCACGGCAGTTGGAAATGCTTAAAAACACAAATTCTGGAATGAAAAAACCTGCCTCCTCCCAAGGATTCAGCTTCACATTCTTCAGCAGTGAAAAAAACCAAGAACTTTTTAAGACTCTACTGTTGGGGACAGAGATGAAGTAAGAGCTGCTCATCCTCCCTGACCCTCACCATGCTTTGTCTCACCTCGTGCCTGCACAACACTGGTATCATCTATCACTTTCCAAAAATACTGCTCATTTCCTGTAGTTTTGTAACACAATCCCCTGGCATCACACATGCCACCTTCTGTCTTTCTGGGCTCCTCATCTCCATTGGATGTACCAGCATCATTTCTTTCTGTAACCACGGTACATTTGATAATGAAAAAGATCCCTCAACCGCTGAACTAAGTTGCTATTGAATTTTTATCTCTGCCAGAGCACAAGAATAATTTGGAAAAGTGAGTCATTCAAATGATTTAAAGTCTTACACGTTGATGAAAATTACAAAATGCCTCTTGTGTGGTGTAGGAAGAATAATCAAAGCACACTGCACCCAGAGGCATGAACCCATCCAGCTACCTGCCAGGCACCCCACGGGGAGCTGTGCACCCCTCCTCATGTCTGCTTGCCTTTTGAGCATGTAACAAGCCCTGCAAGTTCATTTTTTGGGGGTCATTTTTTTTTTTCAGTCCTTTCCCACCTATGGAGCCCTTCCTGTGGCAGGGAAGCTCCTGCCAATTGACACAGGGCTGCTCTGCACAGGGAAGCAGATGCTCCATGACTCATGCAGTGCTTACAGACACAAGGAATGGATAACAGCACGATAATTAACAACACCAAATGTCAGCTCTAAAATGCAGACATGCAGATGTTAATGCCCATGGCATATTGACCATGTTTTATTTAGGAGGCAGTTCTTGCTCCTATAACCAGGCCTTTAATCAAGACCTTGCAATCCCAAGCATGGTTTTCCTTGTGCACTGTGCAGACACAAACCACACAGGACTCCCCTGCACACCACAGTGGGGAAGAAGGTAACAAACTCCTGCCCTGATTGCAGACTCCATGGGCAATCAGATTCCATCTGCCAAGAACTGAATGCAATACAATAAAACCAAAAATAAAGGGAAAGTAAGAGAAGCTGATTTTCATCCATAATTTGAATGACTTTCAGTGAATTCTGAGTGTCAGAAAGAGTCAAACATCCAGCAGAGACAAACAACTAACTCTGGCCTTGAAGAAAAACACAGAGAAGGAAAAAATAATGACCACTGCCAGGACTGCTGAGAGCTAAATCTGAGCTAAATCCCCCCAGGCAATCAGTCCTATTCCAGCTAAGAGATATGGTGCAAGTCAAACTGTAATAAAAGGCACACAGTGGCTGTTGCCTAACTGGGCTTCAAAGTGTCCACAGACAGAGGAATTCCACATGACTCTTAAGCTTTGCTCTAATTGTCACACAGAAATGCCAGGGGATTTTGAGAGGTGGGAGTGTACAAACTGCATGAAGTTCTACCAGGCCAAGTGCAAGGTCCTGCACCTGGGTCGGGGCAATCCCAGGCACAGATACAGGTTGGGGGGAGAATGGATTGAGAACAGTCTGAAAGGAGAAGGACTTGGGGGTGATGGTGGATGAGAAGCTCAGCATGGGTCAGTGATGTGCACTTGCAGCCCAGAAACCAACCCTGTCCTGGGCTGCATCACCAGCAGTGTGGCCAGCAGGGCCAGGGAGGGGATTCTGCCACTCTATTTGGCTCTTGTAAGACCCCACCTGGAGAACTGTGTCCAGTTCTGGAGCCCCCAACATGGGAAGGAGATAGAGCTCATGGATAAAGCCCAGAGAAGGGTGACAAAGGTAATTTGAAGGCTTGAGCACCTCTCCTATGAAGACAGGCTGGGAGAGTTGGGGTGTTCAGCCTGGAGAAGAGAAGGCTCCAGGGAGACCTTAGAGCACCTTCCAGAGCCTGAAGGGGCTCCAGAAAAGCTGGGGAGGTACCTGGGACAAGGACAGGGAGTGAGAGGACAAGGGGGAGTGGATTAAAACTGGAAGGTGGTAGCTTAGGTTAGACATTAGGAGGAAATTCTTTGCTGCGAGACACTGGCCCAGGTTGCCCAGGGAAGCTGTGGCTGCCCCATCCCTGGCAGTGTTGAAGGGCAGGTTGGATGGGGCTTGGAGCAACCTGGGCTGGTGGGAGGTGTCCCTGCCCATGCAGGGGGTTGGGACTAGATGATCTTTAAGGTCCTTCCAAACCAAACCATTCTATGATTCTATGATCTGGGGACTACAAGCAAAAACCTAAGATGAAGGAAGAACCAAAGCTGGAATTTTCCCATGGTGACAAGGGAATTGTCACAGAATCTGTGCTTTCCAGAGCCAGGCAGGACATTGCCCTATTCCGTCTGGAAGACT
>NW_009954547.1:132857-141764 GCF_000747805.2 Chaetura pelagica
GCTTCCCCAGCTCCCTGCTGCTGGATTCCTGCCACCTCTCCAGCACACACAGCCCAGCCCTTCTCAGGCACAATCACTAGATAAGATGACACAGCAAAAATATTTCAGTTGTAGGCAAGGTGTTAAGTCCTTACAAAAGGGCCTGGAAAGTCGTGAGGTTGCCTGAAGGGGCTCTGAACTGAGCTGTGACGTGACCAACAGGCTGACAGAGGGACTGCTCCTACTGCACCACAGCCCACACACCAGCCCAGCTCCAAGCAGGTACCTGATGACAACACCAAAACCACTGTTAGTCACTGAGTATCTGCCAGGGACCACTATAATGCTGGTTATGTGGCAACTGGTGAACTGAGTAACAGGGATGCAGCAGATCAGGTTCTCTGGATTTTCAGAGGCTGGAAGGCTGTACCCCACCATACTATGGCTATCTGATAAATCATGTTTTACTGTCTGCATATAGCAGTCCAGCATCCTGACTGAGGCTGTCCAGAATCTAGTGATCAGCCCCAGGGTGAGCAGGTCATAGAAGTGATACAAAAGAAAAACCAAAACCAACAAACCCTTGACATTCAGTTGGACAAAGAGACAGAGTGAAAAAGTCAAAAGAAAATATTTATTGCTTAAAACTGTCTCTGGTCCTGGGAATGACAAGCAGGAGCTTCCCAGCACCTCAGTCTGCCAGCTCATCTCTCACCAGCACCGGGAAGCGGGTCCCGCCCCCGCAGAGCAGCGTGTGCAGTGCCCGGTACAGCTGCACTGCAGGGGTCCCCAGGGACAGCCTGGGCTCCAGGACAGGCAGGAGCTCTGCCATCATCACCTGGCAGGAGCAAAGAAGACATGTCACCAGAGCCAGCATGCACTTCTCGGATTCCATGAAGTGAAGCGGCTGCATAACAAGTGAAACCCAAGCCGAGTGGGGTGACTAACAGCAGTGCCTGACTGATAGATCCTTCCCTTCCTCATATTTAACAAAGGCAGAGCTATTCACCCTCTGCTCCTGAAGTGCACAAGCAGCCACCCAGTGGTCCCAGAGACACTTGGTGGTGGTTTCCTCCGCTGCAAAGGTGGCCCAGAGCTGGGATGAGATGAGCACTGTGCCAGAAGCTGGAGCTGATGCTGGTTCAGGAGCTCTGCAACCACATTTACCCAGTGCCAAGTTCAGCCCTTCATTCCTGGCTGTTCCTGTCACCTTCCAGTTGGGCCACATTAACACAAGACAGATGGGCAAGCGGCCAGCTCCAAGCCAAAGAGGACAAAGCTGCAGGTGTCCCAGCAGCACAGGCTGCAGGGGATCCCAAAGCTGCCCAGCATCCCCTAACCCAGCCTAGCTCGTGACCTCAGCCCGTGCGCCCAAACCACCCACTGGCCTGTCACAGCAGCAGCACAAAGCTCTGGGATTGGGATGGTGACTTAAACACAGGTGAGCTTCCATTCAAAAGGACAGAAGCTGGCCTTTAGTGCCCCACTCTTGAACTAATACTCAGAAGGACATTTTGTCTGGGATTTATTATTTGTTTTCAGCTGGCATCAGCTGGGGAAGCCTGAGCAGTCTGCACAATAAAAGCCCACACAGCCTATTGGACACACTGCCCTCCCAGGAGAAGAGGGGACAATGAACTGCATGTGCCAGTCACCTCCCTCAAAGCATTTCTCAGTGGTGGAAACAAAGGAAGATCCAAACAGAACAGAGTACAGTGCACCTACAGGAGAGTCCCTTTCCTGTTCTCCATAAACCTCTGCACAGGGACAGGGAAATGGTTGCTGATCTCTGGGAAGAGCTAAGAGCTGCAGATATGAAAGCTCCCTAAGGGGAGAGCTGGCACACGAAGGAGTGCTCTATTGCTCCACTTCCTAAGACAGAGCCCCTTCTCTTTTCCATCTGCCTGGTTTGTTCCTGATGTACAAGAAAAGAGTAAACAGGCCTTTGCCATCAAACACAGGCTAAGAGCCACCAGGACCTTCTCTGAGTCTTGGCATTCCTCCATGGAAGTGCAATGGACAGGCCTGGCCCAGAGATATGTACATCCTGTTCTGGGGGACAGGTCTATCTATACATGTCACCTGTCCCAAGAATTCCACCTCTCTGGCACACTCTGCACAGAGCTGCTTCAAATGCTCAGAGCTCACCCAGGACAAAGTACCTACACAGACACATATGCAGAGGAAACTGAGTCAGACAATGAACCATGAGGCAGCAGATTGGTCACTATTTCGTTTTGGGCAGGTAAAAATCAAGAAACTCACAGCCCATAATCCAGGACTATAGCACTGAAGACCCACATGAAGACAGGCAGTGATCTATCTTCAGGGAGGAGTGCAGCCAGTTACAAGTAACTCTTCCCTGGCTTCCAAAAAATGGTTTTTCCAAAGCCTCTATCATTCTGATCAAGGTTAGGTCCAAGGAGTATATGTGATTTCACAGCTCATTTCTGCCCCTGGCTGCTGTTGGTTGAGAAGAATAAATGATGTCTGTGCAGCAAGTACTCTGCTCAGGCTGGTGGAGGGACTGACCTACCACATTCTTCCAGGCAGCCTCAGAACAGTGAAATCAAGATTAGCAGCAAAGTGGTTTGAGATTTAAAAGGAAAGGAACAGACAGCAGAGGAGTTCACTAGCTGGAGGTCATGCAGGAGAGAATGACAGAGTGAGAGCCCTTATGGGCCTGTAAAGGGCTGCCAAAAGGAGTCTCCGGGCACTACCAACCTCCTACACTGCAAAACTATGGAAGTGTGGCTAAAATAATAATCTTATCAGGAGAGGATCTGACATTTGAAGGTCTCTGCTGTGGCTGCAACAAGAAAACCAGTCCAGTCATCTACAAAGTGAGCAAGGAAGGGGCTTGGACACAGGGTATAAACACAGAAACACCATTGGGAGAGCTTGCTGTGCTGCTGCTCCCCCATCAAGACCCTGTACACCAGT
The DNA here is from genome assembly GCF_000747805.2 of Chaetura pelagica. Lineage (NCBI taxonomy): Eukaryota > Metazoa > Chordata > Aves > Apodiformes > Apodidae > Chaetura > Chaetura pelagica. The sequence goes on from NW_009954547.1 coordinate 135,780, forward strand.
TGTTGCCCCACAAATGCCCTTTTCTTGCCTTACTCCAGGAGCACTAACACTTTTAAAGACTCACCTTTTGTAAGGCAACTTCTTGGTGCAGCATTGACACTTGCAGCTTCAAGGCAAACAGGTCTCTCAGCTCCTGGCAACTGGAATAATAAAGGAGAGGCACAGCCAGCAGGTCTGCACTGTCACACGTCTGTCCCCTGGGAGAAACACAGGCTGGAGAGCAGCTTCCTGCATCCCCAGCAGAGTCTGGGCAGAGCTGGATCTGGGACTCCACAGCTGCCAGGGTGGAAGAATGGACAGGAGGCAGAAATATACAAATTAAGTCTGTACTTACATAATTTGTGATCTACTTATTTTTCCTAGAAATGAATGATGAATGACATCATATTAGTCAGTCTGCTCCTTGCACACAGCACCATCAGGACACCACACACAGCACCATGAGGACACCACACGCAGCACCACCAGGACTTCTTAAGCTGTGCCATAAAGTCTCCCTCACCAGTCCTCCTGAATTGCAGGGGTTAAGTCCCAAGCCTCTCCCAAACACAGATGGGTGGTGAACAAACACCTCAGCTTTGTTTGCCACCAGAGAATTTTACATGCTACATCACCATTAAGGATAACCAGGAAAAGAATCAGGCTGACCCACAATGCTCTGCAGAGAGAGCAAACCACTGCCCCAACACAGCAGGACAACCCTTACCTGACTACAAGACCAGGACTCACCTGCTCGCAGAAGCTGCAGTTTATGCAGACACTGGGAAACTGTGGTTTGCAAACCCTCCAAGGTTAGAAGGCTTTCATACTCTCTTTGCAGAGTGGCCTGGTCTAGAGGAGAAGCAGAAGAAAACCACCAGATATGAGCACATTGAAACCTTCCCCCTTGAAGCCCAGTTTCTAGGGTGGCCTTCGGTTCACCAGCTCTCATTTTGGGCAGAGAAGGCTCCTGTCCCTCGTGTCCAGCACATGCCAAGAGCACAAGTCACATGGAACTGGAACCCACTGAAATCATCCTTGTTTCACTTTCTGCTCCCTCCACCCCCTCTCTTTTTTTCCTCCTTACCTGCACACTCAGCTTTCACATACTGACTGAGAAGGGAGGGGACATCCTGCAAGACTTTTAATTCCTCCTCTATCTCTGCAGGACTGAGGGCCGGTGCCAGTGAACAAAACTGAAACAGCAGCAGCTTAAGGAAGTTTTCACACCACCAGCTCTGTGCCCTGGGCCAGGTTGGCTGCAAACAGGGGTAGAGACAGAGGGCAAGCAGCCTGGGAAGTGGCATTGCAGAGGGAAGGCAAGGAGACCTCAGCTGTGCCTGGCATCTCTGCCTTGTTTGTCTGCATCAAAAGTTTCTGACTGCTCAAGAGCTGCACTGTGAGAAAAACACTTCCTAGAGACCCTGCTTGAACTCCTGTTATTGGAGGCATAACTCTCCCCAGATGACAGCATGCTGCAGATCAACTGCACCACATGCTGAGGGCAGGGGGCAGGAGCTGAGGAAGGATACAGTTCTCTGGATCCTCTCCATGAAACGGTTCCTTGCAGCTGCTGCATCTGCACTTGTTTGGCAGAGACGACATCTCTCCCACGCCCTGAAAATTCAAAAAGGGCAAGAGGTAGGAGTCACACTCCATCGTACCAGACAGTGCTGGCAGTGAACTGCAACACACCAACGTGACTATCAGCATTTCAGCTACATCCTCCTCACCCCTCTCTTTCACAGGTTATTTACAACCCTCCCCCCTCATTGCTGACAGCTGCTTTGAACAACAAGGACAGTCTGCAGAAAGCATTAGGCAGTGCAAAACACTTATGTCATTTCTCACAACTTGTTTTGAGAGGAAGGATTTGCAGCCATCAGAAGAAACTAACAGGTTTCCATAAGCAGAATGTGAACTGGCAGCACGTCACTGATTCTGTTGTATTGCCCTACTTATGTTTTTATCCCATAGGGAACAACAAATCTTCCTTCCTTTCCTGAGGGCTAAGTCATTTGCATTTCTCTACATTTACTCTGCTGGTAAATGCCTACAAGAAGAGGAGGCAGGACAAATTCTCAGCCCAGCTGTTACCACAGCCAGTCCTTCATATGCCAAACTTCCCCAAGACTCTCCAAGTTATTTCTTTTTTTCCACAAAGTAGCTTACTTGGTAAGAAGCAGGACAGCAATGCATCAATATCAGGGACATAAAGCACAGAGGTTTAAGGAGAGCACCAGGAGTAAGCTAGCCAGGACCTTGTCTCAAGAGTCCAGTTTTGAAAAGAAAGTGTGACACAAATAGTAACTCTACCCGAGGTGCATTTTACTTTAAGTTCAGCCTCATCTTCACCAATGCACAGTCACCATAACATCCTTTAAGACTGCTTTAAAGAGCCAGAGCACCCCCCAAAACCTGTCACAAAAAGTGAGAGCCATCAGGAGGAAGCTTAAAATATTTATGCATGACTGTCTAACTCAAGTGTGCATGTGTCTTCTCTCGATCCAAATGGATCTTCTAAATTAGGGTAGGAACTGCAGTTTTCAGGAACATGTTATGCAAAGAAATAGCAAGGTTAATGGAACAGAAAAGAACAGAAGGTGAGAGGCAAGATGCATTCCCACTGGAAGAGATCTTGAGAGCAAAGGTTATTTTCAATCTGTCACCGAGTTGAAAGTAATAATGGAGAGTGTGAAATTACACCAGTGATTAGGATGCCAAAAGGCTCAATTTACAGTGAAAATTAAGGGAATTGAGTCTTTACAACTCGCTGAAGAGCAACTAACAAATTGGTGCCTGATAAATGACAGTTCCAAAGAGGAGGAGGAATTACTGCAGGTGGCACAAGGAGCTACAGCTAGATTTAAGGCTGAGTTTACGCTTAATATCTGGACAAAACACATACTGAGAAATCTGCTGAATTATGGCAAGATTTCTCAAAGGAAATGGTGTGAAATCCTTCCAGAGGACTGGAGAATGGACTAAAGCACCAAGATCACCAAAAATCCAACCACCTGCACATCAGCGCAGTAACACTGTCATTGGCTCTGCTTATGAGAGTTGATGGTCAAGGATAGCCTCTAACAAACACACCCAGGTTGCTTCCAGGCTGGAGAGCTGCCCCAGCACAGCAGCTCAGGTGGGAAACTCCTTCATTGCCCAGCCCAGGCACTCACCCCACGGGGCTTCCTTCCACAAGTATGAGGCATAATCAGACACTTCTGCAGCACTGTTAAACCCACAATTACAGCATCTCAGAACCTTTACAACTCTGGGATTAACAGCACTCTGAAAACGAAAGTTAGCACTAGTGGCTGGGCTAGAGGAACATGAAAACAGGCATCCTCAGGAAGAGCCTTGCAGACACACTGTCTCAGACCACTCCTCCTGCTCCAAGGCCAAGGCCATGTCCCACACACTGGGGGTCAGTGCCTCCCTGTGACCCACAGACCAGCCAGATCTTCCCCATCTGACCCCTCCTCACAGCCCTTAAGCACAGGGTAGTTCTGGGCTGGGCTTACCTGCAGTTCCTGGCATAGGCTTTCCTGTAGGGCAGGGGCAGCTTCAGCTGGCATCTGCAAAACAAGAGAAGCATCAATCCTGACTGCCCATAGAACAGAGGAGGTCTTCAAACAGACCAAAACGCTATTTCCAATGTATTTTAAATTAATTTAGCTGCATTGGAAGATGTCAGCAACCCTAGAGACTGAATCCACCACTGCCTTCAGCCTGTCCTCAAGGAAGGAGGATCAATCGATTCATTTCCACAAGCTGACTTGGGAGAGCTCCTGTATCTGATCACCAGCCCTCAGAGGTTCATCCAAGGGGAGAAAGCCGGGAGCAAAGCCTGACAAGGCAGAGTGAAGACACAGAAACACATTCAGGGAAGCTGATCTATGCAGACATGAACACAAGCAAATCTCCCTGACTCTGCAGACACACCTGAGCACGACAAGGCAGCTGTGCTTAGCACCATATCATGGCCAAAAAAATGGGAAAGAGACTTTCAGCTTCCACTGGGAAGGTGCATCTTAACCCCAAAGAAGAATAATCCCTAACTTGGTACTGCAAAGACATGTAAGTTGGCAGTTATGGCTACAGCCCCGTGCAAACTATGAACACAAGACCGTAGCTGGGATTTTAAGTAAATAAACATTTGAATCCAGATTCTTGTTCCCCCAGCAACTGTCACTCAGTGTCCTGTGTCTCTTCCAACACCACTGGAACAATGATTATTTCCCCCCTGGGCTGAGGATCACTTCTCAACATCTTCCAGTTGCAGGCACATGTCTGACTTGAACTTCACTGTTTCTTTCAAGCAAAGATTACATAGAAAAGAATATAGATTTATTTATTTATTTATTTTTTAACAAAACAGACTGCTCTGAGTCTCAGCAACATCCACTTCATAACTCTTCCTACACCAAACGCTTGAGACAACTGCATTCCAGTCAATACCAATTTGGGTAGTTACACAGGCAGTGTCTTTAAGGTTAAAGGGGTTAGTATTAAATCAAGATACCATCTCTCCAAACAGCATTAGGCATATGAGAGAGAGAGAATTCATGCATTATGTAAAACAAAAAGAATCAATAAGCTATAACAGAAAGAGGTCCCTGAGGAAAACTAAGGCTCAGGAAAGCTCTACAGAGACACCTTTCCAAAACAGTCACAGGGGGCTATGCCATATCAAAAGTCTTAATTAAGGACTTTCAAAGTCCCAGACATCCAACCCTCAACCACAATAAAGGCTTTTAAAGAATCTGAGAAGCAGTGAAATTCAGCTGGGCCCTATAGAGCAGCTGAAGAGACCAGGCTTGGCAGATGTGCTGGTCTGAACAAGCAGAACAAGACAGAGGTGCCCACCACTCAGCACTTACCCCTTTTCCTGCAGGGTGACTGCCCGTGGTGAGGTGCTTCTTCCCAACACACTGTCAGTTGCAGGGTCCTTCTTTCTGTTGGACTCTCCCAGGGGACCACAACTTTTCTTCCCTGCATCAAACAGCTGCCTGTCAGCAGCTACAGAGATCTTTCCCTCAGCTGAATCCCCTGTGGAAGAGCTTTGCTGCTCATTCAGGCCAGATGTCTTTTTGGGTTCAGTTGCAGCACAGGTCTCTCTGTTGCTGGCACTGGTTGATGTCCTATGACTCCTTCCTTGTTTGCAAGCCAGCCCTTTTGAGGAGCTCTTCCCAGCTGTCCTGGGACCTTGAGAAACACATCGGGCTGGGGCTTTCCTTTGTAGTTTTTTCACATCTGGGTCAGTCCTGTAAGGGGCTCTCAGCTGATATGGAGAGGGCTTTTTCAGAGAGGCAGGCTTTTTGTTCACAGCTCTCACCTTTGTGCTCTCAGGAACACCCTCAACAGATGCAGGCACTGGCTGCTCATCAGCATTCTTGGGAGCAGGTCCCTCACCTGCAGTTTTCTCTCCTGTAGCTCCCTGGGACTCTAATGGAGTTTTCAAGATGCTTTTCCTAACTTTCAGTGCCTTCTCTAAAGCCCTGTTCAGCAGCTCCAGCTCCTCCAGCTCCCTTGGTGAAGGCCTGTCCTCTGCAAGAGGAGAAGATGCATCAGAAGGTCCCAACGTGGGTCTTCCCCATTTGTCATTATACACGAACTCAGGCTTCCAGGTCCTACAGAAGGAAACCAATCCCACTGAAGAGTGCAGTGGGCATTTTGGCCACACGACCAGTGACTACACAGAGGATGCAGACAGGGGTTGCTCTGTAGCCCCAGGATGGATGGGGCTGTCACAGGAGGAGACAGTTCTCCCACGCCAACCTCCCCCTCACCCACAAGTGACAATCCCCACATCCCAGTCAGGCCCACAGACACTCCTGGTTCCTGTGGCACGAACACCGAGAGGGAAAGCAGGAGGAAAAGGGGACGGGGTGGTTCAAGAGCAGGGGGAGGTTTCCAAACACATAAATCAACCCCGCCCAGGCCCGGGCCCTGCAGGAGGGGGCAGCGCTCACCGTGTCCCTCGCCGGCCTCTGCCTGCGGCTG
>NW_009954547.1:142303-154809 GCF_000747805.2 Chaetura pelagica
TTGGTGAGGCCACATCTGGAGTATTGTGTCCAGTTCTGGGCCTCTCAGTTCCAGAAGGACAGGGAACTGCTGGGAAGAGCCCAGGGCAGAGCCCCAGAGATGCTGGAGGGAGGGGAACATCTCCCTGCTGAGGAAAGGCTGAGGGAGCTGGGCCTGTTGGGCTTGGAGAAGAGGAGACTGAGGGGCCACCTCATCCATGGGCACAAATCTGTTCAGGGCAGTGTCAGGAGGACAGAGCCAGGCTTTGTGCAGTGATGTCCAGTGACAGGACAAGGGGCACTGGGTGCAAACTGGAGCACAGGAGGTTCCATGGGAATCTCAGGAAGAACTTTCCTGTGAGAGTGACAGAGCCCTGGGCCAGACTGCCCAGAGAGGCTGTGGAGTCTCCTTCTCTGGAGACATTCCAACCCCCCTGGCCACGTTCCTGTGTGATGTGCTCTGGGTGTCCCTGCTCTGGCAGGGGGGTTGGACTAGATGGTCTTTCAAGGTCCCTTCCAACCCCTGGGATTCTGTGATTCTATGATTGTATTTCCTCGAAGCACTTTGCTGTGCCACCCAGGTGGGTCCCCCTGAGAGGCACAGCCCACCCGTGTTCCCCCAGGACCTGCTGGAATGGGAGCTGGGCCCTCATGGGGCTGTGCTGAGGGATCAGACAGCTCTTCGGGTTGGAAGGGACCTTCACTATCACCTAGTTCCAGCCCCCCCTGATTTTGTGATTTGTCTGTGGCCACATGAGCATAGACTTGAAGCAAAAATTTCTGAGCTTTGGAAGCTCAGAACCCCCTGCTTTCTAACACTCCTCAGCGCAGTGGGAGGCTGGGCTGGGTAAGGATTCTGAGACAAGACCCAATAACAACAAACAAGCTGTTACTGAGCAGGGATTCTTTATTGCAGTGCTGGGGATTCTCCACCATGAGTGCTCCAACCAGTTAGTGAAACACTCCAACTAATATACACCAAAAACATGCATATTTGGTTTTATGTCAATGAGCTCCCAGAATTCTTTTACATAATCATTTCATTTCCTGGAATTGGCTGTCTTTGTACTTATGCATGCTCGAGGGTCTCCTGGAGGGGGTCTTTGTTGATTCTAGTCCTTTGTCCTGTCTCCCATCCTGGTCCTGTCTCCAGTCTCCTGCTGGTAGATGGCCCAGGTGGGTCAGAGTCCACATAAATGTTGCCTGTAGGCGCCACAGGGTCTTAGAAGACTTAATGTTATCACAACCTACAGGATGCTTGGCATAGTTGACTGCTGTTTTCACAAAGCACCTTGTTTTAAAAGCGACCCTTAGTATGGCAAATTCATTATTTTAGTAAACTTTTATTAGGCTATATTTCTATTGAATTTACTAACGAATATCCTATGATGTATCAGACTCTTGGAAAGAAAAAGATGAGACTTCCAGGTCACTCACAGAGACAGGATTTAAAAACCCCTTCTAAAACATTACAAACATACCAATAAAATCATGGAGCTGATCACACAGCACACCGTGGGTTTCTGTGGTCAACATCACAACCTACTTGGAGGTGTCATTCACACATTTGGCATGTGTGAAGAATGTTGTTTTTTTTTCTTTTAACGGATTTTGCAACAGCATCAGAAAATTAGGCTGTTCCCTCTCTGGCACGTGTCTCACAAATAAGTGTGAGTTCGCTCTCAAAATACTGTTAATGATCTTACATTACATTAATAATGATCTTACATTACATTACATTACATTACAGGGCATGAGCTAAGGCAGAGTCCAGCCTGCTCTTCCGTGCCTACGTGAGCTCAGCAGGGATAACAGGAGAATCCAACACCCGGAAAATACTTCAATCAGCACCCTCAGCAGCTGTGATGTGAGTCCCCCAGGAGCACAGCAGTAGGACAAGAAGGGCTCACTTTGGGACAGCCACTTCTCTAAGTCAACTGCTTTTTCCTTCTGCAAGGTTCCCACTGGATTTGCCTGTTGGACAAATAGAGACTTGATTCAGAAAATCTGTATGTGCTACAATACCACTTTGGAGTAAACAACAAGTGGTCCTTAAGATGTGTTTGGCTGAATAGGTTTCTTCATCTTGACTCCAAGCTTGTGAAACTTGCTGTGTTTCCCTTCTTTTGGCAGAATTATCACTGTGGGTTTCTCCTGACAAGATTTCAAAGCCTGTCTCACCTGAGCTGTCCCAGAGGAGTCTTTCCTCATCACAGGAAAGATATGTAATTGTTGGAGAGGATCCAGAGAAGGGCCACAAAGATGATCAAAGACCTTGAGCACCTCTGGTATGAAGACAGGCTGAGAGACTTGGGACTATTCAGCTGGGAGAAAAGGCTCTGGGGAGACCTTAGAGCACCTTCCAGTGCCTGAAGAGGCTCCAGGAAAGCTGGGGAGGGACTTTTCATCAGAGAAGATAGTGATAGGACAAGGGGTCATGGTTTTAAACTGGAAGTGGGGAGATTTAGGTTAGACATCAGGAGGAAATTCACCTCCATGAGGGTAGGATGCACTGGAACAAGTTGCCCAGGGGGGATGTCCCCTCCCTGGAGGTGTTGAAGGGCCGGCTGGATGAAGCTTGTGCAGCCTGGACTGGTGGGAGCTGTCCCTGCCCATGCAGGGGGTTTGGAACCTGCTGATCCTTCAGGTCCCTTCCAACCAAACCGTTCCATGATTCTATGACAGTGCAGCCTGGTACGTGGTGGCTGCACAGCTTGGGGTGGTTTGGTTCTCTGCTAGGTGGGCTGGGCAGGAGGTGCTGTTTGAGTGCTGGGTGCGGCTGCTGCTGCTGCTCCTCCTGCTGCTGCTGCTGCTGCGGGCGACGCGGCAGTTCCAGACCTCGTCAGGCACCTGGATGCTGTTGACATTTAAGCAATTAAAACCAATCAAAAGGAGGATCAGACTGCTGAGAAGTCACCCGAGGCCTGAAGCCCGCTGGAGCGCTGCTACTGGTTTGTTGGCTTTTGTATCAAGTGTCTGTGGTTTAGAGGTGCCCAAAAAAGGAAGACCCCTGAAACCCAAGAAATCTTTTGGATTTGAGATGAACTGGGCATGTGACCCCTCCCGAGCCTCTGGTTTTGCACAGGCAATTGGATTCCTACTGATGGACAAGAAAACTTTAATCCAGGCCCTCTGTTGTTAACCTGCACCTCAGTGGGAAGAAGGACACGGGACCTGTGCTGCCTCTGAGTCAAGAGGAAGGTTAGGCAGGTGCTGCTGCCACCACAAAATTAGGAGGGGCAGCATGAGGGAGGGTGGAGAGGACAAGACTGGCTGCCCCACCCCAGCAAAGGCTGCACCAGTTCAGGTGTGGAGCAAAACCATGGCAGAAGAGTTGGGGTGAGGTGATAATTAGCAGGTGGATAGCAGAAACTTTCTGATGGAGATAAAACCACTCCAGTGCTGACACTTGGGGCTCAAAACATTGGGCTACATTGGACATACCAGAATGTCTGCTGCAGGAACTCCCTCCCTGCAGATGATGTCTCTCTCCCACTTCCATCCACACCTCCTGCTGCTTCACCTTCTGGTGGGTCTTGCAACTAGGCAGCTTCTGGGCAAACCAGCTGACACCTTCTAGTGTGGGTGGTTGGCTTTCCAGTGCATCATCTGGCAAACCCAGCTGAGGAAGAGAAACCAAGGTATTTGTATCTGATTCTTTTCCCTGGCAGCAGCTCATGCTAGAAGGGGTAAATGGAACAAAGAGCCAACAAAGTGCAGCAAGGACCCAGCTCAGACCTGGTCTGGCACAGTTGGCAAAGGAGACATTTATCTTGGATTTTAAGCCAACAGAGTCTGAACTATGCTTCTGCTTCATGACATTGCTTGCTGGGAGCAAATTAGGTACCATGACATGGCACACAAGCTAAGTAACATTCAAGCTGGTGAAAATCACTACTTAAAGATTTATTTACAAAAGAGATGCAGGTTAAATACCTGTGCAGTGTACAAGTGGCAGCTGCTGGTAGTCACAGCTCTGCCACCTGTCATTTCAGTACCTGCAGTGACAAGGCATTTCACATGGCTGAGATGCAGGGGAAGTCACTGTGTCAGCACCCATTGCTTAGGCTGATGGGTGACAGGTGATATTCTGCAATTCATATTTCTTCTTCGCTGAGAACCCAACAGCCAGATACCTGGAGGCTAATAAATACACCTGTCCCTGCACTCAGATCTCCTGCTGGGTGCCTACAGGTCTGTTAAAACTCAGCCCTTAGTCCATCATGGTAGGACTCCCTAGGGTAAAATTCAAGTAGGCATCACATTTCAATGAACACCAAGAAGAAGAAGCAGCAGCAGGAGATAAACTTAATCACTTAAGCCTACCCACACTTTTAAAATTATAGTCCATAAGCTGTGCTCCTCCTGTGTGCTGCCCATGGAGACCAGGGCTACCTGCTGACGTGGGAAAACCCTTCCTGGGAAAACCTACCCAGACCAGGGTAATGTTCTATAAACACTCTTCAGGTTCTGGGGAGATACCTTAAAGACCAAGGAACTGAGTCATGCTCTCCTGTGGGTCCCAAATCATTCTTGTTCGAGCCAAGAAAGAGAAAAACCTTCCAATTATTCCATTGTAAACCTGAGGATGTTGCTGAGCTGCTGGAAAAATACATAAATACCCCCAGTTCCTTCTTCAGCTCTTGTGATTTCTTTGGAGCAACGAGTCCAGGCAGCTAATCTGTGGGAAATACAGGTTATAAATAGCTTCTCAGACCCTGTGTCTTGCTGCAGCCGAAATTCCTGCAGAATTCACGTGGCTAACAGCAAGATGAGTTGGGAGGGGGATGTGATATGTCCTGGAGAGGATGTCTTGTGGCGTGTGGCAGCTGGAATGAAGGGTGTCAGTGTCTGTTGGGCATGTTGATCTAGTGGGGGCACCCAGTGGGTGCTGTCACCAGCTGGAAGATCCTAAGCTGCAGGTCACAAGGCACATGAGTTTATAAAATCAGTAAAACATCAACTTTGTAAACTGGGTAGGTGAAAAATGCTGACAGCAGGGACACTCTTACAGGGAAATACTCTGCGTTCTCACCTTCTTCCTGAACTGGAGGTTACGTTTGTTTCTGAGTCGTCCTTAGAGCAGGGAGGAGCAAAGTCATGTGTGTGTGAAACCATGAAACAGATGGGGCTACAGTATCTATCGAAGTTGGAAAAGAGTACAGCTGAGGTGGGAAGGTTCAGAAAGAAAAGGGAAGGTCTTTCCAAATGTGGTCTCCTGAGGCACAAGTGTCTGTACACCAGGTTGGAGCCTGTGTTAGGGGAAAACCCAGTCTGGGGAATGCAGCTGGATTGCTCTGCTTTCCAGTACCTCGGGCTCCAGCAGCCCTTGCTCTCTCCCAGCTGACGGGATGAGCTTTGTTCCAGAGGCTCTGCCTTCAGTGCTGGAGCACAGCACAGGGAGGGGAGGATCTGCTGTCCCCTGAGACTTCCCACCAACAGCAGAGACTGAAACTCTGGCCTGTGAGGTGGGTGATCTCTGCTCAGGCTGTGCAGATCCAGGACAGCTCTCCAGAGATCCTCTTTGGCCATGTGGGTGGAAGGAAGTGAGGGACTGTGGTTTTGGGGGAAAACACTGTTTCAGCAAAGAGAGCTGTGTTGTGGAGTGAGACAGGGACAGGAAAAGCTACCAACCTGGAGATTTGGCCAGGGTGTTTGGAAAACATCTGCAGCAATTCATCACACAGCCCCTGCGAACACCATGTGCAGGAGTGTCCTGCTTCTGGGTTACTCTGCCAGTGTTTTTTTCTGACATGCTGCAGTAACAACTGGGTCTTTTCTCTTATGTCCTGGTAGAAAATGATGCATTTAACACATGCAGGTCCCCATCTAACCAGGCCAGTGGTTTGCATGCCACATGGGAAGCTGTGGATTAATCCCCCACTTGGGGAGTGAATGTGTTAAAGATCATCACATTAACACATCTGCAAAATCCTGGATCCAAGCTGAGGTCTTGGTTCACACCAAATGAAAGCAATGTCCCTTGGAGCTGTCAGAGAAGGAAAGGGTCTTATCCAGTTGTTTGTAGAGAGTCCCCAAATTGCTGAGGTTTATTTATGGGGCTGGTTTGCCCTCAAGGCTTCTCACTACCTGATTTACAATCTGGGAAAATGCAGCCAAATGGAAACCTGATGGGTCCTTCCTTTTCCTCCTGATCGTCTCACAGCCTGGGCTCTTGTGACAAGGAGGGGATGGGGCTCCTGTGGGACCCACTGACCAGGGCTTCTCCTGCTGAGGACTCCTGCACTGGGGCTTAAGATAGTGTTGGGCAGACTGCTGAAATGCCTGCAGTAAATTCATCAGGGTTATCACTAATGCCATGGTCATCCACGCCTCCCCAGACATCACTGCCTTGGGTGAGAGACTCTCCTGCACCAGCACTGCTGCTTGCAAAGGGCACTCACTGCAGCTGGGCTCTGGGAGGGCCCCAGCAGACCTGATTCCCTCAAAGTGAACTTCTTCTTCACCCAGTTCATGTTTCTGTGCTGGAAAGTCTTAAACAATCCTATCAGAGAGTGTTGTGGGATTTGCATGACCACTTGATGCTCTGAGTGCTTGCACACTAGCAGTGAATTCCTTGGGATGTGCAGCTCGCAGGGATGGGGGATGAACTGGGCTCGTTGCCACTGGAGGCTGCAGATGCCAAAGGTTGCATGGGTTAAAAGGACAGAAAAAGAAGCTATTAGCAAAACTCACGGGGGAAAAAAACATCAATAAGAATGAAATGCAAAGATCTAAGCTCTGGGGAAGAAGGTCTCTTGTCCACAGTCTGGGCTTGGATGTGACCCCAAATCTCTGTCATCAGTGAGCTGAGGCTCTGCCTGATGCTGAGTTTGAGCCTGAGCCCCATGGAGGATGGAGAGGAGCAAGGGTCAAAGACAAATCTTTTCCTATTTCTCAGAATTACTGGTAGTGTATGACAAATTTATTTTCTCATCTGTCTTTGTAATACTGATGGATAAAGGTTAAAATGCTGCTGAACTCTTCGCTTATTAGAGGAAGTTCAAACATGAGGCTTATGTACCTCAGAGAGGCAAGGCTTTCCAGCCTAATCCATGTACATTTATTCCCAAATGTCTTCCTTACAGTTGAAGAAAGGTCCTGTCTTTTCCCATCTCAAGATATTTGTGGGCAGGACAGTGGGGGTTGTTTTGCTGTACTTGTTTGGGAAGTGTCTGTGCAGTGGGATGGAGGAGAGCACAGGTTGGCTCAGCCCAGCCATCCTGCTGCCCCTGCCAGCTCTGCAGGCATCAGGCTGTGGAGCCTGAAGGAGGAGACCCCCCTTCTGCCCAGAACCAGCAACTGGTCAAACTGGGTGCTGCTGTAGCAGCTCTCTGTGGCTCTTGCCCAAACACTCCTATATCCACATAAACAGAGGTCCACACAGGGTCTATTCTGGTGGCAGAGAAAGGACAATAATCCATAGCTTTATTGCTTTTCCTAATTGCTCTTCTATTATTTTCCCTATTTAGGTAACAATTAGGAGATAGAGGAGAAGGGAAATGCCAGTTCTGAGTCTGTTGTGTGGTGACTGATGCTAGAAGAGGTTGCAGTAATATATTTAGATTCTAACAGAGTCTTCTGGGCAAAACTGATTGAGACAGGCTGTATATGAAAGCTAATGATGGAAAGACTGCATCAGGTGGAGGAAGGTATTTAAGCTTCTACAAACATCACTGCCAGATTAAGGTCTGGTTAATCAATTCAGACTAATGTCAGATTAACATGATGTTCTTTGCTGCTGATCTCAGACAAGACCTTTCAGCTCCAGACCATCACATCATCTGTTGCATAGGTAGGAGCACTTGATGAGCTCCATCCTGTTCCCTGTGGGCAACAATCACACTGGAATGGAGCTTGTTGTTTTCCTTTATTCAGTTTCAACTTCCTCTTCTAGAATTCAAGAATTACTGCAAGAACCTGTGAGCTGGAAATCTCCTTTTCATTACTCCTGAACTTGACTTAAGACTTAAGACCGAGTTTTACAAGGCACTTTCAGACAGAAAGGCTTCCACATTCAGCTGTCCGTTTTTCATCTCTCTGAATGCATTCAGCTGAAACCAAGCTTCACAGCAAGGATTTTGAAATGCTCCAGACATGCAAACAAGTGCAGAACATCTCTGAAAGGACTTCTGCTATCTACTCGTATCACACACTCAGTTTCTTGCTCACTCATCTGCTAGGAGCACATCCTTGCATCCACTGGTGATGTCTATGCTAGAATAACCTTCCACTTCTCATCTTGGTTGGCAAGGTCAGTGTTATCAGTCAGCACCAGCTCTCAGATTTATTCACAAAAATGTTAATTGTTTTGGATGTCAGAGGAATGTAAATTCCTTTATTGTATCATCCTTTCAATGCCTCAACTCTGGAAAAACAATAGTGGTGGGCACCTACAGCATCTTGGAAGGCTCATTGTTTCTATACCATATCATCTGCCAGGGGCAGTAAACATCCACCTCTGGAACAGCTTGCCACTCACACTGTAGTATCACCACCAAGTAGAGACAGAAACTCCAGCCACCAGGAGAGGCAGTTGTTAGTCTTACCAGTCTGCAGATGAAAAAGTTACTTCTGTTCTCCTTTGTACTTTGAAGCAAGTACTGATTAAGAACCATCAGAGGAGCTGTCTTGCAATCAGCAGCTATAGTTTTCACAAGTAAGCTTTTTTCTTTATTTAAGAGACTCAGGGACTCTTTCAGAGACTTCTAATTTCCCCAGGAAATCTGGTCATGCTCTGCACTCTGGAAGACCATAGCATCTTCAAACAGGTTCTGTTCTAAACACATTCAATCATTCAGTTCCAGTAGGCATCACCACATCCGTGTTGCACCTGGCTGCAAAAACACATGGCAAATTCCCCGTTAACTTGGTATTGATATTTATTAGGGTTGAACCCAGCCTAGACCTGAATGAGGAAGGGTCTGGCCCAGCTCATTTGAGGGGAAGACTGACATCAGTGCAGAACTTTTAATAGGGTAGTTGAGGAGGTCTCCAAACCCCTGCTGCCCCCAGGAAATCAGCCTGTACTTTACCACCCCTCTTTTCAGGTTTTATCTCCATCTCGAACTGACAGAGGGGACAACAGGGAGTTGTTGAGTGGCCATGGCCTCCAGTCAAATTCAAAAGCCCCAGATAAGGGGCTGATTCTGACTGTGGTGATGTGGTTTGTCTGGGAAGATGTTTCCCTGGCAATTAAATCCCCTGGGAAAAGACTGTGGTCTTCTGTGAGCTGGGACAGAACATGGAAGGACTGTATGAGAGCTATTAGAAGCTGGAAGCCCTATTTTTTATTTTCTCTGTGTTGGCTGAAGTTAGCAGGAATTGAAGGGATAATAGAGGGCTCTTCTCCTGGGGCAGGAGAGGTGGAGTGTTGCATGTGGGTGCCTGTTGTTTTCTGGAGAAGCTGCCCTGTCCCTGCAAGACACACAAGGTCTCAGTGGTGTGTTCAGAAACTCTTTGCACAGCCTGTGCTTGGGGCGTTTGCTCATCTGGGTCTGTTGGTCCATTCTAGTCCTCACATGGCTGAAGAGCTACCTTAGCCTGCAGGGACCTGGAGAGCAGGAGGGCTCAAGGCAACGTGGGAGTCCAGAAAGGGGGGGTTAAGCATCTAAGTGTTGGGGGCCATTTATAAGTGAACCTGGGGGAGCAAGTAGCTCAAGCATAATCTGAGAGTCTGTTGCCTGACAAGAAATTCAGAGTATCAGGACCAAAGATCTGCCTGGGTTTTGATGTATCCAAGACTTGCAGGGGATTCAGTGGCTCTCATGCCTCCTTCCTCTGAGGCAGGAATCTCCCAAGCCAATCTCAGGATTGCCCCCTTTCCTGGAGCAGACTCCACCTTGCTCCTGTTGACACAAGACCATTCCATCCCCACCAGCAGTGTGCCAGACCTCTCTGGGAGCCTGGCCAAGGCTGGGCCGTGCCTGCCAGCAGGAGAACCTCAAAAGCCCAGTGCCCATGGAGGGATGGTCTCATAGCCCTGTGAGCCCCTCTGGAGCACACCACAGGTCCACGTGCCAGGCAATGGGGTGCAGGCTCCTGGGAACTGCAGAAAAACTCTTCTTCTTGGGAAGGAGGGACACTGGGTTGAGTTTAGGCTGTATTTGTGCTGCAGATCATGAGATAGCTTAGCTCTCATGAGCTGTTTTTCATTAATCTGAACTGGATTTTTTGGATGTTAGGTTAATTGCCCTCCCCAGAAAGCATGGGTCTTTGATCAGTGCTTCACAAAGCAAGTACCATCCATTGCTGCATCTTGTGTCAGCTCATTAGGAGTTGCCTTCATGACAAACCATGCTTGTCAGCTGGGTCTGAGCTCCTGGACCTCACAGTAAGACAAGCAGAAAGATAAGGCTTTTGTAGCCAGGTCTCAAACCATAGTCAGTTTATAGGAAGGAGGCCTTGTAACGAAGGTGCAGTCCCTGAGCAGAAGATAAAGCCCAGAAGCTGTTCCAGAAGTAAGGCAGGTGTATCAAACAGGAGGTTTTTTGGGTCACTGTCTCACCTACGACCCCAGGCAGGGACTGATGTCTGAAGAATGATAGACAACAGTGCATGTGCACCAGGCTTTCTGCAGCAGTCCTGCCAGGGCAGGGCTTGGCCTCATGGGTGCAAAGTGTCAGTGTGGAAGGTAGTGCTGGTAGCCTTGTTCACACGCTGCTCAGTGATTTAAAGCATGGTGGGTGTCCTGACCCTGAACAAGCAGCCCACTCCAGAAGGCTGCTGCCCATGGGGCTGCCCTGCTATCACAGGATGATTGCTCTTCATAAGCCTATAGGGAACTGGGAATGAGAGACTTTCAGCATTAGCTATGGCTCATTTTTCTGGTAGCCCACTGTTTCACAGGTGGCTGAGAGCTGCCTGGAGAGACGTTAAAAGCCCCTTTGTCCTTCTGTGTGGAGAGGTGATCTAAAATAGGAAGAGTGCAGTGCAGACACACAGGACACCGTGACTTTGCAACACTTGGGACAACAAAGTCATCACTGCTACAAATCCATTAAGCCCATCTGTATTTCCTAGTTTCCTTCCACTTGTCCTGAGTCCTCTGCACCTGCAGGGCAGTCCCATGCCAGTGGGAGCAAAGTGCCCCAAGAAGTTCTGTGAGGTGCAACCAGAGTAAGGTGTTTCAGTCCCCCTTCTTCACACGCTGTGATCTCTTAGTGCACAAGCAGGTGTGGGTCAGGCCCTGTGCTCTGTGCTGTGCTTGCAGGCCCAGCCTGAGCCCCCTGAAGAGCCACTTCTACCCCACAAGCCTCTCCTGGCTCTGATGCTGCACATCAAGGGCTCTCTGGATTGAGAAGGGAAAGGGTTTTTCCTTCCTTATTCAGAACGTGCCGAGTTTTGGCTTGGGAGCTCAGCTCATACCACAGTTCTTCTGCCAGATGTGGGCCTATCATGAGGTTTTTTTCTGTTTAATCATACAAAGAAAAATGTACTTGCCTTTTCCAGAAGATATTTTCACTGCAAAATCTCCTTCTTAGTCCTAGAATACATTTTCCCCCTTACTTAATGATGTGTTTTATTTTGTGTGCTTATGTTTTGCCAAATATGAAGTGTGAGGATGATACTGTTTTGGAGACAGACTGATGAGGCCCTGCTGTTCCCAGCCCAAAGGTTAATGCTAATGCAGGGTTTTGCAGGATGCTCCTTGGGCAGCACATCAGCATGTTTATCTCTGAGGGCTTCTGGGCAGCTCAGCTGGTAAATCAGAGGAGTCTTAACCTCCAAATCACCAGGCAAAGCCTGACATTAGAGGCACTGCCAATGAAAGGCAGTTGCACAAGCCTCCTGGGCTGGCAGCAGAAGCTACTTAAACAAATTGTCACAGTTTGAGTGTTCTTAGACTTTTTAAACTCAAATGAGATGTTCTGTGGCCCTGCAGCACGGCAGGTGGGGGTGCACAAAACACCAACAGGAGGAAGATGGCAAATTCAAGCAGTTCCCTGCCTGAATTTAACAGAGGGGTATACAGCATGTTCCAGACTTGTCCAGGAAGGCACCATGTGGGTGCCCTGCAGGTCCCATCCCACCCTGCAGTGTCTGTGCAGCTGGCCAGCATGCTGGGATGGTCCTGTCTGGGGCAGAGAGAACTGAGGGCAATGACTGGGCAGACCCAACTTTTGGGGTGGCTGAAGGGACTGCAGAAAGAGGGCCTGACCCTGCTTCCATTTGTATCCTGTAGATTGGTCTAGGGTAACACAGCAGCAAGTGAGCTGCAGCTTGCTGTGTGCCAGCAGAGTGGCACTGCCTCCCTGATCTTGGTGCTGGGGACAGGGGTCTGACAGCAGGGTGGGTGAAAGACCCACTCCACGTGGTGCTGGCACACGAGGGATCACAGAATCAGAGAATTACTGAGGCTAGAAAAGATCTCTGAGATCATCAAGTCCAGCCCATGACCAACACCACCACATCAGCCATGGCACTAAGTGCCACCTCCAGCCTTTCCTTGAATACCTCCAGGGTTGGTGCCTCCACCACTCCCCTGGGCAGTCCATTCCAATGTCTGATCACCCTTTCCATGAGGAA
>NW_009954547.1:156076-157339 GCF_000747805.2 Chaetura pelagica
TAAACCTCCCCTGGAGCAGCTTCAGGCCAGGCCCTCTCCTCCTGTCACTGGTTGCCTGGCAGAAGAGCCCAATCCCCACCTGAGCACAACCTCCCTTCAGGTGGTTGGAGAGAGTGAGAAGGTCCCCCCTGAGTATCCTCCAGGCTAACCAACCCCAGCTCCCTCTTTATCAGACTTTCCCTCCAGTCCTTTCACCAGCCTTGTTGTCTCTTCTGGATCTGCTCCAGCAGCTCAAGATCCTTCTTGCAGTGAGGGGCCCAGAACTGGACACAGGACTTGAGGTGAAGCCTCCCCAGTGCTGAGCACAGGGGGGGAATCACATCCCTGCTCCTGCTGGCCACATCATTCCTGATACAAGCCAGGATGTCATTGGCCTTTGGGCCACCTGGGCACACTGGGGGCTCATGTTCAACTTGTTGTCAACCAGTGCTCCCAGTTCCCTCTGCTGGGCTGCTCTTCAGCCACTCCTCCCCAGCCTGAAGCTCTGCAGGGGGTTAATGTGGCTGTTAATGTGGCCATGGGCAGCCCCTCAGCACGCAGAGGGGCACAAAAGCTTTTGCTCCAATCCCACCAGAGCTTTCTGCCCCTTGTCCTGCCCTGGGCTTGCAGGTTCCTCCAGCATTGTGGCAGGTTGCAGGTGGGCTGTGTCTGGCTGCAGGCAGGGGGCACAGAGGGGCTGCGGGCAGGGGGTGTCTGTGCTGCTTCGGGCAGGGGGTGCAGAGGGGCTGGGGGCTGCAGCTGAGGAGCATCATCAGCTCCAGCTGCACCAGCACTGAAAAGCAGAGCTGGGACAGGGAGGAGAAGTGACCAGCAAAAACTGAGAGACCACGGGCAAGAGTAACAGCTCTCCAGGAGGATTTTGTAGCGATGGAAAAGTGATGCTGAAATAAGCAAAATATTTCGGGGAAAAACCGTAGCTCTGTGATCCTCCGGGCTTTCCCAGAAGGCTTTCCCAGGCCCTCGGGGCTGGCGAGTTGCTCGGCTGTGCGGGATTCCCTGGCACCCGAGCCTGCCGAGCTGTGCGTGCTGCCCGCGCCCCGCAGCGCCCCGCATCCTCCGCGTGCTCAGCAGCGCTGCTTTCCCAGCATGGGAAAGGCACAGCGATCTCAGGACAGCCCTTCGCTTTTTCCAGGCTTCCTGCTCTAGCACGTGCCTCCTGATTTGGAGCAGATTAGAGCATTTACCTCCTGAAGAGCTCCCAGCAGCGCGGGGCAGGTTTTCCCAGGCATCCTGCCCCAGGCAGCGCGCTCTGCCCCCCTGCCT
>NW_009954547.1:160099-167778 GCF_000747805.2 Chaetura pelagica
CCCCCAGCAGCAGGACCCCCCCGTGCTGCCCACCCCGGTTACCAACCCCCTCCTGCCTTTTCCTCGCGCGGCTTTTTTTTGTGTGGGTGTTTTTCTCTCGCTCCCCCCGTTTCCCCCGGAGCAGCTCCCGGGCCGGGCAGGCGCTCCCGGCGGGCCGGGATTACTTCATGCTCTTGCAATGCTGTTTTGCTGTTGGGTTTCAGTCCTTTCCCGTCGCTGCGCTGCCCCCGGAACCTCTCGGTGTTCTGACCCAGCTCCTCGCTGCTGAGGGGGGTTTGGCTTCGGAGGAGCTTGGCTCTTTGGAGCCGGCAGGTCCCGCAGGGAATCCCGCGTCGCTCTGTGCCCGGAGGGTTCCTCACCCGGCAGGTTAACCCCGCCACTAGGGCTTTTTCTTTCGTTTCGAGGATGTTTCTGTAGGAGATGGGGGATGCAGGGAGGGGACGGTGCTGTGCTCGGTTTGCTGGCACCGGGCTGTTTTCTGCCTCCCAGGGAGGGAGGGGTCCTGGCTCCTGCAGCCCCGGTTCATCCCGGTGTGGAGCAGCTCTGGGCTGAGACTGTTTTCCTCTTCTGGTGCTGAAAGGTGGGTTTCCTCAGTGTCTGAGAATGGAGGAACAAGAGAAGTTCTCACGCAGGTGCCGTTGCAAGGCAACCAGCCAAACCAGCAGCAATGGCTTTCCTAAGAACACGGGTTTCTAGGTGTGTTCCTTGGAAAGCTGATCCTTGGATACGAGCAAGAAGTGATGGGTCTTTTTCAAGAAGAAAGGCTGAGGAGGTGAGCCCTGGATGTTGACTCCTTTAGGCCAGGAGCCACCAGGGTGCTAAAAGGTGGGGATGAACAACCTGGGGCTGTTCTTTGGGCTGGCTGGGTGCATGTTTGCCTTGCTGAAAAGTGGGGAAGCAAACTGTGTGTGTGGCTCATGCTCAGCTTCCCCTGCAGGGTCCCCCTCCAAAGGGGATGCAGAGCCTGGTGCTCAGGAGCAGCTTGCTTATCCTCCCTGCCTTTCCCCTGCAGGTACTTCTTTTTTTGCTCTTAACTAACAATTACAGCAGTAAAATAGGGAGGGAGCTATTTGTCTTCCTTCTTTATTGTAAATATTTTACATGTCAAACAGTAACCCTCAAAATAATTAAAACCAAGGAGAGGTGCTTTGTACATCTTAAACCTGGGCTTCCCCTGATGGTATCATCCCCTGGGGTGGGGATGCCTGCTTTACTTGCCTGAATTAATTGTATTGCAGTACTAAAGAACTCCCATGTGGTCCCTGGACCTCATCCTGCATTTTGAGGAGTTCAGGACTTGCTGAGAAGCTGCTTCTCTTCCCTGAAAGGCAGTGCTGTTAGGTGGGAAATTTCATATCCCAGCCTGTCTTGGGAACTTGTAAGTTGACCCCTACCAAAGGGAGTCTTGGTTTTTAAAGTTACTTGTATCATCTAAAGTTACAAAAACTTGGTATTTCTCATAACAGTTGCATGAATGAGCTTATGTCCTTCCTTCTCCCCTTCTGCTAAGCAAAATTCCACATCTCTTTTGATGCTGACAACAACTGTTCAAGTGCTTCCCAGACCCAGGGCACCTACAGACTGTGTTTGCCCCCTGGAGCAGTGTCAGTCTTGGATGGTCTTCTTCAGTGCAGGGAGAGGGGATGGAGGTGAAGGGATTGGTGAGGTTGCTGCTTGCTGCAGAAGGGCCTTTGCCTCTGCAAGGGAAGCGTTGCAATCCTGGTGCCTCCTCCTGGAGAACAGCTTCTTTGGGCATGAGGCACCTCCTGCCCCAAGCCCTGCAAGGAGCTGTCATCATTTCCTTGAAGTGGCATCTGCTGTGACCTTAGCAAGGAGCAAGTTGCACTCTTGGTGTTCACCTGGGTGACAACTTGGGTGACAACGTGTATCCTGTGTTCCTATGGGGTAATTAAATCAGTGGTCAGGAAAAGGTGAGATGTTATCCTCAGCGTGGCAGTTGTTATGGTGATAGACCTTTTAATTATCAACCCTTTAACTCCAGCAAGTCATAACTTGAGAGCAAACACTCTTGTTAGCTTAAAGGATTTAATTTTGTTATGAGGGCAAACGATTGTCATTTGCACAGAGCTCAGCCACAGCAATTGTCTTTTCCTTGTGCTCCACTTCACAGCATTGTTAGCACTGGGAATTGTGGGGCAGAGCAGGGGTTGGCAGCTCATGCTGCTCCACTCCCCTCCAAGCACTGGAAGGGACAGTGTGGCTGGGAAACCCGGGCAGCTGGAAGTACAACTGCAGGGGATGTCACTTGTGGTGGGGAGCTGAGCCAAAGTGTAACTGAGAGCCCTGTCTGTCCCAGCAGTGGGAGCTGGCAGGGCCTGGGGACACCCTTTGGTGGCTGCTCTCTGGCTGCCACAGCACTGGGGGCAGCCACAGCCACCACTCCTGGGAAGGAAGGAGAAATGTGTGTTGGCTGCTCCAGCCGTGCTGGGCTGAGCTCGATGTGCTGGGGCAGCCAGGGCTGTGCTCAGCGTGGGGTGGAGTTGCTCCTCCTTCCAGCCTGCATCCTCTCCAGGCTGTTCTTGCCCTTTCCTTCTGACTTTCTTCATCCCTGCCTCAATGCTGAGGTGTTAAATGCCATCTTTGCGGTCAGCTGGGGCAGGTGAGAGATGCTGGGTCCTGCTGAGGCTGTTTAATGGCACAGCCTGATTGCTGGGGCTGCAGGCTCTACAGCAGGAAGGGACAAGTGACAGATGCCGTGGCTCTGGGCAGCCCCATGGTCGTGCTGCTGCTTTCTTGTATCCCTGTGTCTGTTTGCTCAGCAAACACTTCTGAAATCTCCTGCTATTTTATGTGATTGTCTCAAAACCACAGTTATCTGTGTGTCATTGGGTCAGAATCATGAAACGTCTGGAGTTGGAAGGGACCTCTGAAGCTCCTCCAGTCCAACCCCCCTGCCAGAGCAGGACCAAAACCAGGGCAGGTCACTCAGAAAGGCATCCAGACAGGGCTGGAAAGGCTCCAGAGAAGGAGACTCCACCACCTCTCTGGGCAGCCTGTCCCAGGGCTCTGTCACCCTCACACCAAAGAAGTTCTTCCTCATCTTGAGCTGGAACTTCCTGGGCTCCAGTTTGAATCCATTGCCCCTGGTCCTGTCCCAGGGCACAAGTGACAAGAGCTTGTCCTGCCTTCTTGATGCCCTCATGTATAGAGATCATTAGATTCATTAGATTCATTAGATCCCCCCTCAGTCTTCTCCTCTGCAGACTGAACAGCCCCAGGTCTCTCAGCCTTTCCTCCTCAGGCAGGTGTTCCAATGAGAATGAGAGCATGTGGGCCCAACTGTGTCTTCCTTCTGAGAGCCAGGGCACTGCTTGGTTTATTTTGGGTGTGTGCAAAAAGGTACGAAGGCCATGTAGGTGGAGGACACATGTACAGCTGGGGGACAACAGTGTCATTTCAGTGGCACTGGATTGTCCCTGACAGAGTTCCAGGGTGGGCTGAGTGATGATGTGTGAGTGGAACCAGTTGCTGTGGTCTTTGTCCCCCCTTGGCTGCTGGACAGGGTGGGAGAGGGATGGCTGGGGCCGCCTGAGTCCCTTGCTGCCCCTTTCCCTCCCTGAGGGAAGGGGTGACAATGTGTCTGGGTGCTCTGATGCCATTCAATCCCTTTGTTCAGCCATCTGTTTGTCACTGAGGGCATGGGACAGGATGCAGCCTGCTGGGATCACCCCATAGGTTGACCTTGCTCCAGGACAGTGCCCATAGGAAAGGCAGTGCAAGAGCACAGGCCCCCCATTCTGGGGAGTGAGGGTCTGCTCTGCCACCACAGCCAGGGGGACTGTATCACCCGAGGTCTTGTGCCTGGGCCCCCTTTGGAGCTTGGCTGCTGTTTGGTGGCACCAGCTGCCTGCACAGCCCTGGGGGGGTGACGCTGAGGTCACTCCCTGGTGCTGGCAGCCCTGGGCCTGGCACAACTTGCTCTAGGTGGAGTGTTTGCACCAGAGAGCTTCCCGAAGCTGTAACAGGAAGTTACTTTTGGTGATAAATTGATAGCTTCATTTTTTTGACCTTTTGAAAGCTTTTTGGGCATTAGCTGCATGTAGGAAATGTCATTTTCCGTGCTGAGAAATGGGGAGTTCCTGCTCCGAAGCAGAAAGGCAGATGTGATCTTTTTTTGGATGTTTGGCAGAACTTATTTAGTGTGAAGCGAGGCTTGGGTCCCAGGCCGAGATCCTCTGCCTCAGAGTCTGTGTCTGTGTGACAGGGGAGTTGAAAAGGGGAACTGGGTGAATTTAGTAGAGTTTTGTGTGTTGCTTTTTTTTTCCTGATGGCTGTGAAGCTCCCAGAGAGAAACCAAGGCACAAGGGCTTCCAGACTTAAAAGATTTTAGTGACTGGAGACCAGCTTGAGGGGAAAAATGAAATGCTAAAATGATGGAGGTTGGTCCTGAGCCCCTGGGGCTCCTCTGGGGCTGTTTCCCACTGGCAGTGGTGGGGTCTGGTCCTGCTGTGCTGGCAGGATGCTCCGTGGGCATCTGTGCAGCTGGCACTGAGCTGCCATCTCTTACTGCTCCTTTAGCTTCCCAGGGCTGTAGTGTCTGTGCTGTCCCTGTGCTGGGTTCCTGGGAGTAGCCCTGTCCCAAAGGAGAGGCAGCAGCCTCCCTGTCCTCTTTACTTGCTCCAGTCCTGCCCCGCCAGCTGCTGTGGTCTACAAAACACCCAGATGAGCATCCTGTGCCTGCCTGCAGGTCACTGGTGCCAGTACCCAGCTGGTTTTGGGGGTGTGTGATGTAATGTATGCGGTATAAAACCCATTTCTTGCTCTGTTTTTGTTTACAGGAGGCATCTGAGGACAGCAGCACCTCAAGGCGTTTGGTGCTCGGGCTGTCCAGCAGCCTCAGCTGTGCCAGGGGATGACTCTGCCTCTCAGGACATCCAGAGGGACTCTGGGAGAGCTGCCCCCACCTGTGAGCCTGCAAGTGGTAAGAGTTGGGCAGGGCAGCTGCCAGTCTTGCATTTAGTGCTTTCTGGAGTGCTAAGGATGGGCACATATAGACAAGAGACCCCAGAAGTACCTCAGATGGTATTTCTGCTTCTTTCACATGGAAGTTCCCTTCTGCTGTATATTGGTGTGTCATTAAGATGGGAGGGGTGCAGTTGTCCTCTGGCTGTGCTTGAGCTTCTTAGATTGAACCTTTTAATTTCTCTGCTACTTTTCTCCAAAAACATTTATTTCTGAGAGTAGAGTGCAGAGGGGAAACTGGATTAAATCTTTCTTTAATGCATTTTTGGGTCATAAGCTGAGTATATTAGTACTGCTTATTAACCTGTGTATCAGACTGGGCTGGGGACTGTCAGGTGCATGCACACAAAAAATCCCCATCACAGCAGATGGGTGTGTTTGCAGGGACCTGCCTGGAGTGGCTGAGCTCCAGACATGCCTTTGAGAACCACAAGCAGAGTTGTCATCTTTTCCTCATCTGTGAGATGAGTAGAACAGTTTTTCCCAGGTGCCCAAGAGCTGCAAGACCTTGTTGACAGCAAGTGCTGGGAGGCTTTTGGCTGCAGGACAGAGGGCAGGGTGGGGGGGTGATGTGGTACCTTGAGGCCTTTGTGTCCCTCAGCTTGGGCATGAAGCAGGAGCTGTGTGGTGGCTGTGCCATAGGTGGTGGCAACATCCCCAGGAGCAGAGGAGTCGGTGATGCCAGGTGGGTTAAATCAGGCCCAGGCTGCAGGTGAAGCTGATCAAGGAGTGTGTAAACCCTCCTGTGCCTGCTTCCTGAGCTGCCTGCTGCTGCCCCCTGGGGTCCCAGCCCCTCTCCCTGCTGAGCAGCAGAATCCATGTCCCAGACCTTAGGGTGTTGTTCACGGGGGTCTTTCCTCTGCTTTATCCCCCAGTCCTGACAGCCTGTATCTCCTCCCCAGGCATGAGAAGAGATGCTCCTGCTGGGACAGATGGTTCCCCAGGCTCTGGAGCTGGTAGGTGCTGGGTGACTGAGTGTACCCCTGTTTGGGACCCTGGCAGTGTCTACCTGTTGGGCTGGAGAGGAGGTGAGGTTTTACCATGTTAAGTACACTAATCCTCCCAAAGGGCACAGGGAAAAACATAATCTGGGGAGGTGACTCTTCATGGAAGGAATTAGGAGGAATCCTTGCCAGTGTGCTGATCCCTCACGTAGGAGGGGACTGACTTGAGGGCAGCTGGCAGGTTGTTTTTTTTTTTTGGCTGATGTCTGTTAAAAGAGGGCAGGTGTGAGAGAGCTCCAGGGAGCTGCTGATGGGCTCAGTGGGGTGTTTCTTGGGGTTAATAACCGTGGTATGGAATGCCACAGAACAGCAAAATCTCTGAAGTGCTGTGAGGCTCTGCAGTGAGTTGGGATGCCCAAAGTTGTTCTCTTCATTCAAAAAAGAAGAGATGAGGGGGTTTGTGAGCAAGGAGGAGGAACCTGCTGTGCAGGTCTGGCAGGGATCTGCCTTGGCTGGGGAGTACCTGCTTTGGAGAGGCACTGGGAAGGCTGCTGAGGGGAAGGCAGGAGCAGGAGCAGGCTGCTCCACACGCCAGCACCTCAGGCTGTTGTTTCTGGCTGGGACTGGTGGTGTTTCTCTGTGCTCTCTTCCAGCATGGGATGCAGCCTGCTTCCCAGGGAACAGCCTATGTGGACACTGGCTTAGGTTTCCTCCTATGCAAAATGGGTTTATAGGAATGCACTGAGCTCCTTTGTAAAGCAGCTCGAGATCTAATGAAAGACATCACTGTGTAAGGGAAAAGTCTTGTTAGCGAGTTAACGTTGTTAACGAGGTCAGATCATGGCCTTGTAACCAAATTAGTTTGTTTTGCTTTAATCAGTTTTAGTAGCTAGAGTGCTCAATAATTACTCATGCCCTTATGAAAGAGATGGGACAGCATGAGTGTAGCTGCTGGCAGACTCCTCTGACTCTGAGATGAGTTGTGCAGGTTATTTTGGGAAGGCATCTTTCCAGACTCAGTGTCCCTGGAGCGATGCTGGGAGGACCCAGCCTCAGCCAGGAGCAATCACAGGCCATAGCACAGCTCCTCTGAGAAGAGCTCTGTCCTTAGGGCTCTTCAGAGAAACGTTGGCAGCAGGAACTTCTTTGGACTCTGCTGCTGTCTTCATTTCTACGGTCCCATTTGCCATGCAGCATGCTAAGTGTCTCTCCAAACTCTTCCTTTCTTCAGTCTATGTAAATTGTCTAGACCCCAGGGGCTGTCAAATACTTCTGCTCTCTAAAAAATGTCCTCCTAGGTGTTTGTAGCTCTAGTGTCTTTATTTTGGGTTTGTTTTTTATTCCCCTGCTGTCAGTGGTGTGTTCCTGAAAGGGCAGCCTGTGGAGGCCAGGATGGATGGGCAGCACTGGGTGCGTGCTGAGAGGACATGGCACTGAGAGCCACAGCTGTGAAATGATTGTCAGTGGGCAGTAATGTTCTTACAGGTGTGATGTTCATGCATGTGCCTTCTGCACATCCAGCTGCTGCCCAGCAAGGGGGGAGCTGTGTTGCTGGGCAGCTCAGGCACCTTCTGTTGTGCCTCGCTCAGGGGGACACAGGGTGGGCTGTGGGACCACAGGACCTCAGATTGTATCTTCTGATTAAAGCTCAGGCTGAAACTGACTGTCCCATGTGTGTTGGAGATGAGTGGGGTTCTCCAGCCCCTGCCTGGCAGCTCAGGGGGAGCAGGACAGAGGGAGAGGCAGGCTGGA